>NC_073745.1:270153106-270473106 GCF_029784135.1 Toxorhynchites rutilus septentrionalis
ATTACACTTGATTGAAAAATTACGAAATCAAATGTATTTGGTCGCTTTGTTCGCCATATAATTTGAAAACATTAAAATAAACTCTTTCGCATGGATGTATTCTTCAATTCCCAGGGAACTGGCAGATTATTTTTCAGCAACGATTAGATCTTTCCGGAATTTTCTCGATGCTGTATGGCATCCAAACGAAAATTCTCGTTTTAGTTTGGCCTGTAAAAAACTTTTCTAAACTCTAATCCATCAAATTTGGAGCCCTGAAAAGGGCCGTTGATTATATGCTAAGCTAATATAGCACCCTTTCCTTGGATTCGATGGGCCAGCTGAATGTCCTTGGGCATGATGTGACGCGTTTTGCGTGGATAGCACACAAATTTGTATCTTCGAATAAGCCTCCTGCAGCGTCATAACCGCGGAACTTTGGAAGCGCAAGTCGGTTTTGAAGTCCTGAGCAATTCCACGATCCAAAAGCTGCAAAGGTAGCTTGCGGATCAGCAATTCGGTCGACTTCCGATAGCGATGAATTTCACGCAAAGTTCCCGGTCGATAGCGATGAAAGACTAACTAGCTATCTGCTTGGTCCCAAACAAACGAGTCGTCACGGTGCGAGAGTAGAGTAAGAAATGAACGAAAGCAAAGGAAGCGTCATTTTATAAACCATAAAAGTATAGAATCTAAACCCCACCCTTCGTTGCTTACCCTGAGAGAGAAACGAATAACATCGAAGTAAGTATACAGTAATGTATTTGAATCCGGACACTTTGCGTTACATTTAATACCATACCGCAGCCACAACATTTTCTGCATGTTGAAATTAATGCGATTGATTAGTAACTATCAAGAAACTATCAGTAACTATATTAGCAACTATTAATCGCATAAATTCAACATGAAAAAAATGTTATGGCTGTGGTATGATATTGAATGTAATGCAAAGTGTCCGGATTCAAAAGCATTACTGTAAAAAAGAGTTAACTCGACTGAAATTTTTTCGGTTCGGCCTGCAAAAACGAAATTAAGAGCCCCCGCCGACTGCAGACTGACTTGTCGACCGATAGTTCGGTCGGCTTCTTAATCAGTACGGAGAAAAAAAGTCTGTAGTGTACAGCATAATGCATAGACGTGAGTATGAGCTTCCCCATCTCACATTCCAATAAGATTAATGGGTTTCCAAGTGGGCGCGCTACATACGGATACGAATGATTTCAATAACCTGTTTCCGAAGCTATCATTAAGCTATTGAAACAATTTTTCGACTCAATAAATAGCAATCATATAACTCTTGGACATTTTATCTTTTGTATGAAATGATTATCATACTGTTCCGTTGATCCGAAGCAGAATGAATCACGCTTAAAGAAGGAATGGATTTTTTCTTGGAATTTAGTCAGCAGAAATAATGCCCTTTCCCAACAATTAAAAAAGACAAACGGTAAACAGTTTCATCAAAGTGATTTCTTCGATATGGGGATATATTCACTACATCATGTCATATATTTCATATTTTTCATTATGAAATCCATATCCATGGCACCTATCGGTATCGAATTATCATCGACACCACGATTTTCGCTAAATGCTCCTTTCAGTTCGGCCTGTAAAAAACTTTTCTGTACTCTAATCCATCAAATTTGGAGCCCTGAAAAGGGCCGTTGATTATATGCTAAGCTAATATAGCACGCTCTCCTCGGATACGATGGGCCAGCTGGATGTCCTTGGGCATGATGTGACGCGTTTTGCATGGATAGCACACAAATTGGTATCTTCGAATAGGACTCCTGCAGCGTCATAACCGCGGAACTTTGGAAGCGCAAGTCGGTTTTGAAGTCCTGAGCAATTCCACGATCCAAATGCTGCAAAGGTAGCTGCGGATCAGCAATTCGGTCGACTTCTGATAGCGACGAATTTCACGCAAAGTTCCCGGTCGATAGCGATGTGGCTTCTTCAACTATCCTGCTGCTGGTGCGCTTATCCGAGCTGCTTTCATGTGCCTTACCACCGAAAGACTAACGAGCTCGAGTCCTCACGGTGCGAGAGTATAGTAAGAAATGAACGAAAGCAAGGGAAGTGTCATTTTATAAAACATAAAAGAATCGAATGTAAACCCCACCCTCTTTATTGTATAAGCTTACTGTATACTCACGAATATAATAAGGGTGGGATTTAGATTCTATACTTTTATGGTTTATAAAATGACGCTTCCTTTGCTTTCGTTCATTTCTTACTCTACTCTCGCACCGTGAGGACTCGAGCTCGTTAGTCTTTCGCAGACAGCTCGTTAGTCATTCGGTGGTAAGGCACACGAAGTCAGCTCGGATAAGCGCACCAGTAGCAGGATAGGTGGAGAAGCCACATCGCTATCGACCGGGAACTTCGCATGAAATTCGTCGCTATCAGATATCGACCGAATTGCTGATCCGCAAGCTACCTTTGCAGCATTTGGTTCGTGGAATTGCTCAGGACTTCAAAACCGACTTGCGCTTCCAAAGTTCCGCGGTTATGACGCTGCAGGAGGCTTATTCGAAGATACCAATTTGTGTGCTATCCATGCAAAACGCGTCACATCATGCCCAAGGACATCCAGCTGGCCCATCGTATCCGAGGAGAGCGTGCTATATTAGCTTAGCATATAATCAACGACCCTTTTCAGGGCTCCAAATTTGATGGATTAGAGTTTAGAAAAGTTTTTTACAGGCCGAACTGAAAGGAGCATTTAGCGAAAATCGTGGTTTCGATAATAATTCGTTACCGATAGGTGCCATGGATATGGATTTCTTAATGAAGAATATGAAATACATGACATGATGTAGTGAATATATCCGAAGAAATCACTTTGGTGAAACTGCATTATAAAATTATTTGTGTACGAATGCCGCAATCGATAGTCGACTCTAATTTGCGCTGGGTAATTTCCTCGGAGGACTCGATTCCTCCTTTGAACATTAATAATCTCTTTCTGGCAAAACGATGTGGTATGAATCACATTATTTGAATGATAGAATGAAGAAGTTTTCTGCCAATTTCCTTCAACCTCCAAACGTATCTTTCTCCCGTTTGTCGTTTTCGCGTTCGCTAATCCTTTCTCACAACACCCATTTCTAGTTTGAGAAATTGTTGAGTAAACATTGTTTGCCAGTGCGCGTAGAGCGGGAATTCCTAAAGATTCATTGCACCTCTAATAAATTGCCGAAAGACGTGGTCTTACGTTGATCGCACTTGATTGAAAAAATCCAAAACGAAATGTATTTGGTCGAAGCATTATATGAGTAGAAAGCAAATAATCGCTCGAAAATGACTTGATTTTCGCGATGTGAAACATTTTCCGTTTTTCATGTTATGCATCCAATATTGGATACGAAAATTTCCACTGATGGGGAAAAAAATATTCAGAAGCTTTCCTGTTAATTGCGATTGATTGAAAAATAACAAAACCAAATGTATTTGGTTGCAGTGTTATATGGATAGAAAACATTAAAATAAACTATTTCGCATGAATGTATTTTTCAATTCCCAGGGGAACTGGCAGATTATTTTTCAGCAACGAGAATTCCGCGCGTGTATGTGTGTGTGTGTGTGTGGCGGCTGCTCCGATGTTTCAAGCGGAACCGGGGCATCACTCTCCTCCTGATGGATTCCCTTTTGGCCTTAGGTGCACAAACAGGCTCTTGGTGACACCGTTCATCAGCGCTTTCATGATAAACGAAATAAACTTCACAACAACAGCGACAACATGCTCCAATCGCTGTTCAATCATAACTGAGTGGGTTTACGAGCGGCGCTCGCTTATATACCGATTGGTGATTTCAATAGCCTGTTTTGAAAGCAATTTTAAGACTATTGAAACAAGTTTTTGGATGAAAAAGTAACAAGTATATGACGCGTAGACATTTTATCTTTCAAATGAAGTGTTTATCATACCATTTCGTTCAGTTGTTTAAGAGCTATTAACGCTCAAAATCTCGGTCTCCGGCGTAACGCTTTCGTTCTCGAAACTTTGGTTTTACACCCCGGTATAGAAATGAAAGACGTAGTCCTACGTCAAAAGTGTTGATGCCAAATGTCTTTAAATTGCATTAATCATCGAGATCAAGTGTCATCTCGAATTTTTTTTGTCAAAAATCGGCACTCTGGGACTCGACCTTCGGTGTCTTCGTTTTAAAAAAAAAATCAAATTTAAACGTTTGTGACACCAGTAAATGAAGTCCGAATGAGCTTATATTTCGCATAGGGTATATTATCGTGCAAATCAACATTTCGTAGAAAGTTCCGAATGAAAAATCGAGATAACTAATTTTATTAGCACTCAGAGCCATACTTTTCGTTTCGTACTCCGAAAAAAAAGTCCCTGAATGCTGAATTTGGACAAAAAAAAACTAGATTTCGATGTTTCATGCAATTTTAAGACATTTGGCATCAAAAATCTTTTTTCGAAAACCCCGATTTTCTTTACTCAACACACAGCAAAGCCGCCCCCCCCCTTGGGTTTTTTTTCGATTTTCAAAAAAAAACAACTTTGACCGCTTTGCGCCGCTCTCCCTTAAGTCCGATTAAGCTGAAATGCGGCATAGGGTATTTTTTCGAAGTGCTCAACATTTTTTATGGGGTAACTTTTTGAAATTCGAGATGACCATTTTCATTGGCACCCTAATGTACATACACATTATCCTCAATAAAGCAATGTTTTGCAATGTCTAATTTTGAGCGGGACGAAGTTTGCCGGGTCAGCTAGTTAATTATAAATCTCGAAAATAGAACAAGTGTTCTTGAAATTTTATATTGTTAAAAATAAATTTCGTTGAAAGAAGGTAAACGAGAAGTAGGAACACTTCTGAACTATTCTTTTTTAGCACTGTTTTGAAAAGCCACGAAACAATTGAGGGTAGAGATAAGAAAAAGTTGATATTCAAAAGTCTTATAACTCAAAACAAACCCCCTCTTTTTTCGTTTATTTTTACAGGCTCAGTTACATAAGTTTAAAGGAGCCGAATTCTTAATTATATTTTTATTACTATACATAAACATTTTCTAAATCTAAGGTAAGTAAGGAAGAAAACCGATTACTCGCGGTCTACTCGAGTTTAGTAGGGAGACATATTTGTTCAGGAAAAGGATGGGATATAAGGAAATTGTTACAATAATGATAATCTCACATACTCAATTCTTAAATCTATTCGTATATCTATTGTGTATCTACATTTCAACTTATTCTACTGTTTGAAGCAAGGGGACCAATTGCACGCAAAGGATATAAGGATATAAGGATAATCACACACGAACATCGATAGCTTTAAAGAAAATATAGATTTGGGACATATAATCAAGGTCTAACCGAGCCAACACATCTCTCACCGGCACATTGGGCTGTCTTCCTCTAGCCCTGAGGGAGTTTTCTAAATTCGATCTGGCGACAAGATACAACTCGCACGACCAAACAACGTGTTCGATGTCGTGGTAACCGTGGCCACAAACACAAAGATTGCTGTCGGCAAGATTAATACGAAAGAGTAGCGCGTCTAACAAAGGTTGGACATGAGTCGGGAGAAGGTGCGAATAAAGTCTCGACTCAAGTCCAGACTTTTGAACCATGGTTTGAAGCTAGGGATAATTGAATGGAACCACCGGCCCAATTCATCTTCGTTCCATTTGCGTTACCAATTAGCGATGGTATTTTTACGGACTAAAGAATAAAATTCATTGAAGACGATTTGACGCTGATAAATATCGCCTTCAATCGCACCTACCTTTGCTAATGAGTCAACCCTCTCATTACCCGGAATTGAGCAATGAGAAGGGACCCAGACAAAGGTAATGACATAACAGCGTCTGGTTAAAGCACTCAAAACTTCTCGTATTCTCTCAAGGAAATACGGCGAGTGCTTTTCCGGCCTCACTGAACGGATAGCTTCGACAGAGCTAAGACTATCCGTTACGATGTAATAGTGTTCAACAGGTCGTGAGGCGACGCTGTCCAGCGCCCAGTTTATTGCTGCCAATGCAATACAAGACTGAAGGATACTGAAGACTGTGTGAGGTGCTAAAAAATTCGTTGAACACTCCAAATCCTGTGGACTCATTCATAGAGGACCCATCAGTAAAGTACATATTATCGCAATTGATACGCCCATACTTTGCATTAAAGATCGTAGGAACGAAGATAATCTGGAATTCCATGGATTTTCTCCTTCATGAACAGATCAAAATGTACAGAGGAATTGATGTAGTCAGGAAAACAAACACGGTTGGGAATATACGAAGAAGGAACAACCTGCATGGAGATGAATTCATGATATGAACTCATGAATCTAGAGTGAAAATTTAGCTCGATCAGTTGCTCAAAATTTCCGATCACCAATGGGTTCATAACCTTACACCGGATGAGGAACCGAAGAGATAATAAATTGAAGCGATAGTGGGAGTACGCCTGCCAAAACCTGGAGACTCATGGTATGCGTTGAGGGCATACATCCCAACGCAATACGGAGACAAAGATACTGAATTCGCTCGAGTTTAATGAGGTGTGTTTTGGCAGCTGATTGAAAACAGAAACTGCCGTACTCCATCACTGAGAGAATAGTTGTTCGATACAACATTATAAGATCTTCGGGGTGGGCTCCCCACCAGGTACCGGTAATTGTACGGAGAAAGTTTATTCTTTGTTGACATTTTTTACTCAGATACCTAATATGGGCCCCCCAAGTACATTTGGAGTCGAATCAGACACCAAGATACTTGAATGACATAGCATGAGTGATCGGTTTACCCAAAAGTTGAAGCTTTGGTTTTGCTGGTCTATGCTTCCTAGAAAAAACCACCATCTCTGTTTTCTCCGTGGAGAATTCGATCCCTAGCCCAACGGCCCAGGTTGAAAAATTGTTCGAAGTATCTTGTAAGGGTCCTTGCAGGTCGGATTCGTTTGCTCCTACGACAGATATCACTCCATCATCTGCAATTTGTCTTAAGCTGCAATTTTGTGTAAGGCAATTGTCGATGTCGCTTACATAGAAGTTGTACAAAAGGGGGCTTAAACATGAGCCCTGGGGGAGGCCCATGTAAGAGACCCGACTTACTGCCGAATCTCCATGAGAAAAGCTCAAATGTTTCTCACAAAGCAAGTTATATAACATATTATTCAATAGAGGCGGCAGTCCCCGAGAGTGTAATTTGTCGGACAAAACCTCTATTGAAACAGAATCAAAGGCCCCCTTTATGTCCAAGAATACTGAAGCCATTTGTTTTTTTTCGGCGTTAGCCATTTGAATTTCTGAAGAAAGCAACGCAAGACAATTATTCGTCCCCTTGCCCCTGCGGAACCCATATTGTGTATCTGAGAGTAAGCCATTCGTTTCAACCCAATGATCAAGGCGAAACAAGATCATTTTCTCCAACAATTTCCGCATACAAGACAGCATTGCTATTGGGCGGTACGAATTGAAGTCGGACGCGGGTTTTCCGGGTTTTTGAATAGCTATAACTCGTACTTGTCTCCAATCATCTGGAACAATATTATGCTCCAGAAACCGATTGAATAAATTCAACAAGCGATGTTTCGCCACATCAGGGAGGTTTTTCAACAAGTTGAACTTAATTCTATCCGATCCCGGAGCAGAATTGTTACATGAAAGGAGAGCAAGAGAGAATTCTACCATCGAAAACTCGGAATCAAGATCGCACCTATCTTGTGGTATATCTCGAACAATTTTCTGCACGGGAGCGGAATCGGGACAAACCTTCCGTGCAAAATTAAAAATCCATCGATGTGAATATTCTTCGCTTTCATTCGTTGAAGAGCGATTTCTCATGTTTCGAGCCACTGTCCATAATTTTTTCAATGACGTTTCTCGTGACAAACCTCCCACGAAATTTCGCCAATAAGCACGTTTTTTCCCTTTGATCAAGTTTTTGAACTGATTCTCAAGGGCTAAATACGTTTGAAAATTTTCAGGAGTTCCACGTTTCCGAAAAGCTTTAAATGCATTCGATTTTTCTATATAAAGCTTGGAACATTGGCTATCCCACCATAGATTGGGAGGCCTTCGGCAAATGGTGGAACCTGGGATGGGTTTCGTTTGAGCGCGAACTGCGCTGTCATAGATCAAACGAGAAAGGAAGTTATACTCCTCCAATGGAGGTAAACCATCTCTGGAATTGATGGCTAGAGCAATCGCGTCCGCATATTTTTTCCAGTCAATGTGTCTTGTGAGGTCATATGCCATATTTATAGATTCAGAAGAATTCGACCCAGTGGTGATGGAAATTTTGATTGGCAAGTGATCACTACTGTTGGGATCCTGGATTACATTCCACTTGCAATCTAACGATAGTGAATTCGAGCAAAGCGAGAGGTCAAGAGCACTTGACTTAGCAGGTGGTTTAGGTACACGTGTTGTTTCCCCAGTATTCAAAATGGTCATATTGAAGCTGTTACAAAGGTCATATATCAACGATGAACGGTTGTCATCGTACTGTTCCCCCCAGGCGGTTCCGTGAGAATTGAAGTCTCCCAAGATCAACCGTGGCTCAGGAAGGCCAATACAAGCTGACAATACAGAGGTCTTTGCCTCTGATGTTTGCATGACAAGGAACAGCTTCGATCCCACCAATAGGTGGAAGATCAATTCGGAAAAATGAGTGGCACTTATTGATCCCCAATAGCACCCCTCCGTATCTGTCATATCGGACCAAGCGCGTAATATTAAAATCGTGGAAAGAGAGATCATCTTGCGAAGAAAGCCAAGTTTCGGACAGAGCAAAAACATCACAATTGAACTTATGAATTAAAAATTTGAATGTATCCAATTTTGGGATAAGACTACGACAATTCCACTGTAAAACAGTGATATCTCCGACCTCTCTATTTAAATTAGACATCAAGATAGATAATCATTGCAAGGAGGGGCCATGTTTGCATCAATTGCTGCAAAATTGTCTTTAATACTGGAAGCATTGCGGTGACAATGGTTCTGATGGAGTCGGAAACATTAAAACACGTGAAAATTTGATCCACAAGGTCGGACAACTTTATGAATCCCGATTGGGAAGTTGAACTTGACGGAAACATTTGGGATTTTTGATGTTCCCTCGAATGCTGGGTCGTTCGAAGGTGAACCATTCCCACGGAAGCCAGGAGGAACCTGATTTTGCTTGTCCGCTGCACTCGTTTTTTTTAGGCAAACTAAGTGGGGGTATCACCGGAGGGACTTGTCCTTGAACGTTGGGAGTGGTCACATTTTTGCGCCGGGGATTCCCTTGAGAAATAGGCGGCGTGCCCCCGTTAGCTGTATCCGCTTCCATTTCGTCAACTGGCAACGTGGCGTAAACATTATGTGTGTTGATTGGTTGTTGTTGTTGAGCCAGTGGAGAAGCGCCCTTCAAAATTTCCGCGAAAGTGCGTTTAGAGCGTTCCCTCAAAGAGCGCTTCTGTTTCTCCCAGCGACTCTTGTATGTTTCACAAGCTGAGAGCACGTGTGGGGTTCCCCCGCAATATGGACACTTTTTTACCGTCGCACTGCAGGCTTTGCCCACATGTTGCTCTCCGCAAGTGACACAGCGTTCTTTATTGGCACAATAAGCAGCCGTATGACCAACTGACTTGCACTTTTGACAAATCATTGGCTTCGGAATATAAAGTCGCACGGCTAACCTCAATTTCTCTACCATCACTTAGTCCGGGAGAGCTGAAACAGCGAAGGTGACTCGAAACGAGTCGGACGGCGTAAATTTGGTTTCACCCCCTTCATGGGAGACTGTTCCGAGCTGGCGGCAACCCAAGATCTTAACAGTCATCGAGGGTTTCTTAAAACGGCCAATATCTTCACTCGTAATGTATTCGCACGTCAGACCCGTTTCGGTTATCACACCCTCAATTTCAACTACGTGAGAGGGAATGTAAACCCGATACTCAATTGTAAAATGCTGGTCGACAACAATCTTGTTTGCGTCCTTTCGATCAGTCACGACAACTCGCAATTTGTTTGGTCTAACCATCGAAATTTCCGACACGGAAGTATACCTTGCCAGATCTTTCGCGATCTGCATGACTTTCAAAGCTTTTCGATTTGGTCTGGGCCGAAAGAAAACAACCCATGGACCAGTTCCAGATGCATCTTCTGGATAGACCTTGACACGGGGAGAGGAGGTAACAGAGGGGGAAGACGAGGTAACAGAGGGGGAAGACGAGGTAACAGAGGGGGAAGACGAGGACAAGGATTGAGTGGGAAGGGAGACAACATGGGGAGTAGGCGAAGGTAAGGATTGAGTGGTAGCGGGGATAACAGAAAGGGAACCCGAAGTCGAAGGTATGGTGGGAGCGTTAAGAGGTGGAGAGGAGAGATTTGCGATTTTTTATGAGGGGGCTTATTAGCATGAGCTGATTCGTCCCCAGAAGAAACATTTTGCGATTTAGGAACACGTTTAAGTGTTTTCCCTTTTTTACCTGATGGGGGGGATTCATTGGTTTCATTGTCTGAGATCTCCATATTCGGAGACCCCCCACCTTCTGCCATTATAAATGGCACTTAAATTCTATTTTTTTTAAATATTTCACAATAATAAAATAAAAAATTATAATATTTCAAGAAAAAAATAAAATAAAATATAATATTTATATATATTTTCTCTAAATGTATTTTTATGCGTATTCACCTAAATGCGCACCCCGCGCAGATAATATTCGACTCGTTCTGCACCGTCCAGTTGATCACGTGTTGGCGTCTATTGTTACACTGCTGTAGGTGTATTGGTGAGCGAGCGCACCTACGTCGGCGGTGGAAATGGCGATGATTCGGCGATCAAAAGTGTCTCTCTATAGACCTTCACCAGTATCTGCTGTATTCACTCCAGCTGGTGGGAATTGTTGAGCGCACTTCACTATTCCCACAATTAACACGCGATGGAAGAAGCACACCTCGTTGAGGAAAAAACACCAGCCAATAACAATAGCGGTTACCGAAACGCGAGCACAATAGCACAAAGCGTCCGATCGCTTCAAGCTGAACTGTGTGAGTGTGAAAAACAAGTCCCCTTCAATATTTTAAAAAAATTGAAAAACCCTTCCAATCAAACAAAGTTTGTTTGGCGTATAGTGGTGCCCTGTTGGACTCATAAAAATGAAGATATAAATTTTAAGAGTTTATGAAATTTTAATACTTTTAAATTAAATTGTATCCAATTAAGGTGGTATTCTAGTCTAGTATTTTTGAAATATAATTGTTTTCTTCATATTTCAGAAGTTTAGGCATTTTTTTAGGCAATGTCTAAACTTTAGAAATATGAAGGGGAAAATATTTTGATTATTTTCACAATTCTACACTAGAATACTGCTTTAATTGGGTACGATTTCACGAAGTATTATAATTTCATAAATTCTATAAAATTCATATCTTTATCATATTCATATCGAAAGATAGATAAACAAATAATGATATGACGAAAAGTTAAAAATATTCTTTGTTTTATGTTTTCGGAGCTCCAAAAAAACCTACGAAATTTGTGCCTTTACAATTCCCCCTCAAGAAAAGTAATATATAAAATCTAAAAGAGATTCTACATGAAAAGCTATATGAAACATTTTACTCTCGGACCAACCAATTTAATATTTTTTTATATAACTTTTTTTGAAATGGTTACCATTTCGCAAACCGTTGAAATTTCATTAACTTTAAAAAAATTTTAACTTTATTTTTGTGCGTCCGATATGGCACTACTACATGTCAGATTTTGTTAAATTGTAAGTAGTATTTGTAAGTTTCTCGATGAAAATATTTTGATCGAACTTGTTTTGAAGTATTAATAATTCTGGATAACTCCTCATAGCCGTAATTAAAATTGGTCATCGGATAATGATAATTATGACTTTAGGTGGTTGTCACAATATGTACAATGCTTAAAAAAATCGTAGAAAATTGCGTCGAAAGTTGTTTTTCGGCTAACTTGTCATGGAATTGCTCTATGGTATTTTCGAGCATTCAGATTTTATTACTAAACGATCATTCGTGGATTCAATCCTGGAATCAGGGCTCTGCATAGTCATAGTCAACAGAGGATAGTCAGCTGACTAACTGACTGACTATATCTGTATTCAGTTGGTAATGACTTTTGGCTTCTTCGCGCAGGTTCTTCGCCAAAACGACTAAACAGTCAATCGGGCGTTTAGTCGCTATCTCCCTCTACCGACTCGACTATATCATTTCATTTTCGCTGTAAAATTGTCTTCATTGCATTGCGAATTCGTTCCTCTCTCTCTCTCTCTCTCTCTCTCTCTCTCTCTCTCTCTCTCCCACGTATCACGTTTGCATGTATCGATGTTTAAGTTCATCGTGTTTGACAAACGCTACAGGTGAGCTAGATTTTTTTGTAGCGTACACGAAAGTTACTCACACGTATAAAATAGCGTGCAGTCTGCGTGCGCTATTTTGCACGTTGTTTACTAATACTAACACGAGGACCCTCATAGCATACCTCATAACTGTTTAGGTTCGTTGTTTTGAGTCCACGATGGGTAGATAATAAACCGTCCATTAATGGTAACGTCCATCAAGCATGTTATTTAAAAGTGAATTAAGAGCCTTAAGTGAAAGTTTTGTCTAAGAATAAATTTATATTATAATGTCGAGTTTTGATAGTATTAATAAGAAACTTATAGTAAAAGGAAATTGTAGAGGGCCAATGAGAAGATCAATCAACAGAGAGGTCTGACTTCTACCAAAAATCGTCATTATAATATACAATTAAAATCAGTCACAGTTGTCGTTCAAGATTATTTTATGACTAGCAAAAAATGTTACTCCAATACATGGAACACATATTTGACACGGAAAAGTGAATTTTTATTCATAACTTTGTTTTTCATAGTGCATAGTGCTTCATAGCCCACTTGAGAATCCATAATCTTTTTCGCTTCCCACCAATGGTACACGAGGTATAAAACGTGAATTTATATCGAACTAACAAACCATATCGCGATATCATTGTAGCAACATGATGAGAACATGAAAATATCGATATCAACTAAAATAATGTAATGGATAAACAGTGTTGAAAATATTTCCGGCGGTTGAAGCTCTTATCTTATCCATAACATGTGGTAAATTACATAATTCAATGTGAATCCTCAAAGTCGGAAACAGGCTAATAATAAATGAATTTGAATATCAAATGCGACTCGTTACATGTCAGAGAGAAGAGAGAAGAGAGAAGAGAGCACAACACTGTATCAACAAAATATAATTTTTGAATAATTTTTTGAATTTTACTTTTTTCCTTATTTATTTTGTGTTGGGAAACAACAAAACAATTTATGGAGTCCAAGACACGATCACATAATTGACTTAGAATTACTTTACGAATTTTGATGGCATGTTGATTTTGAATATTTTAGAAGCAGATACAGCGCTGGGCGCTGCTGACTTCTACCTACGTCACTTTCTTTGTTTATTTTATAGAAGCTTCAAACCTGGAAATTGATTCAAGGCATTAAATTACAAAGTTCATTCGCCACTAGCCTTGAGAAAGACCAATCAATCAATAGGGAGCTTGTGCTTGAATCCATCGTTGGATTGTTAAGAGGCAAGCCTCTCAGACTACGAAGACCCCTCAACTACTCTATCTTCTATTCATTCGTCTTCGAGTACGATGAAATGTATATTGTTACATTGTTAATTCTATAGTTGTTCGTGTTAGGGAATTGCCTTCTGATCTACACAAATGTATGGGAAATTTGAAGCTCTCGCCATTTTAGCTAATTATAATTTTCTGTATTGCTCTCGATTATTAGAAAGTGTCCAAATCGATTGGTGCAAGAATCTCCTAAATCCAGAAAGAAATTACTGAGCGATCTAACTTGCTCGTATTCGTGATGCAAACGCGATATTTAGATTTTCAATGAAGGTCCTCGATATGTTCCAGAAATACGTAATCCTACGTAAACCAAATTATTGTAATCAGAGAAACACGACAACTTGGAAATAATTTTGTTTTATAACTTAATTTGAATGCACGCATCAAACAATCGATTATTTCACTTTTTCCTTACCTATCAAATATCACATTCGTAACGCCACTAATTTGCTCACTACAATACACTGTCCCCGATAAATTTGAACTGCTTATATAAGTTGAGATTAAATAACTTTTGATAATAAATACTTGGGATATTTTCGTTTGTATTTGTATTTATGTATTTTATGAAATGTATTCATCACTAATTCGTTAAGATTTCATCTGAATGCGAAGATCTCTTTAGACGCAGAACTACGTCTTTCAGTGAGTGTCAAAATTAAAAAAACAGGTAATGGTTATGGAATAGTTTCAATGTTTTTAACCATTTTTTCGCAGCCGTTATTCCCGATTCATCAGCCGCTTGCGACCAGGCGTCACCAGCAGTGACTTTCCGAATGGTCTTTCTGTAGACTGAGATTTAGTATTTGTTTTCCTAATTGGCCTTTTTCAAGGCTAGAAGCAAATGAACTCCAAAAGTTTGAAGCCTTTATAGTGCAATACTGCTAATATTATTTAGAACATTCCATGTCTTTTTCAATTTGTTACACACACAACGTTTTCGTTTGCTACGAGGTGCAAGAGCAATATAGCTTCTGAAGGTCGATTGTGCATTGTATAGTGAATGAAATCGTGATGAGATTTTGTTCCTAACCTCAAATCCAGAGTGGAACTCGACAAAAAGTTTTCATACCGTCTGGTGTTGAGCACTTGTGTATTTTTACATCATCGTTGTTGGTTTTATGCGTTATAAAAGAAAGATCTACAAAGCCACGCAAATCATCGGCTATTTGGAAGATCATCAAAACTTTCTACTACTTAATCCTTTATGAGGACGTGGCAACTATATTGCCACACACAGAAAAAAAATTTTCGTCGCGCTCCGAATATTTTTTCAATATTTTGCTAAACCAAAGTCTTCAAAATGTATCTGGCAATACTCCATTTTATTGCGATTTTAGAGCGCCGGTGGATAATTCTGTTGAACATGTTGAACGATTCGTTGAACTTAGCAACACGTTGAAACGATTTTCACTATAAGCATTCTATTTGGGATCTACATGCAGTTTTTTTTTTTCAATATTATATCTGATGAAAAATTCAAGTTTTCATTTTTTCTTCATAAAAAATATTTTTTTTCGTTCAAATAGAAATAATGTTTTAAATTTTGCATAACCAAAGGCGCAATAAAGTGAACTTACAAGGCAGCGGCAACTATATTGCCACCATTTTTTTAACTGCTTCAATAGTTTATTTTCTATCAAAGGTATATATGTGTTCTTGTGCTCCCGTGGCCGAGTGGTTAGCGTCATGACTAACATGCCGGGTGTTCGGGTTCGATTCCCGTTCTGGTCGGGGGAATTTTTCGTCAAAGAAATTTCCTCCGACTTGCACTGTGATCACGCGTATTCTAGAGCTTGCCACTCAGAATGCATTCAAGGCGTGTTATTTGGCATAGAAATCTCAACTAAGTACTAATAAAAATGACGCAAGTAATACTACGTTGAGACGGCGAAGTTCCTCTAGGAACGTTAGTGCCATTGAAGAAGAAGATATGTGTTCTTGCTTATGTAAGGATTATTTACTCACAAAATCTCACAAAATCGCTGGCAACAGTACCAACCACTCGTAAAATTATGTCGAGTCGTAATTACAACTATTTGGCTTTGTAGTATATGGGCCAGTTTCACCAGAGTTTCACCATGATTTTAGCGCTTAGGGTTCTCAAAATAACGTTCTAACAAGCCGACGATGACGGAATGAAAAAAACAAAAGTGAATTCAATGATTACCAATTCACGAATGAAATAAAATTCAACAAATATATACCAATAATAAAGAAAACTATCCTTTTTCTGGCCACACCGAACCCTGGTAACGCACTCGCACTTTTATCATAACCTGTTTCTCCCGCTGATTATGATCGGCAATTTCCCCCGATAACCAAAAACTGCTTTACCTCAGCTATGTTACGTACAAACTGTTGCGAGAACTAAAAAATTGCCTACCAACGCTCGCCAGGATCGTAGAAAACCCCACAAAACAGTGATAAAGGCGGCGCAATAAATCGATTACTCTGTTCCGCATAGCGAAAAAAAAACCCTCTGCGGATGGTCGTGAAACGTGAAAGTGTTCTGACGCCGGAAATAGAGAGTGGAGTGGAGCATAGGGAGGGAGGCTCGTTTGGCGTAATTAGACGCATCAGCACCTGATTGACAGCAGCAGCAGCAACTAAATCGCATTATTGATGAACATGAAGATAGCGGCCGCAGTGTCTGCGAGCAATGTGATGTGTGTCCAATGTGTGTATTCCCGTGTATTCGATGATTGTTGATTGTTTTGGAAGTGACGATGCTTGAAGTCGGCCGAAGTGTTTACGAATTTGCTTACCAATGTTGGAAATGAGTGTTTTTTCGGAAGTTATTTTAATTTTTTCGAGCGCAAGGTTCCGCGAGTGAAAAATTGTGCGTAAACATACACACTTATAACACAGAAGTATAACGTCCAGTCTACCAGCATGATAATCATGACGGAGGAGGATGGTAGCAGTACATCGGGTATTGGGGGAGAGGCGACAGAAGAGCTGACTTTCGAACTATCTATAGATGGAGAGGAGAACATGCCGCTGGAATTATCTGGTTAGTATCGAACAAAAAAAGAGTTTGGCATAACAGGGTTAAATGTGTATCTTGATTTTTGCGCGTTAAAGCATTGCTGGATGGTGGTGCTGAAGCAGGTGTTCCGAATATATACTTTTTTTGTTCAATTTAATTGGACTACTTTAATTTGACTATGCAAAAGGCAGTGAGATGAAGTTTTATTCTGGTGCTGTTCACCCCAAAACTCAACCATCACTCAAAATACTCTGAATAACTTAATCTCGAAACGTCCCGACCAGAACTTTATTTCTACTCAATCGCTCCATCGTATTCAAATTAAAATCAAATCTGCAATTTCCCATTTCCGTAACCCTACCTTATATTTAATATTTTTTTATAAACATACAATGTATACTATTAGGTGGATAACCGACGTTCGTAGTTTCGAAACTCGAAACTTCACGGGTTTGATGCAATCTCTGCCAGAATATTTAAGCACCCAACAATAACGCAAGCCAGACACTTCAACCCTGCCGAATGTACTTGTTAGCCCCAAAGCGTCATTATCGCGTCATCACATTCAGTACCGTTTGAACCGAAAGGGTAACTCACCTCATGTCACCTGCAGCTGAATACACAGGAACGGTTCCCGCTCCTCCCCGCTCCCACCCATTCGGCATCACTCTTTGAGGTTATTGATCGCCACCATCGTCATCGTCGTCACAGGAACTGGCGCGAATAAGTACACCCGGCATGCGAGCAAATGTGTCAAGCACAGCAGCAGCCCAAGCAGGGTGCTGAGGTAGTGATTAGGTTCGTGACTGTGGGTTGGATTGAGTTTCATAAGCGTGATTTGAGATTAAAAAAAATACGGTAATCGTCATTAGTGGCAGCAACTGCATCTCATCGTAGAAGCGACAATCGAATCAAACAAACAAATGATAAACTCGCGTTTGTCAGTCAATCACGAGTGTGTCACTAACAGCAAAAAAGCACATATCGGTGATAAACACAACAAGCGCTGCACTTATGTACACGATACATCTCTCACCTGACTGTAATTGAAGCTAGTTCGTGTTGTACCGTAGTCATGTACATGTTCTGGGGTGGGCACTCGGATGGGCGGTGGGTGAGAACAACATATCTGTGAATCAATGAGGCTGACGAGTGATGTACCCGCGGTCTCCGCTGTCATCGGCTTCGTGTTCGACCACTCCGATATCTGTCCAGTTGACTGTGATGGTATGAATGTTCACGCGAAATTGGCGCGAAATTTGTCGAAACGGAGGAAGTCAGCGGTTGTCAGTCCTGCAATTGGATTATCATTCCGACTTTATTCAATTGCGGTGATATGCAATTCAATAATCTGTTTTGGAATATCTCTGATGATTGATGATTAATCGACACCAATCTTCATTATGAAATACTCAATTTTAAAACTAGGGTAGATTAATACACCTACACACCTAATATATAGGATGCCCAACTTAATTCGTGCGGAATCCATGAGTTGCCAGGACGATGGGAAAAAGTAGTGGCTACCGTTGGCCAATACTTTGAACAATGTATTCATTCATATTTTTCAAATAAATGTGTTTTTCATGCAAAAAAAAACTAAATGAGTTAAGTTGTATACCCAATACAACTGAATATTTCTTGCCAAAACAATAAGAATAACAGTCACAAACAATACCAAGCGGGTTTTCAAAGGATGGTAACAGATCAAAACGGACTCACTATACAAATATCAATTGTTTTTATAAAGAACTAGCTGACCCGGCAAACTTTGACACGCCCAAAATTTGTTTTGTGTTATCAATACCTTCAAACATTAACGTTTTCTTACTAAGCGCAAGTTCATGAGTCCAATCGTAGAGCTGTACATTGATAGATCTTCTAATCGACCCCGTTGAACATACCATTTACTATAAAATTCCTAGTACTTCTACCAAAACTCATCATTATAATATCAGATTATTTTCAAACACAATTCTCGTTCAATATTTTTCAACCACTTGCAAATAACATGTTTCTCCGTTACATGGAATAAATGTTTGATACAGAAAATATGATAAAATAAAGGAAAACCCCTCCCCTCTTCTCCCCTTAGAGAGGGGGAAGGAGTGTCTATTCACCATAGAAACGTTTCGTGCCTCCTAAAATCTTCACATGCCAAATTTGGCTATATTTGCCTGATTAGTTTTCGAGTTATGCAGAAATTTGTTTTTCATTTGTATGACAGACCACCCTAAGAGAGCCTCCGCATGCCAAATTTAGTTCCGTTTGCTTGATTAGTCCTTGAATTATGCGGAAATGTATGCGTCATTTGTATGGCAGCCTCTCTTCCCCCTCAGAGAGACGGGAGGAGTGTCTATTCACCATAAAAACGTTTTGTGTCCCCTTAAACCTTCGCATGCCAAAGGGCCTGGCCGGGTAAGGGAGTAAAAAGTACCCCCAAACCAAATCTCTAGCTGTATGGCAAATATTGTAAAGGATATTAAATAAGAATTTTTGGCGGTTTATTTGAACCCCTATGTGGTTTGACGTAGGATCTATAGTGAAAAACGTACTTTTTCGTTTATTTCACGCCATCCTCAAAAGATCCGAGATAAAAATTTGAAAAAAATACTGAATGTGCATCTTACTACGGTGTATCAACAAAAATTATCAAAAAAAAATTTCATCAAAAATTTTAGTACCAAAAAAAATATTGAAATTTTGAAATTTTTTTTTTTTGAGATTTAGAGATTCAGTACTACTCTAATTCATATTTAAATGTGTTTCTACGGCTTTTCTTGATATGTGTGATTTTTTTCAGATTTTTTTCAGTGTTGCGCGGTGTCAAAAAATTTTTTTTTTATATTTCCAAAGAGTGGTTAGGTAAGGGAGTAAAAAGTGCCCCCAAACCAAATCACTAGCTGTATGGCAAATATTGTAAAGAATATTAAATAAGAAATTTTGGTGGTTTATTTGAACCCCTATGTGGTTTTACGTAGGATTTATAGTGAAAAACGTACTTTTTCGTTTATTTCACGCCATCCTCAATAGATCCGAGATAAAAATTCGAAAAAAATACTGAATGTACCACGGTGTATCAAGAAAAATTATCAAAAAAAAATTCATCAAAAATTTTAGTACTAAAAAAAATTTAAATTCTGAAAATTTTTTTTTTTGGGATTTAGAGATTCAGTACTACTCTAATTCATATTTAAATTTGCTCTTACGGCTTTTCTAGATTGATAAATATCTACAAGCTGTTTTTTTTTCAAATATCTAATAATAAAAATAAAATAAAAAAATACACCGTACAAAAAAATGTTATAGATTTTCTGGCATTTCGAAATTTTGAAAAAAAATATAACTTTGAGACCCACTTCTGCTCAAATTTTTATTTAAATGCGTTCGTATGTGTCTGTTTTCTACATTAGGCGTAATTTTTCCTGATTTTTTAAGAGCATTGTGTGACATAAAAATAATTTTCTTCATCGTCTGCAATCAGTCAGCTCGCGCAGTCCGAAACCGCCGGACGCAAAGTTGTTCGTGTCCGTTATTGTGTTGGAACAATACCGTTATCGGTTTCGCTGAAGTGATTGTTTCGCCCTAACGGGGTTTCCTTTATTGCAAGAGTGAAGTGATAAGTAATCACAACCAGCGGGAGGGAGAAGTCCTCCACTGCGGGCGCTGTGAGCGTGTGTCGTTTCATCGTCATCGTATTGTGGTGCGATACATCATTGCTGTTGTGCCAAGCGATCATCACGTGGTACGATTGGAGCACCGTTACAAATCATCCGCACCGTGCGCTTCAAGTATTTTAGTATATATATATATTAGGTTAAGGATTTTTTTAAAAAAAAGTATAAATGTATATCTGCCATAATGGCAGAGTGCGATCCTCTTGATATGGACATAGAGTCTGATGTTTCCTCCTCACTAACTACTGGGAAGTCGCTTAAACGCGTTCCCCCCGCAGACGATGTCTTTTCAGAGGAAGAGTTAATCTACCTCAACAAGCCCCCTTCAAGAAAATTGGCAAACTTTTCCACTTCGCCCCCTCAATCTCCCGCTCCCGCTTCCGATTATCACGCGAACTTGCCTCCCAGCCCAACTGTTCCCGCTCCCGCTCAACAATCGACCTCGTCCTCCCCCTCAGTTGTCCCCTCTCCCCGTGTCAAGGTCTATCCAGAAGATGCATCTGGATCTGGCCCATGGGTTGTTTTCTTCCGGCCAAAACCCAACGGGAAATCGCTCAACGTCATTCAGATCATGAAAGATCTGACAAAAAATTATTCCTCCGTGGTCGAAATTAGAAAGGTTCGACCGAACAAACTGCGTGTTGTCGTGGCTGACCGGAAGCAAGCTAACGAGATTGTTGTCGACAATAGGTTCGTACTAGAATATCGCGTCTATGTGCCCTGCCATAACGTAGAAATTTCGGGGGTGATTACAGAAACGGGTCTGACGAGCGCATTAATAAAAGAGGGAGATGGCAGATTTAAAAAGCTCCCTTTGACGAAAGTTAAAATTTTGGATTGCCATCAATTAGGAAAAGTGTCCCAGGAAGAGGGAAAAACAAAATTCACGCCGTCCGACTCGTTTCGAGTAACTTTTGCTGGTTCCGCCCTCCCTGACTACGTTATGGTGGACAAATTGAGGCTTCCGCTGCGTCTCTTCGTGCCAAAGCCCATGACTTGCAACAAATGCAAGTCAGTTGGTCACACAGCAGACTACTGCGCCAACAAGGAGCGCTGTGCCACTTGCGGAGAGCAACATGTGGGCAAATCCTGCAGTGCGACTGAGCATAAGTGTCCATATTGCGGGGGGACCCCACATGAGCTCTCAGCTTGTGAAACTTACAAGAGTCGCTGGGAGAAACAGAAGCGCTCTTTAAAGGAACGCTCGAAACGCACTTTTGCGGAAATTTTAAAGGGCGCTTCTCCACAGGCCCAACAACAACAACATCCAATCTCCTCACACAATATCTTTTCCACGTTGCCAGTTGACGAAATGGAAGCGGACACAGCTCACAGGGGCACACCGTTTATTTCCCAAGGGAATCCCCGGCGCAAAAATGTGACCACTCCCAAAATTCAATCACAAGTCCCTCCGGTGATATCCACTGTTAGCTTGCCTAAAAAATCGAGTGCAGCGGACAAGCAAAATCAGGTTTCTCCTGGCTTCCATGGGAATAGTTCACCTTCGAACGACCCAGCACTCGAGGGGACATCAAAAATCCCAAATGTCCCTATTTTTCCGTCCAGCTCAACTTCCCAATCGGGATTTATAAAGTTGTCTGACCTTTTGGATCAAATCTTCAAGTGTTTTAACGTTTCCGACTCCATCAGAACCATTGTCATTTCAATGCTTCCAGTATTAAAGACAATTTTGCAACAATTGATGCAAACATGGCCCCTCCTTGCAATGATTATCTCTCTTGATGTCTAATTTAAATAGAGAGGTCGGAGATATCACTGTTTTACAGTGGAATTGTCGTAGTCTTATCCCTAAATTGGATACTTTCAAATTTTTAATTCATAAGTTCAATTGTGATGTTTTTGCTCTGTCCGAAACTTGGCTTTCTTCGCGAGATGATCTCTCTTTCCATGATTTCAATATTATACGTTTGGACCGTGATGACAGATAGGGAGGGGTGCTATTGGGGATCAATAAGTGCCACTCATTTTTTCGAATTGACCTTCCACCTATTGGAGGGATTGAAGCTGTTGCTTGTCATGCAAACATCAGAGGCAAAGACCTCTGTATTGTCAGCTTGTATTGGCCTCCGAGAGCTGCGGTTAGCCGCAAGCAACTTGTTGACATGTGCTCACTCCTTCCTGAGCCACGATTGATCTTGGGAGACTTCAACTCTCACGGAACTGCCTGGGGGGAACAGTACGACGACAATCGTTCATCGATGATATATGACCTTTGTAACAGCTTCAATATGACCGTTTTGAACACTGGGGAAACAACACGTGTACCTAAACCTCCTGCTAACCCAAGTGCTCTTGACCTCTCGCTTTGCTCGAATTCACTATCGTCACCATTGGGTCGAATTCTTCTGAATCTATAAACATGGCATATGACCTCACAAGACACATTGACTGGAAAAAGTATGCGGACGCGATTGCTCTAGCCATCAATTCCATAGATGGTTTACCTCCATTGGAGGAGTATAACTTCCTTTCTCGTTTGATCTATGACAGCGCAGTTCGCGCTCAAACGAAACCCATTCCAGGTTTCACCATTTCCCGAAGGCCTCCCAATCTATGGTGGGATAGCCAATGTTCCAAGCTTTATATAGAAAAATCGAATGCATTTAAAGCTTTTCGGAAACGTGGAACTCCTGAAAATTTTCAAACGTATTTAGCCCTTGAGAATCAGTTCAAAAATTTGATCAAAGGGAAAAAACGTGCTTATTGGCGAAATTTCGTGGGAGGTTTGTCACGAGAAACGTCAATGAAAAAATTATGGAAAGTGGCTCGAAACATGAGAAACCGCTCTTCAACGAATGAAAGCGAAGAGTATTCACATCGATGGATTTTTAATTTTGCACGAAAGGTTTGTCCCGATTCCGCTCCCGTGCAAAAAATTGTTCGAGATATACCACAAGATAGGTGCGATCTTGATTCCGAGTTTTCGATGGTAGAATTCTCTATTGCTCTCCTTTCATGTAACAATTCTGCTCCGGGATCGGATCGAATTAAGTTCAACTTGCTGAAAAACCTCCCTGATGTGGCGAAACATCGCTTGTTGAATTTATTCAATCGGTTTCTGGAGCATAATATTGTTCCAGATGATTGGAGACAAGTACGAGTTATAGCTATTCAAAAACCCGGAAAACCCGCGTCCGACTTCAATTCGTACCGCCCTATAGCAATGCTGTCTTGTATACGGAAATTGTTGGAGAAAATGATCTTGTTTTGCCTTGATCGATGGGTTGAAACGAATGGCCTACTCTCAGATACACAATATGGGTTCCGCAGGGGCAAGGGGACGAATGATTGTCTTGCGTTGCTTTCTTCAGAAATTCAAATGGCTTACGCCGAAAAAAAACAAATGGCTTCAGTATTCTTGGACATAAAGGGGGCCTTTGATTCAGTTTCAATAGAGGTCCTGTCAGACAAATTACACTCTCGGGGTCTGCCGCCTCTATTGAATAATATGTTATATAACTTGCTTTGTGAGAAACATTTGAATTTTTCTCACGGGGATTCGACAGTAAGTCGGGTCTCCTACATGGGACTCCCCCAGGGCTCATGTTTAAGCCCCCTTTTGTACAACTTCTATGTAAGCGACATCGACAATTGCCTTACACAAAATTGCAGCCTAAGACAACTTGCAGATGATGGAGTGGTGTCTGTCGTTGGATCAAACGAATCCGACCTGCAAGGACCCTTACAAGATACTTTGAACAATTTTTCAGCCTGGGCCATTGGTCTAGGGATCGAATTCTCCATGGAGAAAACAGAGATTGTGGTTTTTTCTAGGAAGCATAGACCAGCAAAACCAAAGCTTCAACTTTTGGGTAAACCGATCACTCATGCTATGTCATTCAAGTATCTTGGTGTCTGGTTCGACTCCAAATGTACTTGGGGGCCCATATTAGGTATCTGAGTAAAAAATGCCAACAAAGAATAAACTTTCTCCGTACAATTACCGGTACCTGGTGGGGAGCCCATCCCGAAGATCTTATAATGTTGTATCGAACAACTATTCTCTCAGTGATGGAGTATGGCAGTTTCTGTTTTCAATCAGCTGCCAAAACACACCTCATTAAACTCGAGCGAATTCAGTATCTTTGTCTCCGTATTGCGTTGGGATGTATGCCCTCAACGCATACCATGAGCCTCGAGGTTTTGGCAGGCGTACTCCCACTAAAAGATCGCTTCAATTTATTATCTCTTCGGTTCCTCATCCGGTGTAAGGTTATGAACCCATTGGTGATCGGAAATTTTGAGCGGCTGATCGAGCTAAATTTTCATTCTGGATTCATGAGCTCATATCATGAATTCGTCTCCATGCAGGTTGATCCTTCTTCGTATATTCCCAACCGTGTTTGTTTTCCTGACTACATCAATTCCTCTGTGCTTTTTGATCTGTCCATGAAGCAGGATATCCATGGAATTCCAGATTATCATCGATCGGGGATCGTTCCTACGATTTTCGAAGCAAAGTATGGGCGTGTCAATTGTGATAATATGTACTTTACTGATGGGTCCTCTATGAATGAGTCCACAGGATTTGGAGTGTTCAACAAATTTTTTAGCACCTCACACAGTCTTTAGAATCCTTGCTCAGTGTATATTGCTGAATTGGCAGCAATTCATTGGGCGCTGGACAGCGTCGCCTCACGACCTGTTGAACACTATTACATTGTAACGGATAGTCTTAGCTCTGTCGAAGCTATCCGTTCAGTGAGGCCGGAAAAGCACTCGCCGTACTTCCTTGAGAGAATACGAGAAATTTTGAGTGCTTTATCCAGACGCTGTTATGTCATTACCTTTGTCTGGGTCCCTTCACATTGCTCAATTCCGGGTAATGAGAGGGCTGACTCATTAGCAAAGGTAGGTGCAATTGAAGGCAAAATTTATCAGCGTCAAATCGCCTTCAATGAATTTTATTCTTTAGTTCGTAAAAATACCATCGTTAACTGGCAACGCAAATGGAACGAAGATGAATTGGGCCGGTGGCTCCACTCAATTATCCCTAAGGTTAGCCTCAATCCGTGGTTTAAAAGTCTGGACTTGAGTCGGGACTTTATTCGCACCTTCTCCCGACTCATGTCCAATCACTGTTCGTTAGACGCACTGCTTTTTCGTTTTAATCTTGCCGACAGCAATCTCTGTGGTTGTGGACATGGTTACCACGACATCGAACACGTTGTTTGGTCGTGCGAGTTGTATCTTGCCGCCATATCGAATTTAGAAAACTCCCTTCGGGCTGGAGGAAAGCAGTCCAATGTGCCAGTGAGAGATGTGTTGGCTCGGTTAGACCTTGATTACATGTCCCAAATATATGTTTTCCTTAAAGCTATCGATCTTCGAGTGTGATTGTTCATACATCCTTTTCCCCTGCTTTTCGTCCTTCGCGAGCTATCGGTTCCCTTCCTACTAACATTAGAATAAGTTAAATTGTAAATACATATTAGATGTAAGGATAGTTTTAAGAATTGAGTGTGAAGTGTCAGTGTGAATGAGAATGTAAATGTGAATGTGAGTGCGAGTGTAAACACACATCTCCTTACATCCCATCCTTTTCCTAATGAAAATGTGTCACCCTTCTAAACTCGAGTCGACCGCGAGTAATCGGTTTCCTATTTCATTAACCATAGAATTAAGGAAATAACATGTTGATATATGCTAGTTGAAATATACGTAAGAGTTTGGCTCCATTAAACTTATGTAACTGAGCCTGTAAAAAAAAAAAAAAAAAAAAAATCGTCTGCATTATTATTTTAATTTTTTTGGAATCGATTATTTTATTGTATTCGTGGTTTTCAATTGAAAGATTAAAATAAAAAAACAAATTGGATTTGTGGTCTCAAAGTTATATTTTTTTTTCAAAATTTGGAAATGCCAGAAAATCTAAAACATTTTTTTGTACTGTGTATTATTTTTTTTATTATTTTATTTTTATTATTAGATATTTGAAAAAAAACAGCTTGAAGATATTTATCAATCTAGAAAAGCCATAAGAGCACATTTCAATATGAATTAGAGTAGTACTGAATCTCTAAATCCAAAAAAAAAAATTTCTAAATTTAAATATTTTTTTTAGTACTAAAATTTTTGAAGAAATTTTTTTTTGATATTTTTTCTTGATACACCGTGGTAAGATGCACATTCAGTATTTTTTTTTCAAATTTTTATCTCGGATCTATTGACGATGGCGTGAAATAAACGAAAAACTACGTTTTTCACTATAGATCCTACGTCAAACCACATAGGGGTTCAAATAAACCACCAAAATTTCTTATTTAATATCCTTTACAATATTTGCCATACAGCTAGTGATTTGGTTTGGGGGCACTTTTTACTCCCTTACCTAACCACTCTTTGGAAATATAAAAAAAATATTTTTTGATACCGCGCAATACTGAAAAAAATCTGAAAAAAATCACACATATCAAGAAAAGCCGTAGAAACACATTAAAATATGAATTAGAGAAGTACTGAATCTCTAAATCCCAAAAAAAAATTTCAAAATTTCAATATTTTTCTTAATACTAAAATTTTTGATGAAATTTTTTTTTGATAATTTTTGTTGATACACCGTAGTAAGTTGCACATTCAGTATTTTTTTCAAATTTTCTCCGAGATAAATAATAAAAATAAAATAAAAAAATACACCGTACAAAAAAATGTTATAGATTTTCTGGCATTTCGAAATTTTGAAAAAAAATATAACTTTGAGACCCACTTCTGCTCAAATTTTTATTTAAATGCGTTCGTATGTGTCTGTTTTCTACATTAGGCGTAATTTTTCCTGATTTTTTAAGAGCATTGTGTGACATAAAAATAATTTTCTTCATCGTCTGCAATCAGTGATGGCAATCCAAAATTTTAACTTTCGTCAAAGGGAGCTTTTTAAATCTGCCATCTCCCTCTTTTATTAATGCGCTCGTCAGACCCGTTTCTGTAATCACCCCCGAAATTTCTACGTTATGGCAGGGCACATAGACGCGATATTCTAGTACGAACCTATTGTCGACAACAATCTCGTTAGCTTGCTTCCGGTCAGCCACGACAACACGCAGTTTGTTCGGTCGAACCTTTCTAATTTCGACCACGGAGGAATAATTTTTTGTCAGATCTTTCATGATCTGAATGACGTTGAGCGATTTCCCGTTGGGTTTTGGCCGGAAGAAAACAACCCATGGGCCAGATCCAGATGCATCTTCTGGATAGACCTTGACACGGGGAGAGGGGACAACTGAGGGGGAGGACGAGGTCGATTGTTGAGCGGGAGCGGGAACAGTTGGGCTGGGAGGCAAGTTCGCGTGATAATCGGAAGCGGGAGCGGGAGATTGAGGGGGCGAAGTGGAAAAGTTTGCCAATTTTCTTGAAGGGGGCTTGTTGAGGTAGATTAACTCTTCCTCTGAAAAGACATCGTCTGCGGGGGGAACGCGTTTAAGCGACTTCCCAGTAGTTAGTGAGGAGGAAACATCAGACTCTATGTCCATATCAAGAGGATCGCACTCTGCCATTATGGCAGATATACATTTATACTTTTTTTTAAAAAAATCCTTAACCTAATATATATATATACTAAAATACTTGAAGCGCACGGTGCGGATGATTTGTAACGGTGCTCCAATCGTACCACGTGATGATCGCTTGGCACAACAGCAATGATGTATCGCACCACAATACGATGACGATGAAACGACACACGCTCACAGCGCCCGCAGTGGAGGACTTCTCCCTCCCGCTGGTTGTGATTACTTATCACTTCACTCTTGCAATAAAGGAAACCCCGTTAGGGCGAAACAATCACTTCAGCGAAACCGATAACGGTATTGTTCCAACACAATAACGGACACGAACAACTTTGCGTCCGGCGGTTTCGGACTGCGCGAGCTGACTGATTGCAGACGATGAAGAAAATTATTTTTATGTCACACAATGCTCTTAAAAAATCAGGAAAAATTACGCCTAATGTAGAAAACAGACACATACGAACGCATTTAAATAAAAATTTGAGCAGAAGTGGGTCTCAAAGTTATATTTTTTTTCAAAATTTCGAAATGCCAGAAAATCTATAACATTTTTTTGTACGGTGTATTTTTTTATTTTATTTTTATTATTAGATATTTGAAAAAAAAACAGCTTGAAGATATTTATCAATCTAGAAAAGCCGTAAGAGCAAATTTAAATATGAATTAGAGTAGTACTGAATCTCTAAATCCCAAAAAAAAAATTTTCAGAATTTAAATTTTTTTTAGTACTAAAATTTTTGATGAATTTTTTTTTGATAATTTTTCTTGATACACCGTGGTACATTCAGTATTTTTTTCAAATTTTTATCTCGGATCTATTGACGATGGCGTGAAATAAACGAAAAACTACGTTTTTCACTATAGATCCTACGTCAAACCACATAGGGGTTCAAATAAACCACCAAAATTTCTTATTTAATATCCTTTACAATATTTGCCATACAGCTAGTGATTTGGTTTGGGGGCACTTTTTACTCCCTTACCTAACCACTCTTTGGAAATATAAAAAAAATATTTTTTGATACCGCGCAATACTGAAAAAAATCTGAAAAAAATCACACATATCAAGAAAAGCCGTAGAAACACATTAAAATATGAATTAGAGAAGTACTGAATCTCTAAATCCCAAAAAAAAAATTTCAAAATTTCAATATTTTTCTTAATACTAAAATTTTTGATGAAATTTTTTTTTGATAATTTTTGTTGATACACCGTAGTAAGTTGCACATTCAGTATTTTTTTCAAATTTTTATCTCGGATCTTTTGAGGATGGCGTGAAATAATCGAAAAAGTACGTTTTTCACTATAGATCCTACGTCAAACCGCATAGGGGTTCAAATAAACCACCAAAATTTCTTATTTAATATCCTTTACAATATTTGCCATACAGCTAGTGATTTGGTTTGGGGGCACTTTTTACTCCCTTACCCGGGCAGGCCCTTTGGCATTTTCTTGATTAATTCTCGAGTAATGCAGAAATTTGTGTTTCATTTGTATGACAGCCCCCCTTAGAGAGAGGTGTGAAGTGTCTAACCACCGTGAAAACATTTATTGCACCCTAAAACCTTCACATGCCAAATTTGTTTTCGTTTGCTTGATTTATCCTCGAGTAATGTAGAAGTTTGTGTTTCATTTTTATGACAGCGTGTTATGGTCGAACATACCACGTGGAAATTTTTGGGAGGGAGGAAACTGACAATATAAGATATCCGAAAATGTTCAACATTTGAAACAGAATTTGTTTTTATTAACAAACTAGCTGACCCGGCGAACTTCGTCCCATCCACAATTAATATATTGATATAAGTCATTTCGAACACTTGCAAATTCCCACAGAAATTATTTTTAAGTACGTAATCTATACTCGCGAATGCATGGTGAAAATAAAACCATTTGATTTGAAATCATTTGAAATCCATTTTGAATTTTTTTTAAGCAATTGTTTATTTTTATTTCTCATCTTGGACTTTGGTTCTGAGGATTCCGACGCTTTACCTTGGAGCGCTGTTGCTTCGTTGTGCTGTTGTGGGTTCGAAAAGACAGACGATGGTTCCTCATGAAGCTAGAATCCCAATCTCTTCCTGCCAGCTTTGCAACTTGGTTTAATTCGTGCTGGAGGTTGTTGGCTTCCGCAGAATCAAACACCAGATGCCGTAAATCTTTGAGAGTCATACCTTAGAAAGCTTTTTCCAGTACCCTGCAGTGGTCCGCCAGATCCTCAGATTGCTCACTCGTAAATACCTATCTGAACCGCCCTTGGTGCTCGCTGACACATCCCAGCAGAAGAATGTCAATAAAAGAAGATACAAATCATGAATCACTTTCTGATATGAGCCTCTTCCTCAGAGCGGATTCAAAAACACCGAGGTCTGCTGCAATCCGACGCTTCGAAGCTCCCTCCCGAACCCTCTGTCGGGCCATTTGAACATTTCTTCAAATCAGTTTTCTTTTTGTGGGTCCCGTTAAAAATGTGGTTGAAAACAATTTATAATTTTTTTTCAGAGAAAAAGTTTTACTCCACAGCCACTGCGCACCTTTGCCCCACAAGCAATTTTCGAACTAATCGAATTTTTAAAAAAAGCTTGAACTTTTTCACAAAAACGAATACGCACTATCATCAGCTATAGAATGAAGGTTTTCTTGACAGTTTCGAACTTTCTAGTTATTTGAGGTAAGTAGATCGTCATCTCCAAAACTGAAAAAATTAGATCAAAACATCACAAAACACTTTTTACCTCATAACTTTTTGTCACTTTCATGAAATGTATCTTGTTTATATGTGTGAGCTGCTGGTGTAATAATGTATCAAACAAATACACTGTTGTCGAATTTTTTGCTCGTTTGCTTCAAAAAGGCCAATGCGCACCTTTGCCCCGCACTACTCTATTTGAATAATCAGAAAACTTAGATAGATTATACCATTCAAGATCGCAATTTGTGAAAACTATATTAAATTGGGTTATTTGGTGTTCTCACTATAAAATATTCTGCAATTCGCACTTTAAAAAATCAGCAAAAATGCGAGAGCTATGTGTATATGGTTATGTAAAATTTACTCGAAACATTTACTCACCTATATATATATATTGGGTGTGCAACTTAATTCGTTCAAGTGAAAAACACATTTATTTGAATAATAACATTAATTCATACATTATTCAAATTAATGGTCAACCCATGCCACTAATATTCCCCATCTTTCTGGTAATTTCATACCCCCTTTTTTTTGGTTGACCCGGTCGCTTGTTGTCTTTAACACTAAAATCATCACTTTTAAATCGTCCAAACCGTCGTCGTCGAGAAATACTTCGAATTATTTCTCGACATCTTTATATTCGGCGATGTGCTACTCTGAAAGTAAAGAGTTGAAGCAAAAATATGATGATATTACGGGGCCAGGTCTGAAGGATACGGTGGGAGTAATCACGTTTCACAGTTAACCGTTTTTATTGCGTCCTTCACGGATTTAGCGATGTGCGCCTGTGCGTTGTCATGGTGTAAAATCATTTTATGGTGTCTACGGGTCCATTCTGACTTTTTTCCATCATGGCATAGCTTAAATTTATCATTAGTTGTCGGTTGCGATCTGTATTCACCGTTTCACCCGGTTTTAGTAGGTCATTGCATGCTTTAAGTTATAAAATTTTTGAATATTACATTTAACGTTGGAGTAAGATTTCTCAACGGTGTATTTAAAATGTCATTTTCCCTAAATAATTCAATTATTTCACAAATAACTTTGCTGCACATCATATTTTAATCGAACATGTGCATTTCAAGTTATGATTTATTGTGAAAAAAGATCATGGAATCAGCGGATGGAAGAGGCTGTAAGAACTGTTAAGGCAGGGTCCCCCATGAACACAGCTGCGCTGAATTCCAGCATTGAAGAACAACTTTCTTACGGCACCTTAAAAATTCCAATTTATCACCATAGCTAGAACCACTTTCAGTTTCCAGAACAAGAGCTAGTGCAACATCTACTCGACCTAGAAAGGATATTCTATGGTAGGTCAATGACGAATATCAGAAAACTGGTTTTCGAGCTGGCGAAGAAAAACGGATTGAAGTATTCGTTCAATAAAGTAAATCAGATGGCTGGAGAATCATGGTTAAGTGGTTTTTAAATCATGATCCGAATCCGTCATTCCGTTATTAGATGTAATGAAAGTGGATTGTTCATGAAGAAAATCGCGTAAACTTATTGTGTTGATGTTCCTAGAAAAGGTAACTCATGGACAACGTTTTCATTACACAATGCAACACGAATTCAATTTTTCGTCGTTCCTGGGTTCTATTTATTAGGTGTACCGGTAAGTTTCTTCGTTTTTACAACAAATGGCGTTACTTGATTATTATTCTAGTGTATCAAATTTCCAGACATTCGTTGGAAAGCTACTGTCATAGCGCGTCTTTTTCATTTATATGTCAAAAAGTTGAAGCGTAAACAACATAGTTTGTGCCACTTCGAATATGTCGAACTTCGTACCAATGAGAGTGTTTTTGCGAAGAGTGTTACTTCATTACTTCAATATGGAGAAAAAAAACTGCGGAAAGTCATCGCATTTTGGTGGAAGTTTATGGTGACCATTCTCCAACTGAGCAAACATGTCAGACGTGGGTTGGACGGTTGAAAAGTGGTAATTTTGACTTGGAAGACGAAGAACGTTCCGGTTCGTGGTATTCTTTAGACATTTCTCCGTCCGATTACGACATTTTCCGATCGATGGCCTGGTTGACCGGCACTTCTCCAATTTTGATGATGTCAAAAATTGGATCGATTCGTGGTTACCCAAACCGGCCGATTATTTCCGCAGAAAGAACCATGAATTGCCAGAAAGATGGGAAAAAGTTGTGACTTGCGATGGGCAATACTTCGAATATTAAATTTGTAACAATTTATGCAGAATAAAGCATTAATTTTTGAAAAAAAAAAACAAAGAAACTTACCGGTACTCCTATTATGTTTTAGGCGGTTTGGCATAAGACATCCTTCAGTTTAAGGCATTTTAATCGTAATGAGAAAGAGATACGCCATTTTGAATTTTCGAGAAATCTGATTTTAAAAGGTTTTTCGGTCGCCAATTCGCCTAGAAGGAAAATATCAATGAACTAAAAAAGGGTAGACTAGTAGCCACAAGTTTACCAATGCCTCCCTATTAATTTAAAAAAAAAATTGAGAAAAATCGAAATTTTGTTCTTCATATTGCTGAAGTTTAGACATTTAAGAATATATCTTGGAAAGAACTTCTCGAAAATCCCATTATTTACCGAGCTATACCCATTTTAGTGATACGGTATCTAATCTAGTAACTACAAACGCATTTTTCTCGAAGCTATTTTTTCCAAACTGGCGTACACGATATCTCAAGTCTTACTGAGCCGATTCATTCCAATAAATGGAAAAATGTGAATAAATATTTATACACTCTCTGATTAAGTTGAAAAGATCTCAAGATCGGGTACCTTTAGTTCAGAGCCAAAGCTCATAAAAACATCATAAGAAAACGTCAGAGCAAAAAAGTTGCACCGTGTTTTCACAGTTATAACACAAGAAACGCGAATGAACTGAGAACACCCAATTTCTTGACATGTGCTTCACAAAATTCGTTGTATTTCAAAGGTATAAATGTGTTCAACTCGATGCCAAGACATATTAAACGTGCAACAACACTTACAGAATTTAAAAGGCACTGTATTTCACACGTGAAAGCTGTGTTTCATTAACAGCCGACCGATATATTTTTAAATTTTATGACGCAGATTGTTACTGACGAAGTTTTATACGAACGGATAATTTAATGTGGGATTTTGTTTTGCAGTTTGTTTTTAATATTTTCAATTAACCTGACGAAGTTTTTTTTGAACGGATTATATTATGCAAACTACTTAATTTTTTAAATTATCTTTTTTTTTTAATTTGTATTTATGTCCTCTCTATTATGTCCGTCATGATCCTGGTGATGATGGACTATTTTTATTTTTATTTTGTTGTTTTATATTATATTAGTTAGAAAAAAAATAAAAGTAGTCTACATAAGTTTGAGCGTCGCGCGCGTAACACAGATATAAAGGATATTAAATTGAAAGTTTTCTTAGTGCCGGTCTAGAAATTTTTCGTTAAGGAAATTTTCTCGAGTTCTCTGGATGAGGATATTCATAGTCAAACCAAACCAAAGCGGTTGGGCTTGTGCTCTGGTAGACCACTCGGCTGCAAGGACCTCGTCGGGACCGTATCGGCTCTGTTGCGGATATGACTGAGTATTGGCATGTCATTTGACATTGCAATTTTTTGAACTTGTATCTGTGAATAAAATCAGTTCGTTGTTTTTTTTTGTTTGCCTAACTGATTTCAATGCTGAAAAAATAACTAAATTATCTTTTAGATAACTCGTCTTGCTCAAATCTCTGTAGGGGAAGGAGGCGGGACCATCATCATCATCATTATATTGGACGCTCACTGCAAAATGCCGCTGGTGGTGTCGATGATTCCTACGCGTCTGTCAATCGACGAAGAAATCTCTCTCTTCATTGAGAAATAAGGAAAATAGCTTGTTTGCTCAAAAGTATATACAGGTCGGACTCGATTATATATAGTCGACTATTTTTTTCAACGATTATTTTCAAATCCTATACATAATGGAATCTCAAGAAAACAATTTTTTCATTAATATATGAATGTTAAACATCAATAGAAAAATAGCTTTTTTGTGATTCGATTATGTATTGGATTCGAAAATTACCGTTGAAAGTGAAATTGCGATTATATATAATCGAGTCCGACCTGTATTAGTTTGGGGAAAAAGTTATTCATTATTTTCTTGGGTGCTGGCTTTAGTGATCAATACCTCGCGTAATATCGATCATACAATTTAAAATTTAGGCTCGATGTAAAGGTGAAATTTCACACTCTTTTTTATATTTTTTAATTTTTTAATATTTAAAATGTATTTGTATTTGTATGTATTTGGATTGTATTTTTCAGTCCTATACACTATAAACTGAATTCTACTGTCAACAAATGGACCGTTTGAAACTAGCGATTGGCCTGAAACGTCCAGAATTAGTCAACAGAAGAGGCGTTGCGTTTTATCAGGACAACGCAAAGCCACACTATTCCGAGAGCTTGATTGGGATGTTTTAATGCATCCACCAATGCATCCATTTGGCACCAAGCGAGCCCTCTGAAGCCTTAAAATCATTGTTGCAGTTCAAAATTGTCCACATATTCTCAGATTTAGCTCTTGATTTTGCGGAGGACAATCAAGTAGTTAAATGCATCGATATCGGAAATAGCAGAGTGTTTTGTAGCGTTGTCCGGTAGAAAGACAAAATCGTCTCTCAGACCAGTTTTTCGAAGCGATTCCGTCAAATTCTATCAGAATAGAGCAATTCCAAATGAAATCGAAAAATGACAAAACATGAGTAGTTTTAATTCGAATGAAAGTTTTTATTCCGTTTGGGTTGGAGAAAATATGAGTTTTCCACAGCATTTGGGAATTTTTTGACTCGAGCGTAACTTTTGAAAAGGGCGTATCGACTTTAGTAAGAGAAATTTTTGATAATTTATATCTCAAAAATTATGAGTCCTACCGAAATAGTGTCTTAGAAAGAGTTATAGAGTGTTGATGTCCAAACGTGAAAAAAATATACACTGAGAAAAATAATTACTGCTTTTTTTTATTTACAAAAAAAAAGTTTAATTTGCAATATCTAAAATACATATTTTTTAATTTTTTCTTTTAAGATGTTCATATAAAATTGAAGTGATTGGTAACCTAATGTACATTGACTTACCTTTCTAATACTGGAGTATTAACTAATTCCCATCAAAATCAGAGGGCATCACTTTTTTGCCTTTCGCTACAACACTGTCAATGTCAACAAAGGATCCTGTCACGCGGTACCCCCACAAATGCGCCACGGCTGCTTCCGACCGGTGCCACTGATTACAACGAAGCGGGTGCACTTTCGCACTAATAATAATCTTTTATTCGCTCTCCCTCGCGCGTTCGCTCTCTCTGCACTTGATACGGACGCGGAGCGCGCGCCCGTTTCGCACCAGACAGCGAGGAGTAGCGCGTTAAGACAAAAGAATGCTGCGCTCACATTTTTTGGGTTCCGCGGTTTGATAATATGCAAGTTTGATGGTGTGTTATTGTACCTCTCGTCGTGATTCTAGTGGTGGAAGCGACTGTGGTGCGGCTCAGAATCGCTCGAGTCGCAACCAGTGCTCCAGTCGGTTGGGATCGTTCGGTCGGATTTGGAGTGTCGATTGTTGGTTCGATCCGTAGCCACGGATCACGAGTTTCCACGGTAATCGAAGTGCGCGAGATCGATTCGATTGGAATCGACCTTCGGTGTCTACCGGGTGAGCGGTGTCTGTGTTGTGGGTGTAACACGTTGGGATCACCTTTCAATCATATGACGGGTGAAATGTGCACAGCGTGACATTATCCCTCTAATGGGACACACAACAGAGGGTTGGTGCAGCTCAGTGTCAGTACCCCACATGTGCTGAGCCGAGAGAATGGAGAAAACAAAGTTAGTGTAACGAGTGCTGTTTGTAAGACTGCCTTTTCTGGTGGTATACCTTGAAGCAATTACTACGACAAAGTCAACGAGTTGTTGCGTTACATAATAATAAAACAGCAGTGAGAATTATGATGACAAAATAATCGGAGCCCAGAGGTGTTTTCGTGTGTGAGTGATGAATGAGTAGCGAAGGACAGTTCGGCGCGAAGATCGAAATCCATGCGAATCAGATTTTACGTGGTGTGAAAATTAGAACGTTTTGTTTCTAGACGACTCCCGACTACGTGTTTTCAAAACACTAATCGATGTGTAGTTAATTCTATTCTGACGACTATCACAGAATGTGACTGTGTTCAATGACGTCCACGATGTTATTATCTCGATGCATTCCTTTCGAGCACAAACAATTGCTTTGATTGGGGACAATTTAATATTCAATGAATGAAACGACTATTAAATTGGAGCTCAACAGTCTCGAGGCGGGTGAATTAAGATTTACGATTAAGCAAATAATCTGTCATTAGTGGTCAATTGGTGAACGGGAGCATGCTCGAGTGCGAATTTGATTGCTAGAAATCAACAACGTAGAAACTTACGGGGATTACTTATTGGATTATACAGTTGTTTACATACAGATTTGCTACCGATTCCGACTACGGTATGAGCGGGCAGAACATCCGCTTGTTTACACATGCGTTGTGTAATTCGGATTCTGATTCTCGGAGGACTTGTAGTTTTCGTTCAAACTGAGAACGATTGTCCAAAATTTTAAGAATTCCAACCATAATCATCATACGGACGATCGGCCTGGGTTCAATCCCAGCTGGCGTCGTTGGGATTTTCTGAGGCGAAAAATCTCTGGTTACGTCTTCCTTCGGAGGGGAAGTAAAAGAAGTTGGCCCGGCTCATGAGTTGTTGAGTCTGATAGGTAGGAACAGGTGGAGTCGCCTCCCTGTTGTCGGTGATTGGCACTAAAGTGGCGGAAATAGGCCGACGAAAAATAAGCGAAGATAAAAAAAAAAAAAAACCATAATCATTCACTTTTTTCCACTATGTTCTGTAAAAAAAAATTTTTATCTGAAACGACTCATAAATTGTTGATTCTAAACACATCGAACTTTATTTTAATCCTATCTTATAAGCCCTTGTCGTTGGACATCTAGTGTTCGATTCATCGCTACCCAAGTAGATCGACTCAACGATGTTCTGATCGTAAGTCAAAAAATCAACAAAACAATACACAATTCAACTTCCATGCGTTTGAATGATAAAACTGGATAATATCTGATGAATTCATGCACAGTTTGGACGACATCTTCGGATATTTGAAATTTTGATTGGCTAAAACGTTGGTCATTGTTGACGTGACCAAGGGCGAGTAGATCTCGCACAAATAATTGAACCGTTTCGGTTAAATTTCTACTAATTTCTAAACTGAACTCAATGCTATCGCCTTATTCACTTGCGTACCGATGAAACGGAAACATTTCCCAGAGAGAGAAAAATCGATATCTATCAGGAAGGTCATGAAATTTTGACAAAACGTCAGTGAACGGTGTACCAGTTTGATATAATTGATCCTGAAGCTTCTGGGTTTTTCAAGTCCACCAACAGGATAGTTATCTGTTTTTCCTCCGGGATTTCCAGAATTTGAATACAGATTTCGTTTCCAAATTATTTTATTCTCAGTTGCAAACCATCGTCCTAATTGATTCGTGGAAACGGAACAAGAATTGCTCGGTAAAGAAAGAATCTGACTTAATACTTCTGAAATTGTATTTCGGGTTCCAAAATCCAGAACTCTAGATTCCAGAATCAACATTTAAATTCCCGATTTCTACCATTCTGAATCTCCGATTCCAAATTGAAAGTTTCTTATTTCTCATAACTCAGCATTCAAATTCTGGATTATATTATATTTAAAATGTTAGACTCCAGATTTCAGCTTCAGTCTCAGATACGGAAATCTGAAGTCCATTCTTAGGATTTTATATTTTTGAAATCCATTTTCGAAATCCTAGTTTATTTATCTGCCATTGTCATGCATTCGAAAAAACAGATTTCGAATTCCAGGTTCAAATGAAAGATTGCCAATTTCACATTCGAACATCGAAACAGATTTGTATTTCAGGATCACAAAGATAATAAAAAATGTAAAAAATATAAGTCTATAATTCAGAGCCTACAATTTGAATGCAGGAGCTAACCAAATTGTAGGCTCTGAATTATAGATTTCAAATTTCCTAGTCTATATTCCAGATTACTCCGTTCAGGTGTCATATCAAGATTCAATCTTTAAAGATATCAAATCTTAAGGCTTATCGTGTTGAAGGGCTAGTCACAAATTTTAAACAAGTAAATTCCAAATCTGGATTCCGCATAATTTTCATATTTAGTTTCCGAATTTTGAATTCTAATTCGGACCCAGTTTCGAATTTCAGATTGCACAATAGATTCCGTCTTTTTACCAAAATTATATATCAGATTGCAAATTCATGATTACAGATAGCAAGTTGTCCAAAAGCTAAATTCTGAATTGAAAATTACAATTTCCGAACCATGAATTCCAGTTTCGAAGTCTCTTCTAAATCTGTGCATTTCATATCCTGAGTTCAGTCCTGAATACAGTGCTCAATCGTACTGACATATTCCTCACTTTTCTGGTACTTAAGCTATACTCTTTACGTGCTTGCAGAGCAGTGAAGTTTCGGATGTCCGCAGGATCCGTTATCAAGCGATTACCACAGAAGCCGAGCAACTGAAAACGGCCACTTTTGCGCAACATTCCTTCTGTGATTTTGATGGCTGCTTTCGTGTGGTGGGGTAAACTCAACTGCTTGAACAACACTCTTTAGCCGCTTGCAGCTTATTTTAACGTCTGTTTCAGGATCAACTTTTATTTGGGAACCTCACTAAGGCGATCCCATATCCAACATCATTTTGAGTCTTGGCTCTGTTTATTATCTGCATCGCTTCTCCCGCGAGATATCGGGTTGGCCATGGAACATAAACCCTTAGTCTTCCTCATTCAGATTCCAGACTAAAATTCCTGATTCATAGTTAAGGCTCAGATTCGAGGATTATTCCCATCGTTCTCAGTTTCCAAACATTCACATTGGGATTGGGCGATCTTTATAAAAAGATCTATCTTGTCGAATCGATTCTCCAAACGGCGTAGAGATCGATCCATTATTTAAATCGTTACCAAAGAATCGATCTTTGAAAAATTAACAGATTTTTTCTAATTTATTTGCTTATTCTATAGAAGTGTAGTGTTTTCTTTATAAATGGAACACAAATTTCATATTTCTATTCAAACATCAAACGCATTTTGTTTTGCTCCTCAGCATAAACGCCATAAAAAATGTAAAGTCCAAAAAAACATTTGCCGTCATGGAATCGTTTTATTAAATAAATCAATTTAAAAAGCGTTATTGTAAATTCAACAACTGGTATCTGATATCATAACTTAGCTGACAACGATCCCATAAATGCCGATCGTATCATACGTCTGTCATTTAGTCGAAGCAGTTTCTTAAGAATAACCTTTCGCCTGGAATTGATATCAACATCTAGTTCAGTGATCCTATAAGCCACTGGTGACAGTACATCCCCTCAGTAGCAGCCGCTAGTTTTCTCTCTGTCAGCATTTGTACGGCAGTAAATCGTAGAAGAAGCAATCCAAATGTTCGTTAGATGGTCTTTGGTGAGATTAAAATCGATGTATACTGAAAAACACATCTACAAAAAGTTTTTCTGAGATCGAAAAAATCGAAAGCAAAAAAAAACGATGTTCTCAATTCTTTCGAGTACAAAAGATCGATCTAAAAATCAAAGATCGATCTTCTAAAAATCGATCCGAGATCACCCAATCCTATTTCACATATATTAGGTTGGGGAAAAGGTAATCCATTATTTTTGGGTGAAATTCAAAACTATTTCTTCGGATTGCTTCGATTTGGGTCAAATATGCGTTTTGTTGTAAAATTTGTTGCCATTCTAATGGTGGATTCATAATGTCTTTACCATAGAGGTCTTGGTCCTTATTGGCGAAAAACTTATTAGCAACAGATTTTTACAATCTTTCTTGATTCCAATTTTTTAATACTCTGAAAATTTTGCAGTGCGACAAAAAGGTGGTAATCGCTTGGTGCCAGATCTGGACTATATGGAGGATGCATTGAAACATCTCAATCAAGCTCTCGGAAGTGTGTGGCTTTTTGATGGAAAAAATACAGTGCAAACCAATACATGGCTTCTATTAAAGAGTATCCTGCATCAAATTGCATGGGACACCCTGTAAGATGTCTTATTCCACATTCTTACACATTCTAAATATAAATTCTAAATTTTGGAACGGATTCAGATTCTGACTCAAAATCAAGATGCAGTTGGTTTCAGAGATGGAATCTCCCTTAACGTATCAGGTTTAAAATTGTATATTCCGAGTCCTAAACTTCACAATGTAAATTACGGTTGTGTCCCATTCACCCGAATTCCATTCACCCGAAACACGTTTACCTGAAGCACATTTACCCGAATGTAACGCATTTCCGAATGACATTCACCCGAATGTAACAAATACCCGAATGCAACATATACCCGAATGGACATTTACCCGAATGAAGAAGGAAAAAATTCCGACAAATCAGTTTATGAGTTTTGTCGAATCTGCTGTTAGGAAGTTACGGAGTAAACTGAGAAATTGTAATGAGGAAATTCGAAAAAGATGTTGAAGACTTCGCTGTGTTATTTTCAGAAATTAGTGTAGGCACAATTGACATGCTGTCTTCTTTCCTTTCCGTATTGCTCTTTAAAACCAAGAGATCATTCAGAAATGAGAAATGAGCATGGGTTATGAAATATTCCGAAAATTAAACAGGTAACTTTAACATACAATTTTTTAATGAAAATGTGAAAAGAATAGATAAAAACAAATGGTACTTACGTATTTGCCGCCGTAGCGCAATTTTTATCATTAGTTTATTATTTCGTGATGAAATTTATTTTGAGATCAATGTAATGGGGGCGAAGTCCCCATTCAACGTGGATAAGGAAACGAGGCGGCACCAAGCCGCCGAGGTGACGCAATCCGAGTAGGCCGCCGACCCGCCGTCGGAAGCGCAGGCCTCTCGCAAGCAAACCTGTGTTCCACCGATTGCCCGGTTTGTTTGAAACATAGAAGACGATGCATACGTTTACCTGGTGCATTACGTTTGCCCGGTTAATTATGCATGTCATGCATTTTGATTGCCTGGTTGCAAACGTGATGCACCAGATAAACGTATGGCGTCCGACGCTCGTAAACGGACTGCGTCATCCATAAGAATGGATGGACCTTAAAATACGTTATAAAACTGCATTCTTTCACTTTCAATTATTTTGGAAAGGATTTTATCCAATGCCAGTATTTCTCGAATTGTACTTCCCACGAAAAATACTTTTTGAATGGAAATGAAAGTATGAGACAAATATGATCTTTATATAACACTGATCAGAATTGAATATACAAATACAAATACAAATATAGTAAAATTTGTGTATAATTTGAATATATCCTTCTTTTGGGTAAGTGTCGCTTTCGGGTAGATGTTACATTCAGGTAATTGTTACATTAGGGTAACTGTCGCATTCGGGTAAATTTTACATTCGGGTAAATGTTACATTCAGTTAATTGTTGCATTCGGGTAAGTGTCAATTCGGGTAGATGTTACATTCGGGTAGCTGTCGCTTTCGGGTATTTGTTACATTCGGGTGAGTGGAATTCGGGTGAATGTCTTTCGGGTAACTTTCATTGGGTTTCGGGTATATGTGACACAATCGTAAATTATAGCATGGTAAATAGTAATGATGAATTATAGCATGGTAAATTATAAATTATAGCATGGTAAATAGTAAAAGATGGTAAACTCTAGATTACAGCTTACAATGCAAAAGATCCCAAATTCTTGAATACAAATTTAACACAAGGATACATATTACAGTTCACAATATACACTCGACAAAAAAAAATCAGTGGAACAGAGTTCGAAGTCGGAAATTTTAAGTGGTTTTCAACATGCTGTAACTTCGTTAAAAATCATATCGACGGGATGTACATCATTTTGAAGCTACAACCTTCAGGTATTAGAATATTTTAGGTACATATTTTTATCTTGGTGTGTGAAGGTGTAGTGGGCAACAATATCGGGAAGAAATGAAAAACCGATTTTTTTTTGTTTTTTCAAAAATTTTTTGGACTAACACCATTTTTCGCTAACTAACTTACCAGCAAATCAAACTATACTTATCAATCAGCTTTCATTTGGCTCCTAGAACGTTATTTTAGGAGCTTCCCATACAGATATATTTCAGTTTGAATGAAAAATTACCACTTCGCCTTTGATGATGAATTATTCAATTAACAACCATTGCACCGCAAATCGGAAGGCAGTTTCCAATAAATTATGCACAAGGATAATTTTTTAGTTTGTCGAAAAAAACTTTATTTAATTTTTTTGCATCGATTTCAAAAAAGTGCCGAAAACAGGATTTTTATAGTGCTTTACAAAATCCACTGTAATGTTTGCAGACAAATGTTCAGCCTAGTGTATTCCCTAAACATCTGAGAACATCCGTTTTTTTCTAGCAGATTTTTCAAATTTAGAGTAAATTAGAGGAGAATTTTATCGCAAATCGTACCAGAACTACAAAATCTTACGCGACTTTCAGAACGAACGATTCGTAACCTTCGTTTTCATGCGTTTGTAGGTACGAGGATTGCAAGGAGTGATGATACTTACACGTATACATACGCATTTCCACACATACACGCACTCCTCACCCACAAACTCATAAAGATAAAAGTTACGAATCGTTCATTCTGAGAGTCGCGTAGGATTTTGTACTTCTGATACGATTTACGATTGAATGCTCCTCTAATTTACTCCAAACTTTGAAAAATCGGCTAAATGTATCAATATGAAACGTTCACAGATGTTTAGGGAATACACTAGACTAAAAATTTGTCTGCAAACGTTAGAACTTACTGCGGTATTAGCAGAATTACAGTGGATTTTATAAAGCACTATAAAAATCCTGTTTCTGGCACTTTCTTGAAATAAATGCAAAAAAAATAAATAAATTTTTTTTCGTCAAAGTAACAAATAACATATACTCTTCCAAACCATTTCGAATTCTTAGACATCCAATCCAAGTTCCAACAGCTTCGATCCCTGGAAGGTCAACTCGAAAAAATGAGTGGCACTTATTGATCCCCTATAGCACCCCTCCGTATCTGTCATCACGGTCCAAGCGTATAATATTTAAATCGTGGAAAGAGCGATCATCTCGCGAAGAAAGCCATGTTTCAGACAGAGCAAAAACATCACAATTTAACTTATTAATTTGAATGTATCCAATTTAGGGATAAGACTACGACAATTCCATTGAAAAACAGTGATATCTCCGACCTCTCTATTTAAATTAGGCATCAAGAGAGATAATCATTGCAAGGAGGGGCCATGTTTGCATCAATTGTTGCAAAATTGTCTTTAATACTGGAAGCATTGAGATGGCAATGGTTCTGATGGATTCGGAAATATCAAAGCATGTGAAGATTTGAGCCACAAGGTCAGATAACTTTACAAATCCCTATTGGGAAGTTAAACTTGACGGTAAAACAGGGACAGTTGGGGTTTTTGATGTCCCCTCAAGTGCTGGGTCATTCGAAGGTGAACTATTCCCACGGATGCCAGAAAGAACCTGATTTTGCTTGTCGGGTGCACTCGAGTTTTTAGGCATGCTAACAGGGGGTATAACTGGAGGAGCTTGTCCTTAAACTTTGGGAGTGGTCACATTTTTGCGCCGGGGATTCCCTTGGAAGATTTACGGATGTGCCCTCGTTAGCTGTATCCGCTTCAATTTCGTCAACTGGCAGCGAAGCGAAGACATTGTTTGCGGTTAAAGGTTGTTGTAGTTGGGCCAATGGACAAGCGCCCTTTGAAATGTCCGCAAAAGTGCGCTTCGAGCGTTCCTTTAAAAAGCGCTTCTGCTTCTCCCAGCGACTCTTGTAAGTTTCACGCGCCGAGAGCACGTGTGGATTTCTTTCGCAATATGGACACTTTTTCTCAATCGCACTGCAGGATTTGTGCACATGTTGCTCTCCGCAAGTGGCACAACGCTACTTGTTAGCGCAGTAAGCTGCTGTGTAACCAACTGACTTTCATTTCAGGCGAGTCATGGGCTTTGGCACGAAGAGTCGCAGCGGTAGCCTCAATTTTTCCACCATAACGTAGTCAGGGAGGGCGGAGTCAGCAAAAGTAACTCCAAACGAGTCGAACGGGAAACTGGGAAACTTTGCCGAGTTGTCGGCATTCTAAGATTTTAACCTTAATCAAAGGGAGCTTCTTAAATCTACCATCTCCTTCCATAATTGATTTGCCCGTCAGGCCCGTTTCAGTTATCACCCCCGAGATTTCTACGCCTTGGGAAGGCACATAGACACGATATTCTAGGGTAAATCTCTGGTCGACAACAATATCGTTTGCGATTTTCCGATCAACACGCAGTTTGGTCGGTCTAACCTTCGAAATTTCAGTCACGGAGGAGTATCTTGCCAGATCTTTCATGATCTGAATAACATTAAGCGCTTTTCCGTTTGGTTTAGGCCTGAAGAAAACAACCCACGGACCAGTTCCTGGTGCATCTTCAGGATAGACATTGACACGTGGAGAGGAGACAACAGGGGGATAAGGAGATGACGAGGATTAAAGGGGATCGGAGACAATAGATGGGGAGGCGAAATCGGAGGTGGGCTGGGAGCAAGGGGGGATGTAGAAAAGTTATTTGCAAATTTTTAGAGGGGGGCTTGCTACAGTTAGCAAACCCGTCCCCGGACGAAAATTGTTTTAATATTTTAATCGAAACTATCGGTGAATTCCTTCACTTAAAATTGATGAGAGTGAAATTGAAAAATTGAAGAACATCAATTTTTCGCATTTGAATCGACATGTCCGCAAGAATATTTTTTAATATTGCTACATAGAGTCGCAACGAAACTATTTTGTGTGAACCAATTTAGAAAACAAAAACAATTTGCTCTGGTACGAGATTTGTATTTATAATTACATAGTCCGATATTACTTTAACTATGCTAAAGCGATTGCGTAAATGTTAAAAATGTGTACCAGTCGTGGCATATCGACCGAATCGACCAGTAGTAGTGATTTCTAACCAGATGCAAATTCAAACACAAAACCAGTTCGCTCCGAAGCTGCTCGCCACTGGGCAACATTGTAGGAGATAGTAAATAATCACCACCAGCACCGGCTGAAGGTGAGTCGCTAAACAAACCGTTCCGAAGGCTTACCAACTCGCAGAGTGCAGAGTGAGTGAGGAAAATTGTGGTACTAACCCATCGCATCCCGCAAGGTGTGTGGACGACCCTCGGAAGGCCTGCCGCCCTTCGGAAGCTGCCGAGCAATGGATTACAACCGTGAGTAGTTGCTACATTATTAATAATTTCCTCCGAACCGTTGTATTGATCTATGACATCGCTTCCCCGAGTTAATTTCCTGACGCGGAAAGAGCTTCCCATGAATATTCAAAACATTTGGTGCGATTATCGAGGGGTGAACCAGTATCGGGTGGGTTAATCCACCCGGTGCAAACCGTGGCGAAGCGGACGAAACGGGAAACGCCGATTTATCAGCTAAACATTACGTTTACACCCCGAGGCTTGATTTATTGGTCATTTATGAATATTTGGTACGCACCAACAACAGTATCTTATCGGCGCTGCTGTTGCGGTCTCATCAAAAACTCGAACGCTGCCGTCTGATTGTTGAAAGTGATTCATGTTTTCCCCATGTGGATACGTCAATTCGGTCTAGTATTACAACTCAATCGGTCACTTTACTGCGCACGGGGGATCATAACAAGTGACATTCGAGATATGAGAATGACGTCGCTTTAATCAGAGGCTAGATTAAAAGATACATTGATTACAGTTACAGCAATTACAGCAACAGCACAAACAACGTGATTCCACTTTGAAGGAGATGAAAATATAGCATGTGAATTTTTACCGTATATCTTCGATTTGTATGAAACCCTGTATTCGCTTTGGTATTGGAGAACAAGACAAACTCCAGTGTGATATTCTGACTTACTACAAACACTTTTTAAACGGTTTTATTTAGCTTGCCCTGTAATTTGTATGTTCGTCTGTTTGTATGTTTGTAGGTTTGTATGTTTGTAACATGTTTGTCTGTAGTGCTTTACCACATTAATAGAAATTTTAACCCCTTCCTGTTGACCGATTGATGCCGCCACCACAAAATGGCGGATTACATATTTTCTCAAAACCCCCTCAATGTGGGTATCAAATGAAAGGGATTGACGAGAATAACACAGTTTTTATGAAAATGCAAATCCAAAATGGCCGCCACCACAAAATGACGGATTACATATTTTCTCAAAACCCCATCAATATGGGTATCAAATGAAAAGTATTCACGAGTAGAACACAGTTATTTATGAAAATGGAATTCCAAAATAACCACCACGACGAAATGGCGGATTACATATTTTCTCAATACAAATCCCATCAAAATGGGTATCAAGTGAAGGGGCTTATCCTTTGTAGTATGCGTCGAGCCGGCTAACGTAGTTGAGAACCTGATTGTAACAATTATGGACAATACCAATTTTTTCCAATCCAAAATGCAATTGAAACCATTGAAAACATAAGATAATGCCGTCTGAAATCATTCGATGTGAAGCTGATACAGTTTATGCGAGGGTGTTTTGAGTTTTGTTACAAGATGCGTTTAGATGGAGTATTTAGAAGAGTGCAGCTGTTTACCAAATCCGACATTTAGCCTTCAATCAATGGCTTCAATCCGTCCGAAAGAGAAATTGAAAGTACATGATGCTAAACGTCCGTTTCGGAAGATGTGAAATTTGCCGACCCTACTCATTCATCCTGTGCTATCAGAACTGATAAAAAAAATCACTTCGCATCATAATCAAATTACATCACATCACAGTGGAAATGGCGCTTGCGCCAATCCGTTTCCAGCTTTTATGGGGTCATGTTTTCACATTTCTGTAAAATTTAGCAGTTTTTTTTTGTACTAAATTTATTTTCAAATGGCTCAATAACATTAAGTAACAATGAGCCGTGTTTATGAATAGGGAAAAGCCTCTTTGAGTAGAACAATGCCAATGTTTTTTCTCAAAAAGGCATAAAAACCCTATTATCTTTTCGAAAAAAGTTACAATATGGACAAACAATATGACAAAATTCACAATAAGATAATATTATAGGCTTCTTGTTTAAGCTTCTTGTTGCAGAGATGACCATCTCCTAGGAACTAGTTATCTCCTTAGGACTAGGGAAGGGATGAAAATCTGCTCACTTTTCGAATTCTGAAGAAAAAAGTTGAAATAGAGAAAAGGAAACGCAAATAATAAAAATCAAAACAATAAAGGAAAACTAAACATATATATTCATATTTGAAAGTGTATGGATTTGAGAAAATCATAAATTAAAGAAATAGCATCAATATTACGAGTAGCCAGAACGTCGCGAATCGGAAAATTAGGTGGCATTCCCTTATTGCGAAAATTTTCTATTAAAGATAACCTGTCATTTTGAAACTCAAAACAAAACCACACAATATGATCAATATCCTGATATCCTATACCACACACGCATAGGTTACTATCACTGATGTTAATTCGAAAAAGATGTGCATTCGAAGAATAATGGTTAGACATGAGTCTGCACACTACCCGTATAAAATCACGAGAAAAATTATATCCTTTAAACCATGGTTTGAGAGAAACCCTAGGAATGATAGAATATAGCCATCGGCCTTTATCACTACTATTCCAACTTGACTGCCAAGATACAAGTGCCCGTTCACGAGGAAAATGAAGATATTCATCGAAAGTAATAGGCCTATAGAATAAGTCTCCTTCCATAGTGCCCTTCTTAGCAAGAAAATCTGCTTTCTCATTTCCAGGTATCGAACAATGAGACGGAATCCATACGAAAGTGATATTAAATGAACTAGTAATCAGAGCACTTTAAAGTTGATGGATTTCAGATAAAAAATACGACGTATATCTAGTTCTCACTGAACGGAGTACCTCTAAAGAGCTGAGACTATCAGAAAAAATGAAAAAGTGATCTGGGGCCAAGGTCTGAATATGGAGTAAGGCCATGTATATTGCAGCCAATTCTGCAACAAACACCGAACAGGGTAAACTAAGCCTACGAAAAGTGAAGAAGTTGATATTGAATATACCAAAGCCTGTGGATTCATTAAGACTAGATCCATCAGTAAAAAAAGTTTTGGTTGGGTCAATATGTTTATACCTTGACAGGAATATCGCAGGTATAACTAAATGGCGGAGATCATCTGAAATATTATGCACATAATCCTTCATTGACAGGTTAATAGTAATAGAGGAATTGAACAAAATTGAAGGAATGGTCTGGAAACCAGATAAAGCAGATGGACTTTCCAAAGTCATAAATTCATGATATAGAGACATTCGCCTAGATCGAACGCCTGAGTTCAACATTTTTTCTAAGTTTGCTATCACCTTCGGAGTAAGTGTTTCACACCGTATTAAAAAACGGAATGATAACTCGAAAAAACGTACTGAAAGAGGAAGTATGCCAGCTAGAATTTCTAGGCTCATTGTATGTGTTGACTGCATACATCCTAGAGCAATACGCAAACAGCGATATTGAATCCTTTCCAGATGCAAAATATGGGTACAGGCAGCGGACCTGAAGCAAAAACTACCATACTCCATAACAGATAAAATGGTTGTTTTATACAACCTAATCAAATCCTCAGGATGAGCTCCCCACCAAGTTCCTGTTATGGATCGAAGAAAATTTATTCTTTTCTGACATTTTTATTTCAAGTAGCCTATGTGTTTACCCCATGTTCCTTTGGAGTCAAACACAACACCTAAATACTTGAATGACATCGAGTGACGAATAGGTCTATCCAAAAGTTTAAGCTGTATTTGTGCAGGATGATGTTTTCTTGAGAATACAACCATCTCTGTCTTCTCAGTAGAAAATTCAATACCCAATCTACAGGCCCAATCAACCAAATTGTCAAGAGAATCTTGCAAAGGATTATGAAGATCGGTGTTGTCTTTGCCTATTACCGATACAACACAATCATCTGCAAACTGTCTCAAAGTACAATTTCCCGATAAACAAACATCAATATCATTTACATAGAAGTTGTAAAGAATTGGACTAAGACATGAGCCTTGAGGAAGACCCATGTAGCTAATGCGTAAAACTGACGAAGAACCATGAGAAAAACTCATATGTTTTTCACGCATTAGGTTAAACAGAAAACTATTTAATTTCTGGGAAAACCCATTTAGACGAAGTTTTTGAAAAAGAACTTCAATGGAAACAGAATCGAACGCACCTTTGATATCTAGGAACACTGATGCCATTTGTTGCTTACTACACAAGGCAAAGTCAACCTCTGATGAAAGAAGCGCAAGACAATCATTGGTTCCTTTGCCTCTACGAAACCCGAACTGCGATGGCGAGAGAAGATTATTAGATTCAACCCAGCTGTCTAAACGATGGAGAATCATTTTTTCTAGTAATTTGCGAATGCAAGATAGCATTGCAATTGGTCTATAAGAATTATAATCAGACGCAGGTTTACCAGGTTTCAGAATAGCTATAACTTTAATTTGTCGCCACTCATGCGGAACAATATTCTGTTCAAGGAAAGCATTGAACAGTTTCAACAAACATCTCTTCGCATTATCAGGTAGATTTTTCAACAAATTAAATTTGATCCTATCTGACCCTGGAGCCGTGTTGTTGCAAGAAAGAAGGGCAAGAGAAAATTCAGTCATACTGAACGGAGGCTCAACATCATCAGATGTCTCTAAGAAGGGAGAAGGTGCGGGGGCAGAGTCTGGACATATCTTCTTGGCAAAGTCAAAAATCCACCTTTCTGAATATTCAACTTCTTCATTTGAATGAGATGAATTTCTCATTTGTCTGGCAACTCTCCAAAGAGTGCTCAAGGAAGTCTCTCGTGAAAGCCCATTTACAAAATGACGCCAATAGCCTCTCTTTTTAGCTTTAATGAAGCTTTTGAATTTACGCTCCAGATAAATGTAGTTATCATAACGTTCACGGGTGCCCAATTTTCGCCAATCCTTGAACGCATTCGATTTATCTTTATAGAGATTTGTACATTCTTGGTCCCACCATAGATTAGGAGGACGTCTACGAAACGAATTACCAGGAAAGCGCTTCGTCTGAGCATCAATAGCACTGTCAAGAATTAAACCAGTTAGAACATTATATTCTTCCAGCGGGGGTAACTCATGAACTAATGCCACCGATTCTGAAATAATTGAAGAGAATCTCTTCCAATCAATGTTTCTAGATAAATCATGCTGAATATTTGTTGTTTCAGACGATTTTGAATTATTTGAAATGGAAATAGTGATTGGCAAATGATCACTTCCATGTGGATCTTGGATGACATTCCAATTACAATCTAAAGAAAAAGAGGAAGAACACAGAGACAAATCTAAGCAACTAGCGCGGCCTGAAGATGGAGCGATTCTTGTTACATCACCTGTATTCAAAATTGCCATGTTGAAGTCCTCGCAAAGATCATAAATCAAATTGGCCCTTCGATCATCAAAAGACTCACCCCATCCAATTCCATGAGAGTTGAAATCTCCCAAAATAAGATTAGGTTGCGGTAAAAGTTCAACTATATTCACAAGATTTCTATAATTAAGCATAGTTCTTGGAGGAATATAAATAGAAGCAATGCATAAATCTTTACCCTTGATACGTACCTGACACGCTAGAATTTCAATTCCTGAGACTAAAGGCAGGGGAATCCTGTAAAATGGGTAGCATTTTTTAATACCTATGAGAACTCCTCCATAGCAATCATCGCGGTCTAAACGGATAATATTAAAAGCATGGATGTTGAACACATTGTCCGAAAGAAGCCATGTTTCAGAAAGAGTAAACGCATCACAATTCAAAAAATGGAGCATTTACTTGAAAGAATCAAGTTTAGGAAGAATACTTCTACAATTCCACTGCAAAATAGAGGATTTACCTGAATCGTCCAATAAATTAGACATCGAAATTAATGAACGAGAGGAGGGGCCACTTTGAAGTCATTTGTTTAGCTATCTGGATAGAAGGAAGCCAAGCAAAAATGATACCTTTCATTGAATCTGATATTCCGAAAAAATCAAGAATCCATTGAACAATTGATGAAAAGGAAATACCTCCTGAAAAAGATGAGGGATCAGGAACCGATTGAGAAGTAAATTGAGAATGGCTTGACAATTCAGGGAAATGAACGTCATAATTTGAAGATCTCCAACCAGGAGGGTTATTCTTGGGTAGAGCAGAATAATTTGAAGATTCTGGCTTGTTAGAGATCAATCCTCTTTTTTTAGATGGCTTAGAGGAAGAAGCAATTTTCCTCTTCCTGACTCTTCCTGTGATTACTGGATCAAATTGAGAATCCGAATCATCATCCTCTGATAAAACAGAGAAAGGATTTTCTGAAGCCTCGGGTACCTGAGGTGAAGCTGCCTTGAGCATATCAGCGAAGGATCGATTAGAACGATCCTTAAGTGATGGCTTGAGTTTCATCGAACGTAATTTGTATTTCGGACAATCCTTAATTGTATGAGGAACATCTCCACAAAAGATACATTTATCAGCATCTTTGTTACAAGTGACTTCGTCATGGTCGTCACCACATTTTGAGCATTTCGTTTTATTACAACAGTAGGTTTTAGTGTGACCTAACTGATTGCAATTTAGGCAAGTCATTATTTTTAGGGGTATATAACCGAACTGGAAGACGAAGTTTGTCGATAAGCACATAATTTGGAAGTGCTGTGCCTTCGAAGGAAATTCTAAAAGAGCCAGATGGATAATACTTTTTTTCTGTACCCTCAGATATCAAAGAGTTCAGAGATCTCACCTCCAAAACTTTAATATGTGGAATATTTGCATTGTGAAAGATACTCTTAGCTTTTACAAAATCTTGAAGTTGAAGAGATTTTTCCGTAACTACACCATCGATTTCAACAATGTGAGCCGGAATATAAACTCTATATTCATTAGTGAACAAAGAGTTTTTCACTATCGCGTTAGCATCTGTAATTTGAGAGCGCAACACGAAGTTTATCTTTATTGACTTTCGTCATTTCTAAGACACCTGAGTAGTTAGACGTCAGGTCTTTGCAAATTTGAGATACTCTTAGAGGTTTCCCTTTGGGACGGAAGAATACCACCCAACGGTTTTTCGATGATGCCGGGGCGTTCTGGTATTGTCAAATACGTGGAAGCTGAGCAGAGTTAGGCAGAGATTGTGTCGAAGAGCGGAGAACAGAGTCACTATTTGGTACAGACGAAGAGTTTGACTGCGATTGTTTTTGTTTTTTTCCTAGAGAAACCGTTAAACCATCTGGAGGAGGGTCTGAGACCCTCATTTCAGCATCGGAGGGTTCATTACCCTCCAGTTTTCAAAAAAAAAGTCGTAAAAATGAGAGAGAAGATTTTTTAGAACACGCAAATATTAAATGATAAAATTAAAAAAGAAAATAAATAAATAAATAAAATAAAATGAAATATGTGTATGTATATGTATATGTATACGTATGCGTGAAAGAAAAATAAAACGAAAACTTATCTTAAATGTATCTAGATGAATGTCAGAGAACTTCTAAAATCCTTGAAGCGGGTCCAATGGAAGCTTCACACTCCAAAAAATACTTGAAAAATAATTCCGGCTTCTTTCGAAATTCCGTCAAAAAAAAGTTTTGAATATTGAATATCTTCAGAAATTCTGCTCCGAGGGTCAAAACAGCGGGAAGTACACAACTTCTTCCGGAAATAGTCTTTCAAACACTGAAATGGCTTACAAGAAAAAGTCACAAAGAAAATCTGCAATATTCGTTATGATGAAAATTCCACGGCTTGCTGATGTATCTTTAGCAGTTGTTTGAAAGGATTTGGTATTCTTTATCAATCTATAACAAAAAAAAAATAAAATGTCAATTTTGGCGCTTGCGTCACTTTGCGAGATTACGGCAGAGTAGATCACAGCTATTTAGGAAAATTCATATCCAAGATGGCCGCTGTAACAAAATAGCCAATAACTTTTTTTTTAACGGTTTCATTCAACTTGACCTGTTTGTATGTCTGTAGGGTTGTCCCTCCGTAATAAAATTTGAATGGTTTGACTTGGAGAACACACTACATTGTGAACAACATAAATTCAAAAAGGTGTATGTATTTTTTTCGTAATCCCCTCGATATCGGTATCGAATGAAATGATTTGACTAATAGAATACAGTACATCATCAAAATATTTCAAGGACAATCAGGTAAGAAATAACAAAAAAAAAGTTAAATGATTTTATTGTAGAGAAGTATACTAATCGTACAGATAATTTTCTAAAAACTAGAAAATAAAAAAAGGAAAAAAAAACTTTTTAAGTTAAACGGTTTAATGCACTAAAAGCTAGAAAATAATTAGGCAAGTAGCAGTTGGTAGTTATCACATCCCTTCTTTCATTAATCCAGGGCAATGATGAGACTAAAATAAAATCGTGGGGCACATCGGATTTCCACTACCCATAGTTAGTTGTTTCATTATATGCCCACGACTTTATTTTAGTTTCATCATTGCCGTTCAACTTAAAAAGTTTTTTTTTACTTTATTTATTTTTCATCTTCCTCGTGCGTAAATCACATGATTATCAAAAAAATAAACAACGTCTGATAGAAAATTTTCTACCGTTATCATCATTGAGAGAATATTTTATAGTTAACTAACTGTACCCTGCCATGCTTTGCTGTGGCACATTGTGGTTGCATGGTTGAGTTAAAATTTTCAATTTTTTATGACTTTTCGAGTTTTTGACGCGTACACAAACGAACACAAATATATAGAGATAGATGAGGGAAATCGATAAATTTAAAATCATTTAGAAACACAATTAAAGTTCAAGATTTTGTCAAACAGATGTGAAGATTGTCGAACAGATGAAAAAGATGTTTCCATCACATAGCTCTTATATTTATTAGGCTGTCAAAAAAGTCCTGCGGTATTTCCGCGAGGTGTCGTTGTAAGCGCGTAGTTCTAGTTGTATTCATTATATCGAGTCATGCTATAGCTTGTTGGAAAGGTATTTTTGCGCGCTATAATATAGTCCTTGACAGTGTTTTGTTTGGTTAAGTCGTTCGTGAGTTATAGTGTCGCAAATATGGAGCAAAATAAAGAGAAAATCCGACATATTTCACAGTACTACTATGACAAAGGCAAAAATGCATCTCAAGCTGCCAATAAAATTTGTGCAGTTTATGGACCCGATACAGTTTCCATTTCCACCGCACAACGATGGTTTCAACGTTTTCGTTCTGGTGTAGAGGTCGTCGAAGATGCGCCACGCTCCGGAAGGCCTGTCGTCGAAAATTGCGATAAAATCGCTGAATTAGCCGAGAAAGACCGGCATAGTAGCAGCCGTAGCATCGGCCAAGAGCTGGGGATAAGTCATCAAACCGTTATTAACCATTTGAAGAAGCTTGGATTTACAAAGAAGTTCGATGTATGGGTGCCACACACGTTAACGCAAAAAAACATCTTTGACCGTATCGACGCATGTGAATCGCTGCTGAATCGCAACAAAATCGACCCGTTTCTGAAGCGGATGGTGACTGGCGATGAAAAGTGGGTCACTTACGACAACGTGAAGCGCAAACGGTCGTGGTCGAAGCCCGCTGAAGCGGCTCAGACGGTGGCCAAGCCCTCATTAACGGCCAGGAAGGGTCTGCTGTGTGTTTGGTGGGATTGTCAAGGAATAATCTATTATGAGCTGCTTCCCTATGGACAAACGCTCAATTCGGACCTGTACTGCCAACAACTGGACCGCTTGAAGGTACCACTCATGAAGAAGAGGCCATCTTTGATAAACAGAGGCCGCATTGTCTTCCATCAGGACAACGCCAGGCCACACACTTCTTTGGTGACGCGCCAGAAGCTCCGGGAGCTCGGATGGGAGGTTCTTTTGCATCCGCCGTATAGTCCGGACCTTGCACCAAGTGACTACCACCTGTTTTTGTCCATGGCGAACGAGCTAGGTAGTCAGAAGTTAGCCACAAAAGAGGCCTGTGAAAATTGGCTATCCGAGTTTTTTGCCAATAAGGAAGCGAGCTTCTATAACAGGGGTATTATAAAGTTGGCATCTCGTTGGGAACAAGTCATCGAACAAAACGGCGCATATTTGACTTAAAACAGATGATTGTAACTAATTTTATGAACAAATGAAAACTCAAAAAAAAAAATAACGCAGGACTTTTTTGACAGCCTAATATATAGATATTTTTTGCCAATCTGATTTTGTTGTGAATGACAACACCCAACCTTTGGAATTTTTATTTATTCAAAAGCTAAAGAGTTAACAAAAACAGTGACCACTTACTCCAACCTAAGCTAAATATAAAGTATAAGTTCCCCGGCAATCCTTGTATTCAATGATAGAAAACATATAAACATGAATTCGTTCGAGCAATATAGTATTTATTTCTTATCTGATACTCGATAGAATTGCATTGATTTTTTTTTATCTGTATTATAGTGACTTTTAACACTTTTGGCTGGTTCGTCACTTTTACTTCCATTTATAGAAGAATGTCGGGAGTGAGAATTGAACTCGTGACCTTGAGCGTGAGAGATATGGATGTTACCACTACGCCAGATCGCCTCCAATTGCATTGATGTACCTTATGCTAATCGTGATTTTTTGTATTGTGAGGAATGCAATCAAACGCTACAAAGATACATGCTACAAATTTTCGTTTACGTAAACCTTCAATGATGGAATTACACAGTACTGTTGTTGCTGATTCGATGTTCGATTTTAGAATAATTCAAATTGGTTTGAACTGAGTAAATTCAGAGTGGTAACATCCATACCTCTCACGCAGAGATCACGAGTTCAATTCTCACTCCCGACATTCTTCCAAAAATGGAAGTAAAAGTGACGAACCAGCCAAATGTGTTGAAAGTCACTATAATAGAGAGAAAAAAAAAAGAGATAGTCCTTAAACTGTCAATTCGATACTTGTTTTATGGTATTTTAAAAGTACTGGTTAATTTTAAATTGGACGATAGTTTCCTTTATCTTGTTTGTCTCTTTTGCACAAAGTTATCACTTTTGAAATTTTTAGAGTATCCCCGAATATTGCTGACCTTATCACACTGCTCACAAATTCAGCTGTTGTTAAGATTTGACGTGTTTGCAAAAACTTGACCGATATTTTATCTAGACCAATGACGACACCTCAATTTAAATCGTTTATTAAATTTAATTGATGAAAGAATCGTTGAAGCAATAGAACACTATCCTGATGTATGGGTAACTCTTGTTTTATAAATAGAACTTCTTTCAACAAATCCTAAGTTTTCTTTCCATTAGTTGTACATCTATCTGATTTAGGTTTGTAGAAGTTTTCCTTATCCATTCTTATTCTATTTATTCTAACATTTTTTATATATTTAGTTTATTCTAACATTGAGTTCATTGGAGCTTATTTATGAAGTTTATATTATATATTTTAATTTAAAATTTCAATCATTGGCGTTAAATTAATGTACGGAATCGAATCCTGAATCCTAAGTACGAACGTAGATACCTCTCTGATGTATCTCTAAAAGATGAATCATCAACATTGTAACAAATTTCATATAACCAAATTTCAGAGAAAACTGTAAAATGAATAGTTTTTCTCATGCATATATTTTGTGACTTTATTTGTAGATTCTGATTTTCTAGAAGACGAAAACCGGAATCTCGAGACTCCTTCTAAAATAACCAGGATTTGGACACATCAGCTGCATCTCATGCAATTTGTAAGATTCAAGGTTTCTGTAGTTTCATTTGATCGCTTATTCACAACCGCGACAAGCTATCTTAGGCTGATGTCACATTAGGCGGATTCGCCGCCGCGGATATCGCGACGGTTTTTTTCTTGAATTGAAATCGCTTCCAAAACCACCCCGCTCTGTGTGACATGACTCATTCACAATACACTGTAGATCCTCCGCTGCGGTTTTACTCGCGGAATCCGCGGCGGCGAATCCGCCTAATGTGACATAATCCTTACCTCTTCCCGCTTCATTCCCACTGGGTTCTGTTTTGCTATGCTGCAGCGGAACATATGTGGAAGGACCCAAAGTGGAACCTTAAATGTACCCGATACTTGAGAAACAAACTTATTTCTTCGGGCTACATCGGGATTTTGTCTCAAAATGCCACAAGACGGATACATTATTATTTGTTTTTCTTGCCTTAAGAAGCATGACAAACTAAATAAAAATGAAATTAAACTTATTCTTTTCCACTTTATGAAACACAAGTGAAAAAGGTACAAATATATCCATGTTGGCCAGTTGTATCAAGAAAACGTCAAGTTGGGTCAAGAATGGGGGAAATTGAATAATTAGTGGACAATGTGCAACAGAATGAATTTCAAACAGAAGAAACCTTGAATCCTCCCTATGTTGCCGTGTATTCTGGTAATGCATCAACTCATGAATGTAAGCCTCACGTTACTCCTGCAGTGGCCACAAGCGAGTCCTGGGATATGTTGTATAAAGAAGTAGAACCTGCGAAGAAGTTGATTGAAAAGACGAAGCGCCAAAAAACTTGAGGAAAAGAAAAGGCAAACTGAGTTGAAACGGGAAAAAAAGAAATCCAAACATTAGCTAAGCTGAGAAAGCAGGAAGAACGGATGGAGCAGAAAGAAAAACTTGAAGAACTGAAAAAGATAAAAAAAAGCTGCAAATTCAAGAATTCTGACGCCTTCAATTATTTTATTACTTTGAACAACAAATTACCTGAATTCAAATACAGGTCGGGCTCGATTATATACAGACTCGATTCTATGTTTTTGATTATGTACAGTTTTGGTCTCGATTATATACAGTTTGGATTTTTTTTTTTATGTTTCAAATATGACTTATTTCAAGAAGAAATGTAACCTTTCAACGTTAAGGTATAATTTAAGTGGCTACCACATGTACAGTGGGGTAAAAATCGTGATTTTTCAAGATTTTGCTTGAATTTCCACCAAGAATTGTTTATATCGATAGTGCAGCCAAATTAAGAATAGATAGTTGGATAGTCAAAGAAAGATAGAAGTTGGGTGTCAAAGAACAAATTGTGGAACGGTTAAAAAGCTTCAATTTAATTGATAAAAATAATGTAGTTTAATATAAATGTTAAGGATGAAATTAATAATAACACATTAAAAATTATTAACTTTTATGTTTTTCACTTCCAAAATGTTATTAAAATCCACTTATTTAGATGTTCCACTACTATATCCTGTACTAAATATTCTCATCTTTCAAATGAACTTCTGTAGCGCACTTTGTAATGTAGAGCCAGTTTGAGGCAACAGAGTCGGAAACAAAAAAAAAGTTTTATAACTCTGTCATTGTTGAAATTCGAACATATGCATAGAAGAATTTTTTTTTCATCAAATATGATCGTCTATCACGTCATTGCACAACTTTTTTTTGAACCCTCTCACTTTATCAGCTCTTAACTATTCCAGTTATGAATATTTTTACTCCGTTCAATTTTTGTTTTATTGTTAAATGATAGATGGACAAATAATGATATAGTGGATAGTAAAAATATTCTTTGTTTTATTTTTACGGAGTTCGAAAAACGTCCGAAATTCGTATCTCTACACTAGAATACCCCCTTAATAAGCGGCCTACTCACTTATGCAGCTCATGAAATCAACTCTTTGCTCCTTTCAATAAACTCTTACTGACACCTTAAAACAAACAAAACAAAACATGAGAACGGGAATTAGCTGACACAGTCCCTATGTAGAGAGATGAAACACATATCAAAGATAGAAAAGAAAATAAAATGACCGATAGCTAATTTTTTTCAAATACCGCACTAAAAAAATTGCACGGGATTTTTGGTACAAAAATCGCATTAAAAACGCTCAAAAACAAGTTTTACTGTATTTTGAAGCGTATCGCAGACCGAGATGCAATCTATTAAATGTTGTTTTGGTCAAATTCTGTAGAACCCACGCATCGTAATGATTTACGTAACCAAGTTTCACCAGAACCACAGGATTATTCTTGGTCAACGTTCCGATTTGGTATGCATCTGAGGCGCCTTTATATTCAATATTCTATATTCTTATTTCTAAATGTTCGAATTATCCCAACACAGAATTACACTGTGCGACAGTGATTTTACACCCGGGATGAGGCTCATTTTGTAGATCCAGTCAAGTACAACACTAAAATATTTGAGTTGTGTTTCAGAACCCCTCCAAAATTTTAAATTTTTCAATTGATGTTTTTATTCATTCTTTATCTACTAATTAGCGGCCCGGTTTCTTATTTTATAAGCTTCCCGCATAGTCATTGGAAACGCTTTGCTTTATATAGATTCTCGCAATTTTTTATCTTTTCTTTTCTTTGATGTTTGCTTTTTCCTCCAAATGTCACTATGTCTCTTTTCTTCAACTCTGCTTCCAATTTTTGCTCTTTTAGTTGTTTTTTCGACTACGATTTTAAACTGAGTTTCTAACATGCTGCAGACTCTATTGAGATCTTTATCTGCTATTAGTTGTTTCAACGGTTTTCACCGGTAGCATCAATTTCAAACTGCAGTAATTCATGTATTTAAATTCAAAATATCTTTATCTTAAACGGAATAACAAATTTCACCTTCTATCACCTTCTGAGAGAATCTGAATAAATTTATTTTTTTCATGTGAGAAAGGTGTTTTCTAACTTTAAGGGGATGAATCAAAAACCAAAATTTTCTTTTATAAACGACAAGCATTTGGATAAAATAGAAAATATCATAAAAGAGATTTTTGAACATTATTTCAAGCCAGTTCAAAAATCAATTGGTTAATGTTCTATTACAATTTAACCAGTCATCAATGGTTGTAGACAATTTTTAAGACGTTTGTGTGTACATGGAAGGTTGCAGCACTCTTTTAGACAGGCCAAGTCGTTGTTATTTTCGGATGTTTGATCATTTTCTAGTATTAGTAATTGTACAAAAATCTAAATTGTGCTTAAAACCACAAGAAACCGTTTTGCAAACAGAGTGTCTGAAATTTTAATTCAATCTGTCCGAATTTGATTTTTTTATATATAGTGTTCGAAGTTTGATTCTTATTCGCTTCATTTGAAAAAAACATTTTATTCGATGATTTTTTATGTTTTCAATTAAATAGGTACCAAAATAGAGAGCTTAAAAGCATATTGAACTAATTTATTAAAAATATCAACCAAATAATACCTGTGCATAAAGTTTAGATCTGTTTTCCGCATCATATGCCTTAACCCTTTGAGGCAAAGAGACAAAGAGAAAATAAAAATACCCATGTTGCACAGAAATTTTATACCATTCAAAATTGAAATAAATTGGTGTGTTTTTATTGATAAAGATATACAATGATATAAAAATACAAAAATATATAAATATTTCATTTGTGTTATTTGTTATAAGGTGGGACTCTAATAGTCCCACCGTGCAACATGAGTAGGATGCTAAATGAGCATGCTCATGAATGGTATTTATTAAAACACATATTTTTACCAAAGCACAGCGGTACTTTGCATACAGTACAAGACCATAATATGCGAACCTCATGTTTTTTTTGACTGCATAGCGCACATCATCTACGACTGGAATGTATCGGTTGATGCTTTGAATCTTTTCTTCTAATTTCCTAATTAGAACCCTTGGTTTAGATTTACTTATTTCGACTGCTAGTGATTTGGATATATTTTTATTTATCAATGCTTGTGCAACAAAGCCTTCAGCACATTAACCTTCTATATATATATATATATATATATATATATATATATATATATATATATATATATATATATATATATATATATATATATATATATATGTATATATATATATATATATATATATATATATATATATATATATATATATATATATATATATATATATATATATATATATGAATATATGAATGTGACTTAGAAGCCAACCTAAATGATTTACAGTTATTAATTGATATATGTATTCATTGCGTTAATAAGATATCCCATTATAAAATTTATACCAATAAATGCGTGAATTTCTTGTTCATTTGTTGGAGTGTATCTATTTTTTTGTTGTTCTGCATATAGATTGGTTTGAAAAATGATGGAGTCAATAATTTCGTCAGTTATAAATTGGCAGATCACGTCATAAGGTGGTGGATCTTGCAGGTGTGCAATATCTTGAGTCGGCCCAACATTTGAAGTAAATGATCCCACTGGTGTTGTGTTTCCGTTATAACGCCATTTTGGAGACTTTTCGGCAATTTTTTTCTATTGTGAACTGGTGTATTTTATTCTATTTCACTACTTTCAGATTCATCCGAAGTAGAAAGTAGTCGAATTCGTTTTTTCATTGGGGTAAGCAATTCTTCCTCGTCAGATTCAGAATCAATTATAGAATTGTCATCTGATGGTATTTCTTCAAAATCCAGGTTATTTTTGTTCATCTTGAATCAGAAGGGTGCAAAAATACATATTTTAAAACTAAAATTATAGTTTTCACTATAAACTTAAATAATAAATTAAAAACCACTAAATCACTAAATAAAGCTGCACTACTAAAAATTTTGGGTTTCGACAATTGATGAACTTGTCATATAATGATAAACTTTGCCAACCCAATCAAATATATTTCTGATATTTGCTAATGGTTTTGCCAACTAGTTTAAATAAAAAGGTTCCGAAAAAAAATATGAGCGCGTAGCTGTTCTAATATTTCTAGGTGGGACAAAAAATGTCCCACCATGCGTTATTACGCGTCAAAAAGGTGGGACATTTTTAATACCACCGTGCCCCAATAAGTTAAGCGTCCGAGATATGATTCAGAACGGTACACTGCTCGCTGTCTAGAGTCATACTGGAATCGCGGCACACGGTTTATATACTAGCCTCACGGCAGATTGATCGCAGCTTACACCTTTTGGACGGCGAATCGTAGGGAGCGCAGATTTGACCTATCAAAAAGTGAGATTTAACGCTGCAGAAAGTTAAGCCGAACGCATAGCTCATTGCACCGAACCATATTCGTATTTCATGAGCAACTGAGAAAGCACAGACTGCTTGTGCTCGACCAATCAGAACGCAGAATTTTCATGTAGACACTTTCCAATTGTTCGACAGTTAGTTTCATAAAATATATAATTTTCATCAATGTAATAAACCGCTAGAGAGTGCCCAAATCGATTGATTCAAATAACTAGTAAATCCGTCTGGAAATGATTGAGCAATAATCATTCGAAACTGTTACCACTTTTCCCGAAAATCTGAGAGCCACTATATCGGTTTGGCATGGAACGGAATCTCATCAAACTATTCGATTTAACCTTACGGTTTGTTGACATTACATAAAAAATCATAGATAATTATTCTTTGTGAATTTTTGGGTTGAGTTTTGATATTTTTCTTACCTGATCTTATTATTGTGTACAACCAAGGACTTTTCACCTACAACTAACAGTTTATTCTAAAAATATTCGCCATTTTCTAAAAAGCTATCTAGTTAAAATACAGAGAACAGATCGAAGGAATACAATTTTTTTCCGTTCCCAATCGAAAACAAAACCGCTGCAAGTGGCAAGCGCCGTTTAATCGACACCGTTTCCACCGTCGGCAGCGTCGAATCTCGACCGATATGGGTCGCAAATTATCCGCAATCGAAACAGAAGCACTGAGAATTTATATACATTTTCCCGCTCATTTTTTTTTTTCATTGGCCTTTGTGTGGTGGCCTTCGTCGAATGATAGAAAACAAGTGTATCAACAATTCGCGCGAAGCGCGTGTTAACTGGCAATTAGCGCTTGCCACAGCCATACCGGATTTTACAGTCGTCTGAATTGCTCCAAATGATCGCCTTTAGTGTACATCAACACCCTTCCCACCACCATCACCATCATCATCAGCTGCATTGTAGCGTTGTGTAGTACAAACAAATCAACTAAATGGTTCTACGTCAGCACACGATTTGGGCCGGTAATTTCCTTATGTTTCCAGCGGGGGCGGGAAACCAGGCGAGCGGCGGTGGGATGATTTCAGGTATGCAATAATCCTGGTGACGTCTATCGTTCCGAGAACGGTTGTTATAGTTTTTTTTTCTTTCTTGCTGATGTTGCGCAAAACACGATAGCGAATATAAACGAGTTGCATTTGCATATGTAGAATGCAAATTCCGTCTCAACAAAAATGTTCAACTTCTGGACGTTCCACTAAATTCTGTTCCTCCCCTTTCGGGCAATCATATTTCCCATTTCCATCGCGAAGAGGAATGAATTATTTAACTGCCCGCTTTAACGCACCTCACACCACAACACTATCAGTCGGTTCGAGATAAAATCAGTTGTACGCTGAATGACGCAGAAAATGTTTACCTGTGAACTGATAAAAATATTTTATTATTTATTTACATAACTTTGCTCTTTACCCACTAGTTATCTCCTGCCTTACGACCGGTACACTACCAGCAGCGACCGAACAGCTGGAGTATAGGCTGTGTCTTTCGATTCAATTTGCTAATTAATGTTCGAGTGGGAGTGAGAGTGGGCAAATTCTGTATTTATTCGCATCTAAGAAGCGAAGCAAATGATCCATAGTACTCATTGCGTAGAAAGGAAGATGAAAAGCTCATTCCGAAAATGGGGTGACATCCCAGTGAAGTTTATTGACATACTCGAAGAGACTTCTTCAGAAATGCGGAAAACATCGAATTATTCAGTCAGTGCACACCAGGGTTGCCAACTATATTTTTCAAAACTCAGGAAGAATGAAAATAAAAATCAGGAAGAAATCAGGATAGCTCATATTGGGTTTTCCGGAAGATTCGTGACGATTTATGAGAAAACGAAAGCATCGTTTTTATGTACAGATAAATGCCCAATCATTTGCCATCTTTCGTGTAACTTAAAAATTCCATCCTCCCAGAATGTGTTCGCTTTTACATCGAAAACTGTTCACGGTATTTTCTACGCTGTCCATCGAATCGAAGTTTTTGCCCTTAAGAGAATTTTGCAAAGACCTGAGGCTGATCCAAAAATAATCTGAAGATGCAATAGCCGGTTAGTTCAGCTTATGGAATAGTACTTCCTAGCGAAACTCCAAACTAATTTGTAGTGTGGTCAAGAAGATAGAAAGATGCATTGACTAATTATGGACTTTGGTTCGGGATCGTTCTGGTTCTGGATCGATTTAATTTGTAGCAAGTTCCGAACGAAAAATCGAGATAACTATTTTTATTGGCACCCAAAACCATACTTTTCGTTTCGTATTCCGAAAAAAAAACCCAGAGTGTCGATTTTTGACAAAAAAAATTTCGAGATGACACTAGATCTCGACGTTTCATGCAATTTCAAGATATTTGGCATCAAAAAATTCTTTTCGAAAACTCCGATTTCCTTACTCTCCCTTTGGGTGATTTTTCGATTTTCAAAAAACTCAAACTTCCTTAAGTCCGATTGAGCTGATATTTTGCATAGGGTGTTTTATCGAGGTGATGAACATTTTTTATGGAGTAACCTTTAGAAATTCGGGATGACCATTTTCATTGGCACCCTAATATAGGTATATATGTCCCTCAATAAATGCTCAAGATAGTCAGGGATTTTCACACATGCATAACTAGCACACAAAGCCAGAGAATGACATGTAAATTTGACGACTATTTTTTAATTATCACTACGACTATATCCAATAGTTCTGGGCAATCGATTTTTATCAAGCGCAAGGCGGAAGTTGAATTATTGCGTTGTAAATTCTTTTATGATACTGCAGGCATAACTGTGGTGTAAAAGTTGCCACGTAGCTTTATGTTGCTTTGTTCAAATGTAAGAAATTTCACACGCAGAAAAATCTGTACCCTGTACCGTACAGAATCTGTACCAAAAATTACAAAAAAAATCTGAACCTTTCCATATAAATCTGTACGTGTGGCAACACTGGTCACAGAGTATGACTTTCTTCGGAAAAGATCGGCTTTGAGGTTAGCAAATTTTTTTGCTTACCAAAAGTTTTTAGCGGCTCAACACTGTTGTAAATGATTCATTTTCATCACCCGTCACGATTTACTTCAAAACAGCTTTTTCATTGTACAGGCAAACCTGTTTTTGTGCGGGGGATAGGGATCGCACAAATAAAAATTGTACTAAACTTCACGAGTAGCTTCAAAAAATAGTGTTCGCTACACAATTAAAATCCTAATGATTCCATTCGTGATCATCATTCGATTTCCTTTTTTCACTTTAAGGCAGTATTCTATTCTTGAAATTTGAAAAAAATCTTTTTTTTTAGGATAGTAAATAGTAAAAATATTCTTTGTTTTATTTTTACGGAGCTCGAAAAACGTCCGAAATTCGTGTCTCTACACTAGAATACCCCCTTAATAAGCGGCCTACTCACTTATGCAGATCTTGAAATCAACTCTTTGCTCCTTTCAATAAGCTCTTACTGACAACTTAAAACAAACAAAACAAAACATGAGAACGGGAATTAGCTGACACAGTCCCTATGTAGAAAGATGAAACACATATCAAAGATAGAAAATAAAATAAAATGACCGATAGCTAATTTTTTTCAAATACCGCACTAAAAAAATTGCACGGGATTTTTGGTACAAAAATCGCATTAAAAACGCTCAAAAACAAGTTTTACTGTATTTTGAAGCGTATCGCAGACCGAGATGCAATCTATTAAATGTTGTTTTGGTCAAATTCTGTAGAACCCACGCATCGTAATGATTTGCGTAACCAAGTTTCACCAGAACCACAGGATTATTCTTGGTCAACGTTCCGATTTGGTATGCATCTGAGGCGGCTTTATATTCAATATTCTATATTCTTATTTCTAAATGTTCGAATTCTCCCAACACAGAATTACACTGTGCGACAGTGATTTTACACCCGGGATGAGGCTCATTTTGTAGATCCAGTCAAGTACAACACTAAAATATTTGAGTTGTGTTTCAGAACCCCTCCAAAATTTTAAATTTTTCAATTGATGTTTTTATTCATTCTTTATCTACTAATTAGCGGCCCGGTTTCTTATTTTATAAGCTTCCCGCATAGTCATTGGAATAGCTTTGCTTTATATAGATTCTCGCAATTTTTTATCTTTTCTTTTCTTTGATGTTTGCTTTTTCCTCCAAATGTCACTATGTCTCTTTTCTTCAACTCTGCTTCCAATTTTTGCTCTTTTAGTTGTTTTTTCGACTACGATTTTAAACTGAGTTTCTAACATTCTGCAGACTCTATTGCGATCTTTATCTGCTACTAGCTAACCCGGCAAACTTCGTCCCGCCCATTTACTTGATTAATTCTCGAGTAATGCAGAAATTTGTGTTTTATTTGTATGGCAGCCACCCCTAAGAGAGGGGGGAGGGGTATCTAACCACCATAGAAACATTCATTGCACCCTAAAAATTCCATATGCCTAATTTGGTTTAATTTGCTTGATTAATTCTCGGGTAATGCAAAAAGTTGTGTTTCATTTGTACGGCAGCCCCCTCTAAGAGAGGGGGAAGAAGTATCTTAACACCATAGAAACATTTATTGCATCCTAAAACCTCCAAATGCCAAATTTGGTTTCATTTGCTTGATTAATTCTCGAGTAATGCAGAAATTTGTGTTTCATTTGTACGGCAGCCCCCTCTAAGAGAGGGGGAAGGAGTATCTTATCACCATAGAAACATTTATTGCATCCTAAAACCTCCACATGCCAAATTTGGTTTCATTTGCTTGATTAATTCTCGAGTAATGCAGAAATGTGTGTTTCATTTGTATGGCAGCCCCCCCTTTGAGTGGGGGAAGGACTGTCTAACCATCATAGAAACATTTATTGCACCCTAAAACTTTCACATGCCAACTTTGGTTTCGTTTGCTTGGTTAATTTCCGAGTAATGCAGAAATTTGTGTTTCATTTGTATGGCAGCCCCCCCTTAGAGAGGGGGAGGGGTCTCAAAATATCACGAAAACCTTCCCCGGCCCCAAAAACCCCTACATACCAATTTTCATGTCGATCGGTTCAGTAGTTTCCGAGTCTATAAGAATCAGACAGACAGACAGACATTACATAGCATCAATTTCAAACTGCAGTAATTCATGTATTTAAATTCAAAATATCTCCATCTTAAACGGAATATTTTCTCTAGAAAAAAGTGCAAAGAATCATAACCGCCTTTTTTCACCGCCTTTAAGAATAATTCAGGAATAATTCACAATTGTCTTCAGATTGATATATCATGAGTCTTGTTTCGTGTTATGTTTTCTGCAACTTGTAACGCTGCGGCGCAATTGCAAGAGAATCTGATAAAATAAATACTATTTTTGGCATTTTTTTTTAAAGAAAAGTCTCATTCATGATACTAACTGTCTCTTTGGTCTCAACATTCGAAAACGACAAAAACCCGAATTTTTCAATGATTTCGCCTAAGTTGCCTAAGACATTTGGAGTTCTGTACATTATAAAGCAGAAGCGTTTGAATATTTTAATGCGAAGTACTGGTAGTAAGAGAACATCACTGAAACTTGAAAAAATAGAAATATACGTTCCAATCGTTTCTGGTCGGATTTTTAAAAAGTTCACAAGCAATACACTAGAGTATAGTAGACTTTCAATATGACCATAGGTAGATTTAGCAAGTTGATAAAACAGGTTGGTAATATGCAATACACATCCCTACCAACGATTGATACATTTTACTATACGGTGTTGGTAAGTTTAACGATTGTCATTGCTGGCAACCGCGAAGAAAATATATGTCTGTCACCGTTTCAATTTTCATCCTCAATGCAGAACCAGAAGGGTAAATCTTACTGGGATATTTTAAGCGGTCTACACGGCAGGTGTTGTGCTGCCAAAACTAGTCGCTTCTCGTCGCCACTGCTGGTTGTCGCCAAGAAGCTGGTTGAGGTAAATTCGGTTTGGCTTGAGAAATTTTTCGCAGATTAGCTTATTGATCAAATGGCTGCAGGTTAAATTTTCCCATCTCTCACGGAACATGACGATGCAGAGAACAATTAAACTACACTGCCGTATGATACGAAAACGTCTGGTTTCCGCAAAATATGGAAAGCGGATTTAAAGAGACCTATCTATGCTGGAGAACAAGTTCCCTCACTGGTTCTTGCCCCAGGATGGTATCATCGATTGCTTCGTGAGGGAGTAGCGATTTTTTTCATTAAGTGTTATAACCAATGGCAAAGATGGCCGATCATGACCGTACTAACCAAAGTGATTCAACCCATATATCAGACATGGTAGTCCACCACTGCGGGTTTTGCAATGGTAGCATCCCTCGAACAGACTCATTACTCACATCTTCCTCAGTTTTTGCAACAACAGCAGCAATATCATCACCACCAACCAACCTAAATTTGCAGCTTCAATGGAGCGGGAAAAAACACGTAAACCTTGACAAGGGAATACTAAAATAAGGACATTATGAAAATGAAGTAAATTATTGTAAGCAGACTCTCAAATTTTAGAGGTTTTTGTTAACTTAAGGGGGGACCCCTGTCAGGAAGGTCGAAAAATAATTAATTTTCGTGATTTTTTTTCGGATGTTGGGAATAAAATGAAGTGTTCGAGTATTTTGGTTACTGTTTAAGCTATATTTGAAAATGTATTTTTGATTTTTTTACTGTACGAATTATGATTATTACGCTGTGGACAGTTTGATGATTTGAAATTGGTACCTTGCTGGTGGTATCGGTTCTGAAGCAACGGGGTGTCTCAGAACGAATTCCAATAAATATTTTTTAGGACAATACATAAAGCGTTTCATAGAGGTTTTCGAAAAATTGAAAAATTGCCAAAACGACGTCTATTTTTGTTAAAAATGGTAATTTTTTATGAAAAATCGCTGTTTAGAAGCTCATAAAAAATCGAAAAAATGAGATATCGAAAAACGGCTATGTAACGCTTTAGATAATCCATTTTTACATGCTGATAAAATGTAAAAATGGAATCGGATGATTTTAAAGTTCACCCCTCTGAACTTTAGTTTCCTGTGGGGCTCATAAAAAAACAATATTTGAAAAGGGACTTTAAATTTTAATATATCAAAAACATTGATGTCAACGGCGACCAATTAACACGTTCGACGCCCAACGCGACGTTTTTGAGTTTCTTGCAGAGCCCAACTTGCGATTAAATCATTAAATGAAGATCAAACTTAGTTTATAGATAACTTAAACATGATCAGCAATGTTTGTTTTCAATTGAAGACGAATTGATGACAATAACACATGCCAAAGTCATAGTATAAGGGTTTTGCAAAAAACTGCAATACAAACCATCCGTACTATAAAATAATAAAAAGTATAGTATAAACAGTATAATATTATGGTTATGATTTGATTATTTTTCTTCATATCTTATAGTTACATTTAGGTGCCTATTCTATCAAATTCCTTCCAAAAATCCTACTCAATTTGAGCGAGGAAAGTGTCACCCATATCTGGGTGACGGGGCGTCGAAGGTGCTAATTCGCGACTACGAAGCTGAATTTGACAGCTTGTGTGCGTGAAGCGAATGTCAACAAAGAATTGCAAAAAGAATATGATTTTTAAACGCACCGTTTCAACGTTTTTTGCAGAAATTTTCGTAATGGTGAGTATGTATCGAAAGAACTATCCTCTAGGATGCTAATTTAGTTAAATCACATAAATTTACTGCAGGGGAAAACGTTTTCTTACCGCATCCAAAGGACACTGTCTTTACTTGTGAAAAAGTAAATAAACTTTCAGGATACTAAATTTTAATAAAAATTAATAATTGTGTGCAAAATTTATCTTCCAAACGGTTGGAAAATGAGTTTTCCTTATGCAGTGAAAAAAACTTTGGCGTAGCTTAAGCTGAATTTAACTTATAAGTGTTTTTCTGTGACCTTGTTTCATGCATTATCAGGAGCCATCAGTCGGAGAAAATGAAACCTGCTACGTGGCTGTAGAGTTTGCGGATGTGTTCGATTACGCTGCGTGTGGAAGACATTTAGTCGTCGAAGGCGAAAGAGTATTCAAAGCTGGACATCTTTTAATAGTTGGTGTTGAAGAAGTTCACGATGAAGGCTTCAGTATTTTCTCGTCCTGCCTCCAGTCATCATCTCCAAGCTCGGAACCCCATACAATAAAAATTCGTACGAAAATCTCCTTCTCCAAATGGTTGTTTTCGTGTTCCTTCAAAGCTGGCAAAGGGAAGTGCAAACACGTCATGGCTGTTTTGTATCATTTGCTTAAGTATGTTTTATTTTATTTCTTTATTATTGCACATTTTGCACCACGTTGGACTGTTTCACACTTTTTCAAAAGTGCAAAAATGTGAATAAAAGTGCGACCTTGTTGGATCAAATCGATTTGCTGTCGTCAGCGCACTTATTCGTTATCAATCGAAGAATAGGTGCGCTGAAGACACCAACATGATTCGATGTTAGAGCGCACTTTTATTCGTATTTTCGCACTTATGGAAAAGGCCGAAACAGTCCAACTTGGTGCAAAATGAGCAATAACGAGTTTTGAATCATAAGTAATTAATTCGCCTCTGTGCTTAAGGAATTACTTTGAACTCATCAAGAGGCTACTAATAAACGACTTGTTTAAAAAAGGTAGTTTCAGGGAAGAAACACTTTAGTAAAGGCCTATTTATTTAAAAAAAAATATATTCTTAACATGTCTATTGTGCAGGAATCCGGTGCTTCCTTTACTGACCGTGACTGACCTGAAGCAAAAGTGAGGAAAAATTGCTGCGAAAACCGCTTCGGACTTGTATATAGCCACCCGAATAAAAGATCTTTGCTTCTGCAAAAAATGGCTGGGAGGTACCATCCCACTGGATGCCAGTATCTTAAACGATTCTACCATTGAAGAAACACCAAAAAAGAAGGGAAGTTTCCAGTACATAGCGACTGGCGAGGAGGAAAACTCACAGATTTTGCAACATCTTGTAGATGGTAGGTAATCTTAAAAACTTTGTTTTTATGGCATCTACAGTAATCGCTCCATTTGTAGGGTGGATGATGTCCACACACAGCTAGTTTTTTAATTGTGACAAATTTATTATTATATTATTTTTGTTTTTCTGCAGTTTTTCCTGAAAGTTCTGTGGGATTTGAAATACTCGGCAGACCATGCATAAGAGCAACACAGGAACATAATAAAATCACAAAACCAGAAACCGTGGATGTGTTTTTGAGGCACGAAATATCCGATCGAAAACTTTCTTCGGATTCCCTCGGGTCCCTCGTGTCATACCATGAAGACGTTCACTCAGCGGAGTTGAAAACCTTATTAGAGAGAGTATTTGATTCGGAAGTTGAACTCCATTATAAATATTTCACTGGGCCTTTGGAGCAAGATTTGAGTGCATTTTATGAACTCAAGGTATGTGTTTCCTCTCGTGAAAGTATTGAAATATGCCTACGTACACTCCATCAGGATTCAGATGATTGGAAAGAAGAGCGAAGTTTGAGAATAACAGCATCTAACGCGTATCAGTTGTTTACATACTATAAAACGGAATCGACCAAATCTAAAGATTGGAGACGGAAGGTTTCGCGACTAATTTTGCCTAATGAATTACACACCCCTGCAGTGGAGCACGGCCGAAGCTGTGAATCTAAAGCTTTGTGTAAATACTCGTACATTACTAACAAAACAGTCACAAGATGTGGATTGGTAATACCACCATACGCGCCATGGATTGGTTGCTCTCCGGATGGGTTGATTCTAGATGATAGTAAAATCGTGGAGATTAAATGTCCTCTGGCAGGAAAATCATCAACCATTGGTGATGTAGTGAAGAACTTACCGTATTTCACTGCAAATACAATGCAACTTCGTAGGAATCATCAGTATTTTTGTCAAGTGCAATTTAATATGTTTATTCTTAAGTGTAAGATGGCGGATTTGGTGATTTATTCGGAATTTGATGATCAGTGCCACATAATAACGGTTGAATACGATCATGATTTTATAACAACAGTGCTAAACACTCTGAAGGAGGTTTATTTTAATGCTTATCTAAAGTATTTGTACTCTTTGACAAATTAATTTTTAAAACATGAATAAAGTTGTTTTTTTTTTCCAAAATATATATTTTATTAAGGCACATGTGGCGTTAGCCTGACGGGGCCGGGAGTCCAATATTTTGACAATTTTTGTCTTACAACTATGTTAGTAATATGTAACCGATTACTCGCAGTTGGTCAGTAACGCCCCCCTAGTCTGTACCCCATATCTAGCGTGGTGCGTCTTTCTCGACTCGAGGAATCCAGGATAGAATGGTCACTAGCCGGCGCAATCATCAGCTCGTGTAGAGTTGTCATGAGCGGTACAACCTTTGGCTCTTGTTGAATGATCAGTGTACTGCACAACCTTCGGCCCGTGCATCTGTAAAGAGTGTGTGTATGTATTGCCGCGTAAAAGTTTATCGATCGGATAGGAGGGATATGAAACGGGGACACAACGAAGGAAACATCATTAAACGTTGACATCGACGTTTCTGAGGAACAGGTATAGATGAAGCAGAAGATCAGGATCACGGTTACCTAAGATATCCCGGACGGGGATATCCGATTGTCTGCCTTGTACTCTCAGTGCTCTAGAGAGCTGAGAGCGAGCAGCATGGAACCGGATACACGACCAGACAACATGCTCGATGTCGTGGTAGCCATCGCAACAATCACAAAGATTGTTTGCTGCGAGCCCAATGCGATAGAGATGCGCGTTTAGGTTGTAGTGATTGGACATAAGCCGAGATATCACGCGAATGAAATCACGACCTACATTCAATCCCTTGAACCATGCACTCGTCGAGACCTTAGGGATAATCGTGTGTAACCAACGACCGAACTCATCACCACTCCACATGCGCTGCCAACTTACGAGCGTATACTGACGAGGAATGTAGAAAAATTCATTATAAGCCTTCCAAAAAGTGTGCCTTCTAAAGCGCCCACCTTAGCTAGCGAGTCCGCTTTCTCATTCCCCGGAATCGAGCAATGAGAGGGAACTCATGCTAAGGTAATCGTGAATAATTTTTCGACCAAAACACTCAATAGTTGTCTTATTCTTGTTAGGAAATAAGATGAGCGTTTATCAACTTTCATTGAGCGGATTGCCTCTATTGAGCTGAGACTGTCTGAAAAAATAAAATAGTGGTCGATGGGCAATGTTTCAATGATCCCTAATGCGTAATATATCGCACCCAGTTCAGCGACATACACGGCACAAGGATATTTGAATTTGAAAGAGGCACTGGAATTTTCATTCAAGATGCCGAAGCCAGTGGACCCGTTTATGCATGAACCGTCAGTAAAGAACATTTTATCAGATCCAACTTTCCCATATTCTGCCGAAAATACCGGCGGAATAGAATCGGAGCGTAGGTGATCTGGGATTCCATGGATTTTTTGTCGCATGGACAGATCAAAAATGACAGAGGAATTGCAGAAGTAAGGGAAGCAAACTTGGTTGGAGATGCCTGGTGAAGGGTGCACGTCGTGGGTAAGGTACTCATGGTATAAAGACATAAAACTTGACTGAGGAGTCAGTTGGAGTAGATTTTCGAAGTTATCAATCACCAATGGATTCATGATCTTGCAACGGATGAAAAATCTGTAGGATAATTCTGTGAACCGAAGAGTAAGCGGGGGTACTCCTGCCAAAACTTCGATCTCTTATTTGCTTATTTGTATGGGATTAGACAAATTAATTACTCCGCATGCAATGACCATTAGATCATCGAGAACTGGCAAGAACTGGGAACTGGCAAGAACTGATACAACCTTGGAATTCAAAAACGAAAAAATCCTGATCCTTTGAATAGCACGTTCAACGTGCACTCTGGCAGCGGCTATTGAAATGTTCTGAGTTGCATCGATCTTGCTTAGTTGCTTATGAGGTCCTGTAAGGAACGGAGGCATAACCAGCTTGATATTTTTTTGCTTACATTCTTCTCCAATCATAAAACCCTTATCATTCATCATCGCTTGACCAGGATTAACGCGATCAAGGATATTTTCTTCGATTACGATTTGCTTATCAGAGGTTTTACCCCCATAGCCGGAACTTATGTAAAAAATACTGCCTCCCGGTGTTACCGACACCAAATACTTCGCCGTCTCACGAGATTTGTAATGGGAGTATGTATTTATCCTGCAATGAAGGCATTTTGGTTTCATAATGGCAATTTCCGTGCAGTCCAACACTGCTACCTCATCCTCGAAGTCAGGCTTAAAGTAAAAGGGAATATTTCTCTTAATCTGTTCTTCCGATGGCCAATAAATGAGCGGCTTTAGAGCAGCACTCATGAAAGGCAAAATCCTCTGAAAGCATGTTGAAACGGTTTAGCTGTGCAGACGGAATAGCACCGATATGCATCGAAAGGATAGGTTGGTTTTCAGTTTTATGAGAACAATCAGTATTTCCTCTTCTAGCTTCACTGTAGATTTAGGCTTTTGACGATACTGCTTCACGAGAGTCACTGCTTTGACAATAGATTCGAGCATTTCTCTTGATTTAAGTCCAGTCCATGATACAAGATCGTCATCGCTTCAAAAGGAGATCGCTGAGATACGCTTGACTTTAAGTTTATCCAAATCCGTAGTGTCTACCTGAACTGCTTTCTTTACTGTAGGAACACAGACTTCGGGATGATCTGCACATTCAGCATCGATGGCAAGATCTGAAAGGTTTGGTGTATCATGTCTCTGGTCCATCGCTGCCCCTACTTTTGCACGGTTTGCAGCACGTTCAGCACGGCCCTCAATAAGTCTTTTCCTGGCTTCGCTGATGGGAGGTTGTGGCAAATTCAAGTCGGGAACTGCTGATGGCCTAAGAATTAAGCGATCAGTGACACGGCTTGTTGCTATAAAAAGTAAAATAATAATAAAAAAATTATAATATTATTGCTTCAAGGCGTGTATTACACTTCATACTTGGAGAGTAGAAGTTCGACACGGTGAAATGGAGGCTACAAATACGGGAGGTTTTTTTAGGTTCTATCTTTAGCCGTAGTCGTTGGATCCAGTCTAGATACCGCGATTTGTCCGTTTTCGGAGGGAAGGCATGAAAAGAAATTCCGGGGCGATATCTCTGCTTACATCCGGGGACGACACAAACAATACGGCTTTTGAATTTTGCAGATTGTTCGGAGTCAGCTTCAAGCAAATTTCGTCCGACTTGCATGTTCTCCGGGCAATTTGCGCAGCTTTTGACGTCCATATTTCACACGTTCTAAGGGAAATATTTTGAAAAATATTAGAGCACTGATTGAATAGAAGCCAGATCTTTGTATTTTAGGTATTTTATGAACACTAAGCGGATATTTTTATATCTTCTTCTTCTTCTTCAATGGCACTAACGTTCCTAGAGGAACTTCGCCGTCTCAACGTAGTATTACTTGCGTCATTTTTATTAGTACTTAGTTGAGATTTCTATGCCAAATAACACGCCTTGAATGCATTCTGAGTGGCAAGCTCTAGAATACGCGTGATCACAGTGCAAGTCGGAGGAAATTTCTTTGACGAAAAATTCCCCCGACCAGAACGGGAATCGAACCCGAACACCCGGCATGTTAGTTATGACGCTAACCACTCGGCCAAGGGAGCATATTTTTATATCAAATTTCCTTAATTCGGTTTACCTCTCTCGCAGGTAGATTGACAGAGGGTGTACTTCAACGGCTTTTTTTTCACTACTAAATGACAATAAATCTTGGTTCGGAGCATCGAAACAGCTAAGAAAAACTATTTTTCAACAATTTCCACTAATTGTAAGATAAACGCGGTATAAGTTTTCGAAAAATCAGTATATTAATTACAGAGAAAATATGCAACGGTTTGTTTACATATTTTTCACTCACACGCGAAACTTTCATAGGTGGCGACTCCGTACCTTCGATGACGCGAATACTTGCTCTATAGAGTTGAGGGAAAGCTTCTCTCAGTGTTTACGACCGCACGACCGCACCGTTCTCGTGCACATTTTGTCATCGCAGCAATCACTGCTCACTGCATCCTCTCTGTTTATTTACACCGCGCTTTTGGACACGAATTTTTTTAGCCTTTATTTATAGTGAGATTTGTTTTTTTTTATCATTCAAAATCTTTGCAATCTTATTACGTATCATAAAAATACGAGTTCAAGTCAATAAATGATCAATAGATTCTGTAGAAAAGTTTATGTAGAACTTGATAGAGGTTCTGTAACGATTTGAAGACGAAGAAACCTGGAAGGTCCTGGAAATATGTGAAAATTCTTAGAGTGTCGGTTTTAGCGAGATTTCCCCAACTTCTCAATATTCCAATTAACTCGCTGTTTATCACCTAACAGCAAATCCGACATGGCTCTGTTAAAACTCGAGGGAACTTTTCGCAAAAATTTATCAATGAAATGTTGTTGGTCCGTAGCTGTTATTCTATATTCTTAATGCGCACATCCATTTGATTGAGGAATTCAGCAGTACTGATTGAGAAACATGAATCTTTTGAACAATTTTATAAAAAATGATTGCCTGGAGGAACATCGAAATCTTTGATGGACCGAATTGACGCACTTTTTGTAATGAATCCATCAGTAGTCGACAACATTCTAGTTCGTTTTTCCTCCGAGCACTATTTTGTGAGTAAAAAAAATAGACGTAAAAACGGATTTACATCAGCGAAATTCATAAATTTGTAAGTGTGTGAGTAGTTTTCATGTACGAACAAAAAATCTAGCGGAATAAATTCATGTACGAAACAAAAAAAAAAACAAATTTCTACAAAAACTACAAACAAACTACAAAAACATTATAATATAAAAACATCATCAAATAAATTTTTCATTAAATTTTTTTTCACAGAAAAAACGTGTTTCTTTTTTACACATAATATATATTCGATACGAAATAGTTAATTTTCATTCATAATTTGTATTTCACAAGGTCGTCAAGGTTGTTTACTGACAATTTTCGATTGCGGCAAAATTTGTTGACGTCTTTCGTTAAGGGGGTAGTACACTATGGAAACTAGAAAAAAAATTTAAAAATATTTCTGGCTCAGAATGTCTTTGGGATGTCTACTTAATTGTTGTTATGAACTCCCACCAGAATATTTCACTCGTTGTGCATCTGGCATTGCAATCGACACATCGATCCGAGCAATAACAAAGCTGGCGTAATCATAATGTTTTACGCCACATTATGTAGGGAAAAGTCATCGCCAGCTCACAGGGGGAATGATTCTGGAATGCTATGTCTGATTTAGTTTCGTGTTCCAGTCGCAAAACAGTCGCCTCTTCCAAGGATGGCTTCTACGCAATACAATTGCAACTGAACCTCACCAATTAATCGTCTCTTTGAGGCCAATAATACCAACAAAAGAGTTTATTTTGAGAAGAGTGCACCATGGTTATGGGTGTGTGTGTGTGTATATGAAGTCGTGTCGTGACGATGCAACAATCTCCTAGCTTTGCTAACATTTTTGACCGAGAATTCGAGGAACGGTCATTCTGACGATATTTCATTTTCATCGATGCATCTGTGTGTTACCTTGTGCGTTCTCTGTGGAACGCTTGTTTGGTGCTGGTTGAATTTCGATCCACCGAAGATGGCTAGAGATGTGATTCCACTGGGGGACATTAAATAACAGTGCGACACTTTATACTTGCAAATGTTTCCATTTTTTGTTGTTGTTTTTTTTTATGGGGAGCCAAAAATATAGTGAAGTGGTTAAGGAATGTGGAATGTGTAAAGCGCGATGAATACTCAGTGCGATGTATACATAATGCGTGCATTGAAAAAAAAAACAAATCATGATATATGACCAGTTCATGTATTGTTCTCGCAAAGGCAAGAAAGAATCGCTGCTTCTAGAACTGCTTCTACAAAGTCAAGTGACTTAGCCTTTTGAGGCTCACCGAAAATTTCTAATGAAGAGTGATTTATGAATTTTTTTTTGCATTTATAAATAATATCCGAAATGATAAACAATTGAATTAAATAGAACGAATGTGTAGTCCTACTTATACAGCCGCGATAATATGAACAAGGAAGGGAAATAACGAGAAAGAGAGACGAAAGATCTTTGAATTGAAGTACCTTTAAAAACATAAACAGAACAAAACAGAACGGGAAGGTTAAATTTATGCTAGGGTATAAATAAATAGTGGATTTAAATTTTCAATTCACCGTAATAGAAAAAAAAGGCACAGGAATAGAGTTCGAGATAAATTTTCAGTGCATTGACATAAAGAAACAAATTGCAACATATGATCAGCTTGTATTGTTCCTGCAAGGGAGAACAATCAGTTATCATTAACTGATTGTACAAAAAAATAACAGTTATTTCTTAAATTTCTAAGAATTCTAAAATAATATCCGATGTTGTGAACTAGTGAATTGAATAAAATAATATCGTGGACCTACGTCAACAAGCGCATTCGTGTTTTAGACACAACCCTCTATAATTTTTCTGTAGAGCGTACTTGATCACACCGAGTGAAAGAATTTGCCTTCATATCAAATTTTCATCACATGACAAAATATTTTTGAAAAACCCTTCTTTGTTATTTTGAATTGCCATTTGAAGAGAATTGATGATGTGATTAGGGATGGATAAACCTTTTTGGCATACTCTACCTCTCACACTTATATCAACCAGTGGAGTGTGCATCACTAAAATGCTTTTGATATGGTCGTATTCCGGTTTCCGGAGCAACGCCTCTCACCGGGGTGCACTTGGAATGCATCCACTGTTTCGTTGCTTCTATATGGTTCACAACGCATCATCATCACAGGTTCCCTAGTTCCATTCTCTCCCATTCAAATCATACCACTGCAGCTCTAGAATGTCGATCTACCAGGAAACGGTTATGCTGAAAAGAGCGCATTTCTGAGAAGCGAACAACATATAGCAATGTGCACACCCCCCTACTGTGATAGCGATGTTGTGGAGAGTGAGTGCTTTTATAAGGACAAATAAAACCAGCAGTTATTCGTTTGATGTAATTCATTTAGCTGTCAGCACCACAGCGGTAACTGAGAACAGATGAGTCAGGGTGAAGAGGAAACCTCTAATAGTGCCCCAAAACAGTGCACAATCGGCAAAGAGGGTAAAAGTTTATCTACACTGGAAGAATAGAGCTATAGTTCTGAGCGCTGCACCCCAAAAGAGCGGTAGATTAGAATCACATCAGCACTAATTAGTTTCTTGTTTGTTTGGTCGAAAGTTTTCCAAGACCGTGGTTGTAAGATTCTCACGATGATGTAAGAATTCATCACACCGTCAACTCAAAGCAACCACCCGAATACCACCCTAGGCCGCGCTACCGCGCATCGCTGACGGTCATTTAGTGGGGATCACTTCTGCTATCTCCAGCAGCCAGAAATCGCCGTCAAGCGGCAGCTTCTGCTCGCTTTTTGTAAAGAAAGACAAAAAACCGGTGTGCGCGATTGTCACCGCCAATTCCGAACTGAATATGACTCCGGGAATGGGACGCAAGAAAGGACAAATTTAATTCAACTTTCATCACCGATTTGTTACGGAGCTGAGAACAAAATTGGACTTAATTCTATTTTCTTCACGACCACTCACTGTCAAGAGTGAAGCTGGGATTGCGAGGTCCAACTCGTCTCTGAGAAGAGTGACAAAGCGTTGGGACTTTAACAAGTTTAACAAGTGCTGTTGAATCCTACGGGGTGGTGTGAGACAGGGATATCGATGAAACCGTAGGTCCTCCCACGGTTGATTTATTGTCAAATATAATTGAAATCATTCTCCAATTTCCATACCGTTTTTTCTGCTTCGACAAACTTTGAAATTTATCTTTCACGTTTTTGCGCCCAACCATTTTCGAGCAGTATGTTTTCTCTTCGGAACCGAACGAAAAATCTCCTTTAATTATGCAACGGTTTGTACTTTCAGTGGGTGTCGTATCGTCGCGTTGTTGGTTGAGCTTGTTTTATCTCTCGAAGTTCACACGAAGTAACGTCTCCGGGGTATGAATGGAGAACCGCAGCCAATTCCCACGCAAACCGTTGGGAGGATTTGATTTGAGGGACAAGACATAATAACAGAGCGAGTTTATCGTGAACAAGTTTTCTGTCACATCAAGATCACAGGTGCTGAAGGGCTGATTCGGTTAGTTAGAGGAATATTTAAAAAGGATTTCAAACCGAAATCTTCAGTGATACTGGAGGCGCTCAAACTTTACATAACCTTTCACATGCATGCTTCTAGTTACCGTTAGAATGTAATTTGTATAAATCATCTGCCAGAGCAGTGCAGACTGAAAATGAATTGTCGTTCAAGAGGTTAAGAAATGTGGAATAACGGTGCTTGGGGAACAACTATACATGTGTGTCAAACGCGAAAAAGACCGTCGGGATAGCGTTCGCGTTAAATACTCAGCGCAGTGCGTGCATTGAGACATGTAAGAAGCCGGTTGAATTGAAGCATATAGTGTAGGACATAACAACTATCTTCACTTAAAAGACTGGCCATTTGAACTTTATTGTTGTGTTCAGGCGCGAAACATTCAAAAAACAAAAATTCCAGTGCTTCATAACTATAGAACCAGATGGTAAACTCTCATTCCTTTACCAAATTAACGTCATTTTCACATGAATTACAATAAATTTACTATTTGTTGGTCATCTTTAGTTCTCAATCAGTTCATTGGTGTTGATGAAAAGGTCACTGGAATTTTTGTTTTTTGAATGTTTCGAGCCTGAACACAACAAATGTCCAGTTTTTTAAGTGAAGATAGTTGTAATATCCTACACTATATACTTCAATTCAACCGGCTTCTTACATGTCTCTGGAAACTCAGAAAAAATGAGTGGTTCTATAGTTATGAAACGCACTGTATATACAGCCATTCCATGTCAAACCGATATAGTGGTTCTGAGATTTTCGTAAAAAGTGGTAGTTTTGTTCTTTATCAAAAACTATAAGACCCGTATTTTTTAAATTTTTCATTAGGGTGTCCATTTCCATTTTAGGGTGGTACGAAAAATGTTTTTTTCGCATTTTTGCAAAAAAACAACTTTTTTCAAAAATTCATAAGTTTCGAACCACTGGACCGATTCAGAGCTCGACATATTGAATTAAAGCCAATTAGCTGTTTTTTTTTTTTGGAAAAATACAACAGTTGCAGAAATTTTGAATCATGTTTTCTTTATTGTTGATTGTATCTGTTTTTTATAGTTTTCATAGTCTCGGGACCAAAGGCGCTATATTTTTTGTATTTCTTCTGGGAAGCTGAGGATTTTTCACATAACATATCTCGAAACCAGGGAGGCGTTTTTTTTCGTTTTTGAGTTATGATTTTTCCCGCTACCCGATGGTCCAAAAGATCAAAAGTTATGATTTTTTTGTAGTGGAAAGAATGAGAAAAACGATTTTTCGGATCATCGGTTAACTTTGAAAAATCATAACTCAAAAACGAAAAATAACGCCTCCCTGGTTATGAGATATGTTATGTGAAAAATCCTCAGCTTCCCAGAAGAAATATAAAACATATAGCGCCTTTGGTCCCGAGACTATGAAAACTATAAAAAACAAATACAATCAATAATAACGAAAACATAATTCAAATTTTCTGCAGCTATGGTAATTTTCCGAAAAAGACCAGCTAATTAACTTTAATTTAATATGTCGAACATCTGAATTGGTCCAGTGGTTCGAAAGTTATGAGTTTTTGAAAAAAGTCATTTTTGGCAAAAATGAGAATAAATGGATTTTTCGGACCATCCTAAAATGGAAATGGTCACCCTAACAAAAAAATTAAAAAATACGGGTCTAATAATTTACGATAAAGAACAAACCTACCACTTTTGACGAAAATCTGAGCACCACTATATCAGTTTGGCATGGAATGGCTGTAGTCCACAAAAAAAAAAAATAAAAAAAATATTTATTTTCCATAATCTTGCATGTATCACTGCTTTGTCAAGGAAAAATAATTCCGACCATTACGACACCCATGCTCAAATTTAATACGACTGCAAGGGGTTAAAAATACAGAACCAATATGCAAAGTTGGGTAATAGAATTTAATAGCTTTCACGGTTCCAGTGTCACATCGGTGATAATCGCACTTCTGCTGTACAATCCTACCCTATGAATACACCGTTCAATTAATCAATCTGAAGATTGACTAATTATACCCAATTCAGTCTTCGCTTAAAAAGAGAGCAAGCCCAAACAAAAAAGAAATTAAACTTTGTAGGCAGCTTTAAATAGCTGGTAATTGCATTTCGTTTCCCATTGGATTCCCATGTAAAACAAAAACACCCCCACAGCAGCAGCAGGCAGGAGCTGGCAACAAGTAAATCTCTCCTTGATTGACTTTCGTTCGGATGTTTTGCCCGCAAACAAGCATTCTTCGGTGGTTGAATCCACGGGTCAATTTAATTTGCAAACAAAGCGATTCGCATCTTCACATCTCTCACCCGTCAGTTCATCTGGTGGCTTCTAGCGGCCAGGTTAAGAACGTGTCACCGTTTCAACGCCGAACCGTGGGGATGTGGGCTGTCATCAGCTAGGAAAAAAAACTCGAATAATGTGGTTCGCCAATTTATTATTTCTTTGAACTTTCTCTAAACACCGCCATCGCACGGTGCCAACTTGTCATCAATTTGGCGTTTTAATTGCTGAAATCTATTCGGCAAACGCTTTATGTAATTCCACCCGCATAGCGTTACGATTCGTCACCCAGAGCCGCAAACAATGGACCATGCGTGGGAACTTCCTTTCTTACACTTTCTTCGGAGTTCACCGACGGTTATGCTGCTTTCTTCCCAATGATACCGAGGGAAACGAAGAAGCTAAGGGTAGGTGTTGTAATTTTTTTATTTTTATTTGGATTTTCTTTCTTCTTCTACCGAATCACGAACGCGCGTTCGCAATTATTTTTTGAACTTACAACCTTTATTCTCTGCGCACCTTGGTTATTTAATTTACTCTCGCTGACTCGGTATTTATGGTAGTTGCTGAGGGAGGGAGGGGTCACGCATTACTACTGTTACCGCGGCCATTACCCGTTGAAAATTGGCGGATAGGTTCCCGCCATTCAACAACCATAGAGATTCACTAGTACATAACTTAGGTTACGACAAAAAAAAATCACACCACCCAAGTTTACGCAACCCCTTTGGGTCGTATTATTTATCTCATAAGGTAATTTAATGAAGTTAATTCAAAGCTAGTATTTATCGCGCTTACTTTCTCGCACACCATTCACAGGGTACGCATCCGAATGATGTGGTCTTGTGGTCTGCTGTTGTTTTACCAGAGACACAGTATTGTGCGCAGTGATGGATAAGGGAAGGGGGGGGGGTCGATATGGATGCTGTACATGTATGCGATAGGAACAATCTAGAATTACGTGTAATTAATCTAACAATCAGCGTCCCGTACATCGCACTCACTCATTTCACTCATTGACGACGAGTAAGTGAACTCTTAAATTATCATAATAATATGCACACACGCATTTCGTTTTCTACAATTAATTGCCACTGAGCAAGTCTTTTTTTTTCTGCTGGGAAGCTGCGAGCGAAGAGCGGTGTGTGATTGTGGATTGAATGCGTGGGGCTCTGGGTAGGCATTTTTCGCCGAAAATGTTTTTTTCAAATGATTTTTTTATTTCATGAGCACATTGGGAACATTATGTCTTTTTCTCAAACTAAAACTTAAAAACTCGTCTACGGTGATATTCGAAATAATAACAAGCAACATATGCAAGAATCGATCTCGAGATGAAAGAAGATGAAATAGCATCCACGTATCAGTTCAGAAGTACTGAAAGATTTACGAAATGATCGTGAAAAACAAGTGAGTGACACCGAGATAAAAGTCTCCATTGATTACTAAGGACAAAAGTGAACAAGTGACACTGATAAAAAGTAAGCAAATGCCACTAAGATTTTTTTTTCGTTCAATTTTCTGAAAATAAAATCTCCCAAAAATTCACATACACTATCCCATTGAAATGTCTTCACATACTTCATAATGTCTTCAAAATGCTTTCACGAAATCAAATGTCTTCACAGTAAGTTGAATGTCTTCAAAATGAAGACATGTCTTTAAATCTGGCATCTCTGGCTGTAGCACTTTCGGGAAAAGTACATCCAGGAATGCCATACAAACAGATTTTTCTGTTATAGTGCAAATTGTGTTTCAAAGGTTCCGTTTCGATTCCATTGCACAATAGTCCAGGAGGTGCATTTAAGTGGAAATTAGCATTTAGAGCTCGACAGTTATTCTCTAGATGAAAACTGTCTTAAACAAAGTTGTTACATATGATAGAGCACTCATTTTTATTTTATCAAAAATAGGGTGACCAAAATTATTGATGCAATAAAAAATCTAAGTTTCTTATCTCTATAGATACAGGTAAACATAGTTCGACAATTTTGTAGTCCCAATTATTTGAGACATCTTTGTAGAATAATGTTTTTTTTCTATCTTTTGAAATAACCGATATAGCGTCTTTTTTCTAAGTTACGTTAGTGTCACCATTAATTTGGCAAAGGACAGGCAACTGTGGACAGAAAACCAAGGTTCTCGTTACAAACAAGACATGGACTCGAAAATGTATAGGAAAGAATGCCTACAGAAACGTCTCATTCTGTTTATTAAGGCGCACAATGGTCTGGTGATGTTTTGACCAAAGGGCCTGGCCGGATAAGCAAGTAAAAAATGGCCCCAAACCAAATCACCAGCTCTATGGAAAGTATTGTATAGTGTAAATAATAAATTTAAGAAATTTTGACTATTTTTTTAACTCCTTTGTAGTTTACCAGAGGTACTTTCTCGTACTTTTTCAGACGCCATTCTCAATAGCTTCGAGATAAAAACATGAAAAAAATACTGAAAGTGCTTTTTTCTATAGTGTATCGAGAAATATTACCAAAGAAGTTTTTCATCAAAAATTGTAGTACTAAAAAAATCTTGAAATATGAGAAAATTTTTTCGGGGAATTTAGAGATTCAGTACTACTCTAATTCATTTTAGACACACATACACTCGGTCATATGCGATTGATCGTTCGTAACGCAGGTAACGCCTTCGCCGATTGATAAATGTCAGTGACGTTTGACAATAAAGTAATAGAGGCGAATGAACCGCAAAGTTTAAAGCCTCTTAAAAAACAAAGAAGAAGAAGAAGACAATAAAGTGAGTTCTAATTTTTGCTATTTGTTCCACCAGCACCCACCGTTATTCCACATTCCTTAGCCACCTCAATATATCTTTGGCAACCCATACAAACAACAAAAATAGCAATATTTGCAAGTATCAAGTGTTGTGCTTGATGTTGTTTAGAGATACTTAGTGGTATTGCACATGTAGCCATCTTCTGTGGATTGCGAAAGGAGTACAATTTATACCCACTCGACGTCCGCCGGCAACGATATTGCTTCGATGGCCACCAATTGGGAAGTGAAAATTTTCCTCAGAGAATATGCAATATTTATACACTAGCGACAGCGTACTTACTGTGCAAGTTTACGTAGCAAATATTTTCTATTCTTTATCCCCTTCGTTGTTTCTATTCTCGTGTTGCATAAGTTACTTGTTATTGACAGCACGGGTAGAGAAGTACACAAATGAGCAGAACAAATATACGGGAAAATTGGAATGTTTCCAATTTTCATCAAATTCAACCATTTCCAGACTATGGAATTATAATGTATAGCATATCAAACAAATCTTAGAGAATTTCCGATTCGATTGGTATGCAAATTGTTAAAATTAGTTGGCAGCAAAATATTTATTAACGACAACTTTATTTCATAAAAACGTGACGATTCCTACGACACAATAAACAGTGAGAAAAATACATTCTCTTGCGAGACGCTATCATGAACAACGCCGACCCTGGCTTTGCTATTACCATCACGTTTGTTCAATCAAAAAATGAAGTCTTCGATGACCAGTTACAACATCAACCCGATCGCCATATTATAGAATCGGGCTGTACAAATATAGCAACCTTGAAACGCAATTCGATATAGATATCATTGAGCTTCGTGTTTCGTGTTCCGTGCGAAAAAGGAAGAGAAATTCCGGGTGAAATAAACACGCTTTTTAAACAACAATTATAATGAACCTACCGAAAAAAAAAACGAAAATATGCTATAATATAAGTTCTATGTAACAGAATAACACATGCTCTGCAAATGGGGAAAAATCTTGAACGAGAATTGTCTCTGATAATGATTTCATATTATGAATAAAGTTTCTGCAGAAATTCAAGGAGATTTATAGCAAAATAGTTAAGTTAGCGTCAGGACTATGTCCCTATAGTATGTAAACAACATCGAGTAATAATTTCCATTTAATTTTTAACAATTGAAAATTATTTTCGAGTCTGCTAATGATGGATCAATGGAATGATGGAGTGACTGTACGATACTTTTACCACACACATGATTCATGGCCGGTGTCGATCTAAAACTATTACCGCCTTGATGAAAAATGTACAAAGCGTTTTCCCAAAGATTTCACCAACGACACGAGGGCAAGCCCAGGCGGATGTCCAATATATCAACGAAGAAGTACTGATAATGGCGGACAACCATTCACAAATATCAACAACGCAGCACTGACATTCACAATCGTTGGGTAGTACCATACTCGCCTCAGCTGAGCAAAACATTCAAACATTCAATGCTCATACTAATGTTGAGTTCTGCAAATCGATGAAGAGCAATAAATACAATTGCAAGTCCGTGAACAAATGAAGCAATATGGCTGTGTTTCAAATTCAGACTACCGATGTGAATTCTCCTCGATTAAATGGCAATGACGGAATAATGCGCTATTAAATTCGTCGGTACATCACCTCCAATGAAGTTGCCTGTCGTATCTTTGATTTTCCAATTTATAAACGGCTTCTAGCAGTTATAAATTTAGCCGTCCATATTGAGAACAGCAAACGTATATTTTTCTCCAAATAATGTTTATGGCAAAACAACGTTTGCCGGGTCAGCTAGTCTATTAATAAATTTATCATGAAGGAAGCCAAAAATGTTTGCTCAATTTTTTACTATTGTTATTTTTCATGCTTCTATTTCGAACATGCAACAATAATGGGACAACTTAAATTTTGTTCATTACCGGATCTGTTCACGAAAATTTTTGCACATCAACGCGGAAAGTTTCTGCTAAATTGAAGACACAAGTGTTGCAAGATTTGTAGGAACTAAATTGATCAACAATGACACGAAGTTTTCGTCAGTGTATTGCTTCCAAATCAGTCGAGTCCTAACAATATTTTGAAGCGCATTTTTATGTGAATGAGTTTATCAACAATCATAATGTTTGGTACTGGATCGATGCAAAACCTAACATATATCATCAAAAGCCTCTTCATTACCCATTGTCTGAATTGCCATAACAAGTTGGGGAATTATCAGCCCTCATACATTTGGCTGTTCGAGGTGCTAAAACTTCAGAGTGCCAAATTCAAAAAAAAAATCAGGCTACTCGGGGTCACCCTCTACTACTTACACAAGTACTTGTTGTAATATATCCTACATTACAGTGGATTTTTGGAAGAAGTTGATGATGAAAATTGATGCAAAATTCCAATATACAGAAAAAATGCTCTGATTTTGCTCAAACTTTGTAAACTCAAGTCTTTTGAAAAAATGTTTCACTCTGATAGTGCAAAATTCAACATTATGAAGGTCTGAAAGTAAACCATTGGAAATCATCAAAAATATCCTTTTAATTTTACCATATATATTTTTTTGAGAAAAGAGAAAAGTGAAAGGACGAATATGGATGCTTTCGAACTAAAAAATTGACGCACGATCAGTGACTAGCCACATTATGGTATAGAAGAGCACAACGATTGTGATATTCGGGTTATTTTGCGCGGAGCAAACAAATGCTTAAAACTATGAGATAGAATTTTCCAGTAACCAATGGATAAAAATCCTTATACAGTTGTACCTCGATATAAGGCAACTTTATTTTTTTTCTCGTTACGTTATATCGAAGCAAAAAAATGTTGTTTTTATTGATGCAAAACTGTTCTTGATTATTCCGAAATGCGCAAAAACAAATTTTTAAACACCCAGCAGTATTTATGAACCTTCCTTATGCCCATTTGAGATAATTCTCGTGAACAAACATGATCAGTTTGAAGTAGAAGAAAAGGTTTAAAAAAATTGAAGTAAAATTGGTATCAATTAGTGATGAAACGGATAGTAGTTTGTCTGGATACCAGATAGCTTCAAGGCCGTATTGTCGGATATCCGGCAGTGTGCATGTGTGCATGAAGCGAATAAAGGATTACATTTTAGAAGAAATAAACACATTTTTACATAAAAATAATGAACTATGAATAAATTTTCCGTTTCCGTGGATCCTTTAGTAGAGATTCAAGTTTTCTGCAAATAATCTTCAACAGTGTTTTTCCCTGATAACGATTCAACTACTTAGAAGAAGGTCAGAATTAGTTAATTGTAACCTTTTTAGAACCGAGGATCAAGTCAAACTATTTAGGAGTTCTTGAAACGTAAACAGTCTTGCTGGCAATGTTATTGGAGTACATAAAATATCTTGCGACGAATCTTCTGAGAGTAACAGCTCATTGTCGTCTTCAAGGCCTGTAAACGAAACAAAAGAGACGAAACTGAATCAAGCCTTATACCATTTTGTCTCAAAAACTCCGAACACTTAAGCTTTGTTGGCCATTAAACAGTGTCTCATTACTCAAAATGGTACTTTTTCTCGGAATTGATGTGGTTTTTGGATACAATAGAGCCTTTTCTTTCATTTGTCCACCATAAAATTGATTTACAAATACACATTCATGGTGAAAAACTAATTAGATATTTTTCTTTGGAAAAATGCTATACCCCACAAAAATCTAATTTGTTCTTCGAAACTTGATTCAAATTCTGAATTTGCTTACGCAAACATTTTATCGCTGGTTTTGACTGTTACTTTTTTGCAAATGCTTAGTATTATAAGTTGTAGGCAACTTGTGTTGCATGTCAAAATGAAACCTACATTACAAAGAATGTCAGGATTTTTATTATTAAATGAAGGGCTCAGAATGTAAGGGGTGTAAGTGACTTGATCGATTTCTCTTCATCAACATTTTATTTAGTTAATAACTCAACTGCAAAAACGTTCCAATTTAAGTTTGCTATAGAATCCGATAGATGAGGTTCTGACCTATCTTCCACATTGTCAAATACAGCTGGGAATGTATTTGCAGCTAAGGTATGACCAAAAGAGAGAGTCGATGTAGAGAAATCGATCAAATCACTTACACCCCTTTCATTCTATGCCCCTCAAATTATTTATAACATGAATGTTCAGTAAATTTACATTTAAAAATGAAGTGTTCGGAATTTGAGACTATTCGGAATTCAAGGCAAAACGGTACACGAAACTCACATCTTTTGGGACTGTTTCAACGAAGTGGCAAATGAAAACAATAGTTAGCGTCGCGTCCAGGAAAAAAACCCCGTTGCTAACGAAATCGACGAAATGTGAATAACGATTATAATCGGTTCAAAATTTGGTGGTCATTAAAATCTAAGCAATCAATCGAGGGCAAGGATTGCTAGAGTGTATCTTTCAGCTCTTGGCAGTAGTATTACAGCGAAGACTGTTCTCTAAAGTTGGTCCGATGTACCGTTCTGAATCATATTTCGGACGCTTAAGGCATATGATGCAGAAAACAGACCTAAGCTTTATGCACAGGTATTATTTGGTTGATATTTTCAATAAATTAGTTCAATATGCTTTTAAGCTTTCCACTTTGGTACCTATTTGATTGAAAACATAAAAAAATCATCGATTGAAATGCTTTTCAAATGAAGCGAATAAGAATCAAACTTCGGACACTAAATCAAATTTCGGACAGATTGAATTCAAATTTCGGTCACTTTACTCTGTAATTTTCTGGACGAAAATAACATTACACTTGATTATATTTTATAGTCAACTGCGAAACACTTACCAAGCAACGGGTAAATTATACGTGCTCACGCTAGGCAAACGTCAGACACAAACGATAATGAGTAATGTTGTCAGACTTTTGTCGAATATGTTATAATTCAAATGTAGTTCTCATGTGAAATGATAGTGAAACCAAGGGATTACTTTAAAGAAGCAATTGTGATGTTAATTTTATAGTTATATCATCTGTGCATTAAGCATTTCAAGATATTAGAACAAAGTGTCCGAAATATGATGCTGTCCGAAAAATGATTCATTACGGTACGAAGCAAAACGTAATCGGTTGTCATCATCAACATTTGAAAATTAATTATTTATTCATCCTAATTTTCCACAGGGTAATTTTTAGTACTGTTATGTTATGAGTAAATATTAATTTAAAAAAAATAATTTGGAATTTCAGTAAAAAAACTTTATTTTTAATTATGGATAAATGGTTTTGCTATGCTATACTAGCTAACTAACGAGCTATTTTGTTATGATTTATGTTGTGTTAATGAGAAATTGTTGATTTTTTCCAATATCCAGTATCCGTCCGGATAGCAAATATGAGCCGGATAGACCAGATATCCGTTTCATCTCTAGTATCAATGTTTATTTTGTACTTTCTATGTTTGTCTTACTTACTTATCTCTGAATTTTGTTCTTGAAACATATTCAATGTTTGGCTAAAAATGCCATAATAATACCAAGTGTAAAGGCCGCCCAAGAATATCAGGTTGAAGGCATGCATATTTCATATGGGAAAAAAAAACAATTCGTGCATTGCTTTTCCACAAGTTTTTTTTTTGATTAAAGAATAAAGAAATAAATGCTGGTAAATATAACACGAGACACGATAAACATATTTCCTGAAATGTTTCAGTCAGCTAAATGTACCGAACGACGTCATTGTTTACGTTTGTGAAATGTCCATTAAGTACAAATTCAACCATGTATCGATATGCGTCGGAAGTTTCCAGAACTAAATTAATTCAACTTTATTGAATATTCCGTCATCCAGATTGAGATTTGAAATGAAAATTGCACATGAAACATTTATTTTAATAAGTTTGAATGTTTTAAAAAATGTGAGCTTTATTTTTTTCCGTTTCAACTAGGACAGTACTTGTTTTGAAAATATGAAACGTAATATTATTGGTTTTATACAGGACATATTCACAAAGCATTGAAAAAACCCATTTTACCTACCCCATTTGAGCTACCCCATTTTACTTATTTGATTGAAAACTTACTGGAAACATAATTCATACTCCAAAAACTATTTCTGCATTGTTTATTTTTAATTCTAAGGCATCTGAAAAAGTTACGTTATATCGAGTTACGTTATATCGAAGGTGCTTTATATCGAGGTTGCCTTATATCGAGGTATGACTGTATATAATATTTTGATACAATTGGGTCTTGGAACTCAATTGACACACGGCGTATTATTGTATTCATTTTGAATATATTCATGCTAGTTTTGTTGCACTCATGTTCGATATGAGATGAAATTATTGGACAAATTTGAGAATTATTTCATGCATTTTAATTTGGTAAATTTGTAATATTCGCCAAAAATATCTATAAATATTTGGGCGCGATTTGGTGATTACTGAGGGTGGTGCATCTATCCTCAGTCTAATCCTTACAATTTGTTTCTAGTTTCTCGTTTCTAGCCTAAGCCAGTCTTTCATCAAACAGCACTCATAAATCTCTATTTCTCGATAGAGAGGTAAATGTGTATATACAAATGTATGTTTACGTACAACAAGTCACAAAAGAAGCCCATCTATATGAAAATAATACATCAGGTGACTTACATGGGACGAGCTTCAGGTTAGATTCCCATCTTGGCCGAGGAATGACTCTACCTTCCGACCTGACCCTGCGTATCCCTCAAACTTCCACATTTTCACATCGAGGTATTCTATTTGTAATCGGAATTTTACCAAGCACCGAAAAAAATACGCAAATACGAGGGTCACTATTTATATTTCGGGAATAGGAACAAAAACAAATAGTTAAGCTGCGAATATATTTTTATTGTTTTTCAAAGTACTCGCCACAATGATCGATACACTTTTGCATGCGCTTAAACCAATTTTCAAAGTATTTATTCCAATCGACACGAGCCTTTTTTTTGAGCGATTGTCAAATTATGTGGGATCCAACGTGAACATAATTTTCGCAAAACTAAGTGTTCATGTAAAATCGCATATATGCTGGTGGAACTAATGCTTAGGGATGCCTCAATCTCACAATAGGTTACATGACGATCTTGCTTAATCATTTCGTGCACAGCATCGATGTTTTCTGGCTCTACAGTCGATTTTGGACGACCTTCACGAAACTCGTCGGACAGCGAACTACGACCACGATTGAATTCACTATACCAGCGATACACAGTGGTTTTTGATGGAGCTTCATCGCCAAAAGTCAAATTAAGTTGATTGACGCACTTTTGTTATGATAATCCACGTCGAAAGTCGTAAAAAATCATCGCACGAAAATGTTCACGATTCAGTTCCATTTTTTTGCCGAGACCAAACTTTCAACTAAATATAAAATAAACAAATAGCGTCCGTATGACAAAATGTTCTGAGTACGTATATCGTCAAAAATGTCAAACTTTACGATGGAACCGTCAGATGGACTCACATGACATCAGAGTTGCCAATTCCCGAAATATAAATAGTGACCCTCGTAATACTCCGTACGAAGACGAAGTTTTTCTAGAGACGTGATTTTCATTTAGAAAGAATTAAATTAGCAGTATCAGTTGCTTTCGTACTTACAAACGTTGAGTAATTATCCTTCCCAGGATGGTAACATGTCTAACCGAACGAGATGATCCAATAAAGTTGGATTCAATCATAAGTCCCAACCCTTTCAGCGAGAATCATATCCTCGCTATCTAGTTATAAAAATGGCAGAGAGGAGATATTAAAATTGAATCACCGAATGCTGAAAGGGAAATATCCACATACTTTTTTCTAACTGAAATTGACCGACTATTTTTGCATGATTCATATGGAAGTTTAATCTGACCTATGACTTCCAATGGCTAGCTCTACGCCTTTCAATCACAATCACACCCCGAGCTTCAATCCCTCATTTCCATCTATTTAAACTATTAAAATAAATAAATCTAGTTTACCCTTCTGGACCCAGCGGGGCGTGCTATTCTATCTTGCTCCTTAGATTAACTCATTATCATCATGTTTTATCATCATTACCATCGTAAACATCATCACAAACTAACTCTATGCACAGTCTCTGCAGAAAAGAGACCAGCGAGCCTCTCCTTTCTCCGTCTTGGCTTACCTTCACTCTTCTCGGTCTGCTGGCGGCTTAATTTTTCCTTCTCCTCCTCCTCATCTCTGGTCTCATCCCGTCGCAACACCATAACTGACTTATATCGGTTTGACGAAGCATTTGCTGGCTGGTTGACTTCTAATTATCGTTGTAGTAGCTAGAGTAGAGTTGTGCTGTGGCTTTGGCTGCTCAGATTGCGCTTCCTAGGACTTCATTTCTTCCCCGGGGGAGGCTTCACACACACATTAACGTACCCACACACATCAACGTACACTCACACATACATGGTCACACTACCGTTGATGTGGCCGCCGATTCCTCACTGGATCTCGATTGCTCCTGGCTAGACGACAGCGGGATGATGTTTTTCTTCCGGACGTATTTCCGTTGCTTCAGCTTGGCCGCCACCAGGGAGCTTCGCTGCCTGGACTTCTGCTCCAGCAGATCATTCACTGTGTGTGTGTGTTCACGACCAGGGTGGGCGGAAAGGATGAACGCGGAAAGCGAACACACGGAAGGCGGCGTGTTTGTAAGCCCATGGAAAGGATATCGAAACAGAAAGGGAGAAAAATGAAAAACAAATATATAAATAAACGGGACGAGATTTGAAGTAATTAAAAACAGTGATTCATCATAATGACCCAGAAAAGGTGTGCTGTTTCAAGTGAACGTTGAGAAGGATGATGTTAGTTCTAGAAATTATATAATTACATCTTGGAAACGAATCTGTACAGTTGCTAGGTCAGATGAGTTTCAGTTTTGGGTCTAACGATTGTTTGTGTTGTGTGCGAGTGTTTATCTGTTCTTTGTTCCGGATGACAGATTTCAGAAAGCATATCAAATAAGCGAAATAAACGGATACTGAAGGAATCTAAATACATAACTAGAAAGAACTGTTGAAAATATTATGTCCTGTTTTATTTATTTATAGGCTAAGGTCGGGCAAATCGCCCCTGTTAAGCAAAACAGGATGAAACGTGTATTTTTACTACATATTTCAACGTTTCTTCACATCCACAACAAAGCCACGGTTGTTTTCTCCGTAATGAAATGAGCAATAACGATTACGAATAGGCAAACCAACAGAAATAAAGAGAATTCTGAACGCATTCATATTACACCATTCTCAAATAAGCGAGGTAAGATGCCCATATGCGTGTCCAAAAACGCACCACAACAACGAGTCAAAATGTCAAACGATATCGAAGCGTTTATTGTGGATAACTGTTGATTAGCTGCTTATATCTTCCGCTTCCGTTATGTTTCTACCAGTTGGAATCATCAGGTGATCTCGAATTTTCGAGGCATTTTTGTTATCAAACGCCGAAAACGCCAAACAATTTTGAATCCTATATTTTTGTTTACAAGCGTATCAATATGTGCCGCTGTTCATAAACATATTGCCACGTGCCTCTGTTCACAAATTCGCTGTCAGACTTTTGGCCTTTGTATTTCTGAGTTTTTGTTTTGATTCTAAAGACGCGTCCACATTACACCAATCGGCCTTGGCCGCCTGGTAAAGCCGACTAAATGTGGACGTACCGCCCCGGCTTGCCGACGTGCCGAAAACCGACTCGAATCAAACCGAACTCAATCCGAAACAAGTGGGTCCGGTTAGAGAAAGTCGAACCAAAACAAAACGAAGTTAATTAGCGTTGACGACATAGTGCTTCGTGTGTTCGTGACGGCTTCGTTGATCCGATGGTGCTTCGGCTTCGTGCACCCGATGGGGCTTCCACATTGCATAACGAACCGAACATGCCGCTTGGTACAGGCCGATCGGCATTATTCGGCATAATGTGGACGCGCCTTAAGGTTTGCATTATTCTTAACACTCCCATACTCGCGCATTGGTCTGTCAGACCGAGAAATCAATAATTCGTTCATTTCTCAGAAAATATCAACACTACGACTTTGCGATTCTCTCTAGCTTCGTTATTCGTCGTTCGTCATCGTTTAGTGTATCGCATGTGTTGGTACAAAGAGGACGTGTGCCACTTATTTAACACTTTCGGTCTGACACACCGACGCGAGTGTAGGAGTAACTTTTTTGGACAAGAACCTTTTTTCCTATTTTAGAATATTGCTCAATGAAATATATAAATTAAGGTTAGTGGCGTGGAATATTTATTGAATATAATGCATAAGATCATTACCGGACAATTCTCATTTGATTTCAGTCCCTTTTGTAACTGGATTGAACGGATACATATATTAACTTTTCGTCGATATATTAGTCGTTAGATTCATACGTTCAAAAGCAAAATATAAATGTTTGACTTTCGTATAGTTATTCACTAAATATAATGGTCATACATATACACACTTGTGAAAGAATTTCACTTGTAGAAGAATTGTAAACAGTAAACTACAAACTAATCGGTGGCTTATGGTAATTTTTAACAGTTACAGTTTCGGGGATATTTTTTTTATAATGTACAATATCGACAAGAAAACAAGAAAAAGAAAAGAAAAATTCCTAGAAATCCTTTTATATCATCTTTCTATACCCCATCTAAAAAAAGGCATTACTTCTTAGTTTACCAAGAATACAGAGACAAAGAATATTAGAAATATGCAAACTTTATATTCCAGAACCTTTATCATCTAGTAATTATCTAGAAGTTATACATTCTTCTCTTTGATAAAAGACCCGAAAAACACGCAACAACTGCATGAAATGTAAAAAATATGTTTGTTTCGAGCATGTAGTTATGCTATGTTCTGATTCTTACTCCAATGAAACCACAATCGATTTATACGTTTTGATGTTATTTTATATCTCTTTATACTTCCATGAATTATATTCAGTTGCTTACATTTATTTATTTAACAGTGAAAAATTCGAACTTCGTTATTTGTGTTGGAGTATCAAAAATTACTCTATTTTGAGGATGCTGAATTAGTTGACTATTGAAACATAATAAAGATAAAGGAAACATATTTTTGGGGTTTTTTTCATTCAATCATACCCTCTCCTTCAATTAAATGTCAATAAAGCCTGAAAAATACACAATGGCAACATTACAGAGAAGTTCAATTTTCGGTCTGTGACACCGTGCGCGAGTATACGTGTTATGATTTTGCACGTGAGTATAGGAGGGTTAGTAGTGGATGGATTTTAGTAGTCAGAAACATTGAAATATATTTGATCGTTCTGGTTCTTATTACATAATACAAGAAAAGATATGTGAAAATGGTTTCATGCTTTTCAGAAACCTTCTGGGTATAAAACAATTGCAGTAAATATCTGAGTGAACTGGTAAAACTGGAACTGACAAACTCTTTATTAATCTTCATACTGGAGCGATGTGCCCCATTATGAGATGGATTATAAAATTGCATTTTGATATAAAAAAAAAGAATTTTCAACATTTTTTTATTCAAACTCAATTGATAGCTCTGGTAACAATTGAGAATGTATTGGAGTTTGTAAAATTTTAATATGTTTTTAATTCTCCAAAAGTCTTATGACAGAAGCGGTCAATATGAAATCATGCAGTTTTTAATATATTATTTTTTTATGAAGATAGACGTGGTTTTTGGTGCTGCAATACATTTAATTGTATTTATAATGAAAGAAGGAAGTTGTAAGCACAGAAAAATCCTGCCGATAACTGCGTTTTCCATGATTTTTCATGGTGGTGCGTTTTACCGACCCGGTGCGTCTTACCCAAAGTTCCCCTACGCACCATTCAACGTCAAGATGATTGATTTGTTTTTAATGTTGTTACTCGGGCACACAAATTCAGTGCTGATCCCGTCGCCAAATATCAACTCATATTTATTGTTCGTGTTTCCAACTCTAATGAGCAAGCGTGTAGCTTTATGCGGATTCATTGAGATGGGAAGAAGTTGCCGTTTGTAATCCTGAAACGGTTGAAACCCTTTGTATCTATTCCTCCAATATTCCTGTCTGGCATTCGACTGATTTGAAGAATCCGAATCATTCTGAAAACAATATTATAGTTTGAGTACAGAGCGTTACTGAACGATGGAACAAAAGGTACCTCAAAACGTTGTGAATCTAGTGTTTTGTATTGTTTTCTAGGGAAAGTTCTTCTCTATTTTGAAATTCAGCCAAAACCGATACTTGCGACTCATTGTGGCATTAACAACAATACAGTTTTCAAGAACATTGAACATTTCAATTTGTTAAAGATTGTGATCTTCATTTCCTCATTTATTCATCGATTCATTGAATTTTAAGAACGTCTTTAATGTACGTTAATCCTAAGTTCAAACATTATCATTATTAACCTAAAATCTCTCAAATTGAATAGAAGAATATAAAACTGATCATTCGGCTACGATAACTCCTAAGAAATAGAACTGCATTTTGGATTCAGAATGTTATTATTTTTCTATAATATAACGAAAGACCTTTTAAACATTTTGCAATCGACGATAAATATTTCAGAATTGCAGTTTATGTTTTGAAATCCAAAATCCAACGAATAATCTGTTTCTTTTTTTTTTCTAGAATTATGTTTTTTTTAATCAATAGAGGTTCATTTTTCAACAAACACAATAACATGAATTCATTTGTATTTCCAAAATCGCTTACGAATTTTTGCTGTAAAATGCTATGAAATTGAATAATGGATGATTTCGTCAAGTAAAGGGCGGGGTAAGGAAGTAACAAGTGCCCCCAAAACAAACCACCATCTCTATGGGAAATATTATATATACATAAGAAATTTTCACTATTTTTTGAACCCCTAGGATCTATGGTTATAAACGTACTTTTATTTTTTGTTGCACGACATTCTATTCTAGTACACTATAATAAGTGCATCTTATTATAGTGTACTGGAAATATTATGAAAAAAAATTCATCTGGAATTTTGTACAAAAAAAGTCTTGAAATATTAAAAAAAACTGTTTTGATGGATCCAGAGATTCAGTACCACTTCAATTCATATTTAAATGTGCTCCAAAACTTTTTATAGATATGTGTTATTTTTTTTTGATAATTTTGGAAGGGTTGCGCGGTACAAAAAAAACATATTCCTAAATTTTGTATCGCATTTTTAATGTAATAAATTTTACATATTTTCTTAATTACTTTTTTGTTCTTTTATTTTTTTCAAATATATGATTGTGTTGTATTCGTGTATTCGTAGAAAGAGCTCCAAACCTTTTCACTAGGGCTATGGAAAATATTGTATTGGGTACTAAATTAGAAAATTAGGTAATTTTCTCAACTTTTCCTTCCCAAGCCTATTAGGAATGGGGGAAAAAATAAAAACCACGTTTTTCACTGTAGCTCTTATAGTGAACCATATAGGGCTATAGAAATATTACACAATTTTCTCATTTGGTACCCTATACAATGATCCTACGACTGTACCTATTGTTTATAAATTTTCCCAAATTCCTAAATAAACTAAACAAAATTGATTGGTAAGGTAAGGGAAGTGGGGGCATAGTGGTCACCCTAAGGAATATGTCCATTTCCAGTGTCCACATACCGCTATAATTTCCATTTTTCTAAGATTATTATAGTTCAACTCATTGTTGTTCAAGATTACATACGGTTTTTACTATAAAAATTGAAAATAGTACATCATTAGAACAAAAGGTGAAAAATCGAACTTTTTTTTTGCTTGGAGGTAAAGTGGTCACTCGTACATATCAAGCTAAATGGGATAGATTTATGCGGTTTTTTCGCCCAAATTTGTTCAAACCATATTCGATTTGGTAAAGGTAAAGGTATGACATAAGCTTGGTCTGTTCACCTAGAGTCTCAATTCTAATTTTCTCATGCATACAAAAGCGTTGTAAGAAACACATAACGTTCTGCATAATGAGGCATGATTTAATTGAAGTAGCATATTTTCCCAGGGTCACAAAAGGAAACTCTTCAAGAGCAGAATGTGATGATTTAGTAAACAGAACATTGTAAGTCGTTATGCACCAATGATCACTTTGCCCCCAAACATCAAAGTAATTTCTATGCTAATTCTAATTTTGTTTAAAGTCAAGATAGCGATATAGTGTATTGGACAAAGTTTAAAATCTTATTAAAAGGTGAACTTTTGTCGAAGAAATCAACTTTCTATGTGTTTTAGTTTTTGGAATATAAGTCATTTTTGCATGAAGACTCCTGAAAAAAATAAGGTTGTGTGTTTTATGTGTAAATCCTCACGTATGACATTTTTCCAAATAGAGAAAAGTTAGCAGAGCATGTAAATTGCGATAATTTATACATAAAAGTGTTACGAATTAAACATTAATAGTATTTTTTCAAAGAAAAAAATTAATAAGTTGTTGTTCGAAAATCTTTTTCCCGATGTATGGAAAACTTGTTGGAAATTCTAACGGCTATTTATATTTTTTTTCAGAGTTTTAAAAGCATATGTTTTCGAGAAAAATGAAATTTAATTTTCAAAATATTTTTTTTTCAATGAATTTTTCTCCAAAAAATTCTTTGATAATTTTTAATGAAAACCTAAGTAGTTCCCTACATTTCATTCTCTGACCATCTTTTTGTAGTTGTTATAGTTTTGAAATTAAGATTTTTCGATAAAAAAAAGTTGAAGAAACGCAAAATTAAAAAAAAACCTACAAAAAAATATCAGACCTAGAAAATTTCAGTCAAAGAATGGACTGTAGAAAATTATTTAGGTTTTCATTAAAAATTACCAAACAAATTTTTGGGAAAAAAGTTTTATTAAAAAAAGTATATTTTTAAAATTAATATTCAATTTTCTTGAAAACATATGCTTTCAAAATTCTGAAAGAAATAGATATAAATAGCCTTTAAAATTTCCAACGAGCTTTTCATACATTTTCATACGATGGGCACATTTACATGTTTTTCGAACAACAACTTTTTCATGTTTTTCTTTGAAAAAATGCTTAATGTTCATTTCGTAACATTTGTTTGTATAAATTATCGCTTTTTAAATGCCTAGCAAACTTTTCTCTATTTAGAAACATGTCAAGAACATGCCAAATGTGAGAATTTACACACAAAAATGTTACGAGCAAAACATTATTTTTTTCAGGAGTTTCATGCAAAAAGGGCATATATTCCAAAAAATATAAAAGATAGAAAGTTGATATCTTCGACAAAAGTTTATATTTCAACAAGACCTAAAACTTTGTCGAATATGCTATATCGCTATCTTAATTTTGAACAAAATTAGGATAAGTTGTATTTTCTTCGAAGAAAACATGAAAAAGTTGTTGTTCGAAAAACTTTTTCCCTGTAAAAGTGCCCATCTTCCGATGTATGGGCGACTTGTTGGAAATTGTAAGGGCTATTCATATATATATTTTTGGGAATTTAAAAAAAATCATTTTTGAGAAAAATGAATTTCAATTCTTAAAACAACTTTTTTGTCAGCGAAATTTTTTCCAAATTTTTTTTGGTTATTTTTCGTGAAAATTTTAAACAATTTCCTACATTTCATCCTTTGACAATAATTTTGTAGGTATCATAATTTTTAAGTCACAAATTTCTGTAAAAAATTAAGAAAAAAAATGCTTTTTTCCAAAAAGTATACTAATTGTTTTTCGAATATTTCAAGTATGCAAAGTTGCTTAAATGACCCATGTCTTTACACCCACAACGTTTCACTACTATCTGAGATGGTGCTGCCAACTCCTAAGACGAGTTGGCATGAATATTCGTCAGTTATACTACCAAACAAGCAGGTGACCACTTTGCCCCCACTACTTCTAGTCTGAAAATTCGGATTTTTGTCGGTTCTTACGCATAAAATTTTTGTAGCAATTTCTAATGTATATTAGAATATAATACTATTTAATTTGTTATAATTTGTAACTAATATGGAATCGCCCGATCCGATATCTTACTAGCTAACAAAAGTCATTAAAGTGATATTTTTATGAAAGAAATGAAGGCATGTATTCGAGACTCGGTTGCATAGGTGACGTAGTTATACAACAAATATCGTATCGTTAATATTTGTTGTATGATGATTTCGAATATCTAAAAAAAACATTGCAGTCACAGGCGATTATATATAGAAACGGTATTTTTGCTTTTGACTTTAACATATCCGTGGCGAGCTTTTTTATACTTTTTCTCTCGGATACAAACGCCCCCGCTGCTTAGTAGAAGCAGTGCTGAATTTGACAAGCTTCAAGCTTTAAACCTGTATTTTTTTCATTCGTCTCTAGTTTTGGAATAAGTCAATTAGGGAAATTAAAACTAACTCTCGGTCTTGAGGAAGGCTATTTTGAAAATCTGGGGGTTTAGTTAGGTGACTGATGAATCGTGAGTGGCCTAATCTTCGGTTCGGTTCGGCTTTTGTAGTATAACGACAGCGAACTTTATAGTTCATTCGTCTCTAACCTTGAGAAATTTCCTTTTGGAAAACTTAACCTAATCCTCGCTCATATTTTGAGAAAGACAATTTTTGCTCTCGCTCGACGCACGATGGCAATCGATCTTGACACGATGATACACTGAACCAGCTGGATCGAAGCTTGATTGTAACTTCACGGTACTCAATTTTATAGTCCGTGTTAGAGAAAACGCATTACGGTCTGTCCAAATGGAAAATTAAAGGCTCTCATCTCAGCGCAGTTTAAACAAGCTAGCTAATGGAAAAAATTATAATTTTCTATTTTGCAATATATTGTTAGTAGTGCAAAGATCTCTTGAATCCAACAAGAAATATCAAAGCTCGAGATTGGAAAAATTTTCGTGGCTTGATTGACTTTTGAACTCTTAATTATGTTCCCGAAATACGTTATCCTTATCAAATCACTGAGTTGCACCCTAATTGTCTACCTTAAAGAGAAATTCTAGAAACATTGTTTTTGACTTAGGACTACGTCCTTGAGTAAAGGTGCCGATACTGAAAAAAATATCCCTTTTTTTTTTTGCTGTTAGATTTGTTTACATTACGAGTTCCTAATCTGTGAATGGTTTGAATTAGCATTTCCATTTTCCCACAGTTCTGTGCATTTCTGTCTTCACCTGCCCATGTTAACGTTAGAACAAATAGCTATAATAACATTGAGGTACATTTTCGAAATACCACCGCGAATCAGGCAGTGTTTGTTGTACAAAACACAACTCCCTCATATTTTTTATCATTTTCGAGATGCCGAGAACAAAAGGCTCTGAGTTATTTATATCATCAAAATTATTAAAATTTAGAAAGGTACACTTTCTAGTTTTTTGAGATATATAATTTTTTTCACATTTTGAAGCTGAAAAAAACCTATCTAGACTCTAAAATTGCTGAATCGATCGTCGTGCAAATTTACATATGAGGGGCTCAAAATGAAAAAGGTGTAAGTGACATTATCGATTTGTCTACATCGACTCTCTCTTTTGGTCATAACTTAGCTTAGCAACACACTCCAAGCTGTATTTGACAATGCGGAAGATAGGTCAGAACCTCATCTATCGGATTCTATATCAAACTCAAATTGGAACGTTTTTGCAGTTGAGTTATTAACTAAAAAAAAGTTGATGAAGAGAAATCGATCATGTCACTTACACCCATTTTCTTCTGAACCCCTCATATAAAACTTTGGTTCATGAGTAAGACGAGCATTTCTGTGCTCTCTGTATTGCATTATCTCAGGAGCGAAAGGGAGGTAAGGAGACGGTACAGAGAGAGAGAGAGAGATTACCATAAACCATCGTGTAAAACTGGTGATCTGGCGTCGTGGTAACATCCGTACCTCTCACGCTGAAGATCACGAGTTCAATTCTCACTCCCGACATTCTTCCAAAAATGAAAGTAAAGTAACGAACAAGCGAAAAGTATTGAAAGTCACTATAATACAAAAAAATTAAAATTTGAAGCTAAATCTGCGCCAAATTAGCTAAAAATTTAATTTGAACTTTATTTCGAATTCGGGGATCTTCGTAGCCACTTGGTTACGCGTTCGCTTACTAAGCGATCGATCGTGAGTTCAAACTCAGGGCCCTCAATTGACCATCTTTGTGTTGTTATAGAATAACTACGTCCACGCAACCATCATCAGCTATGGAGATCGATCCACGGTGGAACAAAGATCGATTCATCCATACAACTGCTCTGCTCTGCAAGAAACATCGGGCTGCTGTTCTATAAATAACCCAACAATGAGCAATATCAACTGTTTCCGCTGTCAGGTCTGCTGAACAATGGAGGAACAGATAGAATACTCTTACGCCTAAATGGCTACTACAGTGTAATTTACCATAATGTAATGGAACAGAAAACCTAACGCCTAAATGGCTACTACTTCTACCGTGTAATTTACAATTTATAGAAACATAAACATATGTACATGTACACGATAAAACCCGGCTCTGTTACAGATAAAATGCTAATGAGCCTGATAAATAAATAAATGGGATAAAAAAACTTCACTTAACGTTTTCACCATATAAAATTTAATGAAAATAATACTTTAACATTGTGACTGTTTAACTGATTCTGAGCTACCATAGATGAGTAATATTTTAACTTGATCTCCTTTTTTTTCTTTTTTTCTAGGTAAGTATCATCAAGCCAAAACAATCATCAGTAAGTACAGTGAATTTTTGGATAAATGTAACATCACTATGTATAACAGGAGTTGCCAAAGTAGCAACAGTGTAGCTACCATGGTCAGGGACTCATAAATTCACTCGTTGACTTATTGCATTACGAGTAGCAGCTTATTCACGTTGGTCCAATATATTGCTGTTTCTTTTGCACGCTCAATAATGAAAATATAGAGCAATTCCGCTCCAAATCAGCTGGCCACCGACCCGACCCTTTCCGATTTTTTGAAACTTGGTACATATGATGGAAGCTACCTAAAATCACCAATTTAAATTACGATTGTTTTTTTAAGACGGTCATTGATCTTTTTTTCAAAAAATCGTATATCGAAATCCAGATGTCTGATTGTTCCACAAAGTTGTTGGAAAAGCAATAAACTATTTAGAAAAAACAGTATTTTAAATGCACTGTTAATAAATGTTACTCAAAAATTGAATTTAATATTTAAAACTTTTATATATGTAAACACCCTCATTCTCCTCATATTCCCATTTTGGTGAGTTTACCACAGCACCACTGTAGCCAAACTTTGTTCAATTAGAAGGGCTTTAAAATAAAAATATACAAAAAAAATATCGAAGGAGGGCGAGGGTTTGTTTTGAGATATAAATGTTTTTTATGTTACATTCAGTTTTTGAGTAAGATTTATTGACAGTACATTTGTGGAACATCATATTTTAATCAGACATCTGGATTTCGAGTTACGATTTATCGAAAGAAAGGTCAATGATTTTGAATATGCCCTTTTAAAAAATCAATCGTAATTTAAATTGGTCATATGGCAATGAAAATTGTGATTCTAGGTAGCTTCCATCATATGTAAGTTTCAATAAAATCTAACAGGATCGCGTCAAAGTTCTCTGTTTTCCGGCTGATTTGGGGTGGAATTGCTCTCTATTTCTTTGTGTTAGCTCCTTTCGTTTCAGTTTCTTTCAATTATTCAATTATTCATACTAAATCGAAGTTTCCAATCGTCACTTTCAGAGCGAATATATACATTCAATTTATCGAGAAGCTTATACTCAAATCGTATTCAATGAAATACGGCGAGATTGAAGGTTGTGCAGTGGGCCGGCATGAGTAACCGGTTGCTGGGGGTATGTTGGGGAGCGTAACTGCTATGCCTTCCTAGACGAATCTGTTTTGATAAAATGAAACATTTTTTTCTACGCGATTTTTTCTGTGATTTTGTTTCACGCGTTTTTTTTTTTTTTTTTTAAATGATGATGATGGTCCCACCTCTTTCCCCTACAAAGGCTTGAGCGGGACGAGTTATCTTATTGATAATAATTGAGTTACTGAGTTTATTACATCATACTAACCAGTAAGCACATTAAATTGGAAAGAAAACGGACTGGTTATCCCGCAGACATAGATTACTAATCGATAGAACAATTTAAGCCTTTGTCTAAAGTATTCATTCCATGGCATGTCGAGAGAATTTCCAACCCGGGAAGACCCTAGACCGATCGGGAATTGAACCCAATGCCTATGTCAGTATTAGCCATGAATTTTCAAGGGAAATCCCGCTTTATCAGATCCCCGGCCACGGCCTGCAATTGCGATCGTTTCCGAGTTCTAGTAGCTGAGCAAACCCAAGCCTTATTCTAGCCGACACTTCAGGCCCATCACTTCACATATCCCAAGGCATGTCAAGAAAATTTCCAACCCGAAAAAATTCTTGACCGATCAGGAATTGAACCCAATACCTATGTCAGCATTAGCCTAGAATTTACAAAGGAATTCCCGCTTCACTGGATACCCGACAACGGTCTGTTAATCGTTTTCGAGACCAGACAGCTGAGCAAACCTAAGCCTAATTCCAGCCGATACTTCAGGCCCTACATTCAACCTGGGGTATAAACGTGTCAACCTGAATCTGCAATGAGATCCGCCACAACACAGAAAAATCTTGATATAATTATCTGTTGAGAAGATGAATTTACAAGTATTCCGATTGAGCTATCCCTAGCTTACCTCAGGTTTCCACATTAAACCCATTGGAATGACTTTGTTTTATTCGATCAAAAATTCTTTTGCTTTTGTTCAATCTCACGTTTCTCTATGTTTGCCAACGCGCGCGGGCTCAAACTATTGCAGACTTCACAATTATTTTTTAAATTTAATTGAATAACTAAGATATATATAAAAGCAAAAAAAAAATAAAATACCATCATCACCATAGTCTTGACAAGAAAAATACACGGACACACATACACTCAAAAGACAATAATTTCCTCGTTTTATGAAATAATGAAATAATGATGATGATCTCCTCAAAAAGTTTGTACTGTACGAGTTCTCTTGTTGATCTTTATGTAACAATTATTAAAATAACCAGTAAGCACATTGAAGTAAAAAACAAAACAAACGGACCGGTTATATTACAAACATAGATTCCTAATTGAAGAACAATTTATGTTATCAACTTAACGTATTTAACCCATGGCATGTCGAGAGAATTTCCAACCCGGGAAGACCCTGGACCGATCGGGAATTGAACCCCATGCCTATGTCAATATTAGCCATGAACTTACAAGGGAAATCCCACTTTATCAGATCCCCGGTCACGGCCTGCATTTGCGATCGTTTCCGAGTTCTGGTAGCTGAGCAAACCCAAGCCTAATTCTAGCCAATACTTCAGGCCCATTACTTTACATATCCCAAGGCATGTCAAGAAAATTTCCAACCCGAAAAAATCCTTGACCGATCAGGAATTGAACCCAATACCTATGTCAGCATTAGCCTAAAATTTACAAAGGAATTCCCGCTTCACTGGATACCCGACAACGGTCTGTTAATCGTTTTCGAAACCAGATAGCTGAGCAAACCTAAGCCTAATTCCAGCCGATACTTCAGGCCCTACATTCAATCTGGGGTATAAACGTGTCAACCTGAATCTGCAATAAGATCTGCCACAACACAGAAAAATCTTGTTATAATTATCTATTGAGAAGATGAATTTACAAGTATTCCGATTGAGCTATCCCTAGCTTACCTCTGGTTTCCACATTAAACCCATTTGAATGCTTTCATTAAAAAGAATTGTTTTTGCATATGTTCTATCTCAAGTTGTCTATGTGTGCTAACGCGCGCGGGCTCAAACTATTGAAGATTTCACAAATATTGTTTAAGTTAACCATCATCATTATAGTCTAAAGATAAGAAAATACAAATATCCGTTAAACTTCGTCATCTTACACACTAACATTAATTATATGCAGGGTCAAAAATCTAAATCATGCACGCATGTTTTTTACGCGATTCCCTCGAAATTACGTGGATTTTTTACGTGATTTTCTTGAAATTACGCGACCTACTGTCGCTTCGTTGGGAAGAGAAAGAGAAGTAAGAAAATTCTGCGAGAGCGTGTGCGAGTGTGGTTGTGACGAGAGCGCGTCGACGATGGGGCAATCTTTTTTACTCGATTTTTTTTGCACGCACACATCAGCCGCGTAAAAAAAGTATTCAGTTTAATTAAAAATTAGGAAATTCTTTTACGATGATAATTTTTGTGGTTTCAATCGTCGTTGAAAATTTCTGCTTTCCAAATTGGACCGCTTCGATGTTTCGATATGCATAGCGAATATTCCGATTTCACTTCATCACGATAGACCAATATGATTATTTTAAGAATGATTCTGGCAGAAGCGATTGAGTTGTAAATTTGCACCAATTCGACACGGATTGGAGATGGTTTTGTCTCTCCCTGTATATTCAAGCTAGAATCGCGATATGATTCGATAGGAAACGTAACCATAAAAAGACGGGTGTGTAATGTCGAGGATATAACCAGAGAGACATAGGACTACATAGTTCAGCCTCAGCATTAACATATATTGTTGTTTGCTCATTGTCTAGAACGACACTGATCTAGGATTTGAAATGCATTGTTAATAAATCTTACTCAAAAACTGGTTTAATATTAAAAACTTTTATATCTCAAAAGTTTTCGATGAGTTGTGCAATGTTGAAATTTTCGTCTCTCAGATGTGGGAAAATCTATCTCACTCTCTCTCTCTCTCTCTCTCTCTCTCTCTCTCTGAAGTTCAACGAGAATGTTTTTTCGTCCTGAATTTGGACATCTTCTGAATTGTACAAATGTTAACCCATATCATGTTCACTTTACGATGAAATCCAAAGTTACCACATGTTTTCATGCAATGTTTTCAGCTATACTGAAGAAATGAAAAACCATTGTCGGCATCAAGAAGTCACTGAAAATGAAACAATTTTTCGGCTTATCATAACTCGCCGAAAAATAGGATTGGATATCCTAGTTGTTTTTCAGTTTCTCTTAGCAAAATTATCAAACATTATTCCCAAAGAAATAATCTCCAAATTATGCTATGTAGCACCTTTCGCAGAACGGGAACAAAGAACCGAACCGAATCGGGTGATGGCGGAGGTGATAGCAACCGCAGCGGAACAAACTTTCACCTACAGTTTTCAATCTAAAAACACAGCTCTCAATACTGGAAAATACCATCATTACATCCGTCTTAAAATACGCTACATTTTGTCGCCACTCTTAACCCGGAACAACGCACACATTCGTGATTACTATTTTGGTAGTATAAAGTCTAAAATGTAGTGTATGTATTGCTTCAAATATATACAATTAATAGCGTACGATTGCTTTACAATATTTACAACGCATTACCAGTCACTCACTGTGTCGTATGTCGTATGGCTCAACTGTCTTAACTGTTCTGTCTATCCACCAACACGTAGTATGTGATGGGAGCTACGAAAACTTCCCCAAATGTGATTGAAACTACCAACACTACCTGATTCTGGTGAAACATCAACCGAAGGACCTGCCGTCGTGCTGCTGCTGTCACTCCGCTTATACTGCGGCGTCGGTCGGACCATAAAGCGGGCCGAGGCGATCGTCTCCTGTTGCATCAGGGGTAGCGTCCAGGGCTGTGGCGTCACCACGTACACCTTTTCCCGGGTGTGCGGCGAAATGGCGATACGGAGGTGCCGCCAGTTGTCCCTACCTTTGAGACGGTCCCGCAGCGACGGGAGCATCGTCGTGGTGAGAAACTCCCACGGGATGGCTTTGGTGACTCGGTGCAGCGGTGCGATGCTGGACCTTCGGATATAGTCATCGCTGGTGAACTGCTGCTCGGTCCAGGTGTCGATGCGGCGCTGAAGCAGCAGCGGATCGATGTCCCACTCGCTGCGTTCGTAGATGGGGACGGGATCTGTTTCGGGATGCTCGGTTGTGGTGGGGGTTGGCGCTGGCGTGGTGATAATGGTCGTCGTAGGGGGTGTTGTTGTTGTACGGAGCGTCGTCGTTGGAGTTGTCGTCGGAGGCGGCGGAGCGAACGTCGTCGGTGTCGTCGTCGTTGTAGATCTTCGAAAGATGACTGGCGGAAGCGGTCGAGTGATAAATTCATGTTCCTCGTAGGGTTTCGAAGATTTGGTGATGATTTTGGTGGTGCGTAACAGTTGCGAGAGAGTCGTTCGTGGCGGGTATGTGTGACTGGTTGGGGACGACCGCGTGCGGGTGATGTTAGCCACGTTCTGGGCAAATTTAGACGGATGTGCCATAACTATGGCTGGACGAAATGTGCGAGGGTGCGGTGTGGTAGCGTTCAGACCCGTCAGATTGAACACCGGAGGCATGGGGGTCATCTTTGGAATTCTCGCAGTGAACGGTTTAGAATAGTTGGAAACTTTAACCGGTTCAAACTTTTTAGTTTTTGTTGGTTTCTCTGGAGCGGCGGTCGAAGGTCTTGAAAACGGTCTCGTACTCTTCTTGCGAAGGATATCTTTTAGGTTGGTTGTAGAACGCAAATACTTCATGGACTCGCCTTTTTCGAAAGTCGATTTCGACGGCGAGAAAGTTGTAGTCGTGTCAACCGCAGAGGTCACGATGCTGGACTCTTCCAAAATATGATCGTTCTCATCTCGATCTTGGTATTTGAAAGGTTCCGGTTTCTTGTAAGTGTTGTAGGGTATAATAATCTGAATTTGTTTCGGCTTCTTGGTCGACACGATGCTGCGGTGACCTCCAATGGCTGCAGTTAGAGATAACACACGTGCAGTAGATGTCGGTGGCAGCGTACTTTCGGTAGTATAGACTACAGTGGTCGTCGGAACTTCAGTAACCGGTGCTTCCGTTGTGGGGCTGTGATAAATATTCGGAGGATTCGTGAAAACCTTGTTTGCACCAAGACTTGAAATGGGTCTCGTCGGTGGTGGATATGTGGAAACAATGACCGAAATAGTTTCCCTTGCCTCGGAGTCTTCCTCCTCACTCACCAGATCGTTGAATTCATCCAGATGGGTAAGATGATGAGTTCCGGTGTGCTGCCTTGCACGGTGGCTGAAAGGGATGCTTGTTTGAAGATTGGCTGCGTAGATAAGCTCTGCTCCATGTCCTAAATCACCTTGCTCTTGTGGGATCTCTGGCGCTGGTTGTGGTGGTGTTGACGATGGTTGGAAAGTGCTTGGCTTTTCCGTCGTCGCTGTCGTCATCGTCACCACCGAGGTAATATATTGCTTCTTTGGAGTCTCACTGGATACCTCGATGGGTGCAGTTACCGTCACTCCGGTTATATGATCATCTTCCTCCGATTCGTAGTCTTCATCCTCTTCCACCAGCTGATTGGATCCTGTGAAGGTGATATTCCGGTGTTCGGAAGCTGCTGGCTTCGAGTCGAGGTTCAAATATGGCACCGTTGTGTAGACAGCAAAGGATGAAGATGCAACTTGTTCAGCATCGGAGAGTGAATTGTTAATTCTACCTCCGAAGGCACTCGTTTGACTGTAGCGAGTGTAGCTATCGGACATGGACTTTAGCGATTGAGGATATCCATACCCTAGTTCTATGACACCATCCCGCGCTTTTCCGGGACGATGATACTTATATGGATCCGTGTGGAATGAGGTCGCCGTGTAGAGTGGTGGAACCGGAGAGGCACTCAAATTGGGTAGCTGAATCGAAGCGTACGGCTTGTCCTCGTTTTGGATGGGAAGAATTTTAGCCGGTGGACTGTAATCCTTGTTGGTAAAGTACGAAGCGGAGACCTGCCGGAAAGTGATTGGAATAGCGGTCGCCGGTGGGTCCGGTCCTCTTGTCACCAAATGGGCTATCGTAGGGGCGGCTGATTGAGCATAAGGTAACGCCGTTGGTACAGTACGCGGTGCAGGCGTAGTGCTGACTTTAAGATCGTGCAACTGTTGCTGAAGCTGCTGTTGCTGAATTTGGAGCTGTTGGAGTTGAAGTGTTTGTAATTGTTGCTGTTGTTGATGAAGCTGAAGCTGGATCAATTGCTGGTCGTGTGGTTCAGCGGTGATAATCACCGGTTCGTGTTTGATTGTTGCCGGGGGATACGCCGCTACTGATTGAACTTGACCTTTGGGTTTCACTTCAAGCTTGATTGGCTTTTCCGGGGCAATTGGATTCAGTGGAATGGCGTTCGGCGGTATTTGCGTCACGGGGATATGCCCCTCCGGGGAAGCAACTGGAACCCATGGCACATTGTTGCAAGGGTGATAATTGAAGTCTTTGAAAATAGTCGGACCGCCTGGAAGTGGTGCAATACCTGGGGCAGGAGTTGTAGGTTCTGTATCGCGGAATTGATTGCTTTTTGGCACCGGCTGCGAGGGTCTCAGTATTCTTGGATCATGCTGCAGCCCACCATTCGACTCCAGCGGCAGCGTTGGAGGGATATACGATGGGTACTGGTGATTTAGTCCTTGAGAGACACTGTTGTAAATGTTTCTGTTATTGTTATTATTCGCGGCCTGATACGAGTTAGTTACTGTATGATAGCTACTTCCACTCCCCTTAAAATTGTTGTTTTGATAAATCGGTTGAAAACCTCCGTTCAGCTGGTTGCCGAAATTAGGTGCCCCGTAACTGTTACCCTGCAGAGACGATCTACTTCCGTTTCGGATCTGATCACTCGCAGCAGTCTGCAGCGGAAGCTGCGAATTCGCTTGCTGCAGCACATAGTTTTGCGGTTGTCTGGGTGGAGGCGGAGGCGGTAGAGGAGCGGGCCGTTTGTCACTGCTATCGTCTCCGAAGAAGTAGAACCAGTTGGAGAGCCGCTGGAAAAACGAGGGGGCCGCCGTTGTCGGGGGAGCCCGATAGCGATAAGGTCTCTGAGGTTGTGACTGTTGCGGTTGACCGTTTTGGATGTTGTTGTTATTGACGCTTCCGTGTGGCTGCAGCTGGTTTTGCTGTTGCTGTTGCTGTTGCTGTTGATACTGTGGCTCCGAGCTAATTAAACTGAAATCATTCAGTATCATAAGCAGCAGGAATATTCGCCAGACACTCTGGAAGTAGAGAAGTAGAAACGAAAATAGAATTGATTCATTTTGCGGTTCGCGCTTCAGATAAATTTAATTAACTGCCACTGGGCGGAAATCTGTGCCGCGTTGGCAATGGAAAGGAGCAGTCAATATGAGTGATTTTATTTTCATCTAACAACGATGAAGCCGTGGCCACGCTTCCGCCATAAGCTGATTATGAGCCTACGGCGAGAGCAGCAATGATCAAGTTTATTAGTATGCTTTTTATACGTTCTGTTTCCGTGTGGGGGTGGTTTCTCCTGTGGGGTATGCGAAAACATGCTTTCTAGTGCAGTGTTTAAATTTAAAGCCTCTAGTAATTATTGTACGCCACGGTATCTTAAATATAGCATGAATAATGTTCAACTCGTAACATTTTTTTGTATAAATCATCGTGATTTACATATTCTTTTATATATAACTTTTTTCTATTTAGAAACATGACAAGAACATGTCGAAAGCGAGAATCTACACACAAAAATTTTACGAGTAAAACAATATTTGTTTCAGGAGTCTTCATACAACAACTCCTTATATTCCAGAAGCTATAAAAAAGCGTCTTCGAGAAAAGTTCATATTTTAATAAGATCTAAAACTTTGTCGAATACGCTATATCTCTAACTTGACTATAAACAAAAAATAGGATTAGTTGTAATTTTTTCAAAGAATACATGAACAAGTTGTTGCTAGAAAAAAAAATTTTCTGTAAAAAGTGCCCATCTTCCGCTATATCGACGACTTGTTAGAAGATGTAAGGGCTATTCATATTTTTTTTTGAGAATTTAAAAAAAAAACATTTCTGAGAAAAATTAATTTAAATTTTTTAATTTTTTTCCAGCGAAATTGTTTTAAATTTTTTTTCTTAGTATTTTTCTATGATAATTGTATTTCATCCTTTGATCATAATTTTGTAGGTATTATAGTTTTTGAGTTATATATTATTTTTGAAAATAAATAATTTTTTCTTGTCCTTTTCAAAAAGTAGTCTTATTGTTTTTTGATTATTTCAAGTATGCAAAGTTGCTTAAAAGACCTATGTGTTTACACCCACAACGTTTCACTGCTATCTGAGATGGTGTCATCTCCTAAAACAAGTTGGCATGAAATTCGTCTATACAGTATTTTCAAGAAAAATATTTTCAGACAGGACTTACAAGAAACATCTGGAAGAAATGCTTGAAATGGCCCGAAAGATGCTTCGGGAGGAAGATTGAAAGTTTCGGATTATGACAGACCTCGGTATTTCAGAAGCAGCTCTGAGAAAGAGGGTCATATTAGTAAATAATTCTTTGATTAGATTTTTTTCTATTATGGGTATGTCAATTTATGCAATGATGTCAGCGAATATATTGGGCGGTTCGGACCAGTATTTGAGAGTGAGCAGTCTGAGAAACAAACCCACTATTGCAGACCATTGCACAATGGTCCAGGAGATGCATTTAAGTGGAAATTAGCATTTAGGGCTCGACAGTTATTCTTTACACAAAAACTGTCTTCGACAAAGTTGTTACTCATGATAGAGCGCTCGCTTTTATGTTGTCAAAAATAGGGTGACCAAAATTTTCGAGGAAATAAAAAATATAACTTTCTTATCTTTATGGATAGAGGTAAACATAGTTCGACAATGTTGTAGTTCCAATTATTTGAGACAGCTTTGTAGAACGAAGTTTTTCTCTATCTCTTGAAATAACCGATATAGCGCATGTTTTCTAAGTTACGTTAGGGTCACCATGAAAAAAACAGTTTTTTTGCTCTAACTTTTATGTTTCAAATTTTACATGCAAACTGTCTTCGAAAGACTTTTAGAACTTACTAATACAAACATTTTTCGATGCAGAACTTGTCAATATCTCAACTTTACTCAAAGTTATTGATATTTCTTCTCAAAAAACATGCTCATTTCATTTGTTTGTCATTCTTTCTGGGGCAAACGTGAACAAAGTTTATTGGCGGCATTAGAAAGAGCATATTTCACTCTACATGATGTGTAATTTTCAACACCATGTTATTGTTTGTGTTTGAGTAAATTAAAATTGAAATCATGAGTTTTTGGGTAAAAAAAACCATTAAAAACATTGAGTAGGATTAAGATATAAACAAGTTCTGCATAGTAAAATGTTGATATCAATAAGCTCGTACGAAGACAGTTTTGATGTAGAATTAGAAATACAAAAGTCAAAGCAGAAAAAACACGGTTTTTCATGGTCACCCTAATGCAACTTAGAAAAAAGCGTTAAATCGATTATTTTAAAATATAGAAAAAAGATTTGTTTTGCATAGTTGTTTAAAATAACTTGGGCTTCAACATTGTTGAACTATATTTATCTCTATCTATAAAGATAAGAAAGTAACATTTTTCATTTCATCGACAATTTTGGTCACCCTATTTTTAATAACATAAAAATGAGCGCTCTATCATATGAAACAACTTTGTCTAAAACAATTTTTGTCTAAACAATAAATATCTCCCACAAAGTTGTTTTTAGCGCCTTCTATCTGAGTTGAATTAGGGTAACTATGAAAAACTGGTTTTTTCACTCTAACTTTTATATTTAAAACTCTACATCAAAATGGTCTTCGTACGACTTTTAGATCTTATCAATACCAACATTTTGCGATGCAGAACATGTCGATATCTCAGTCCTGCTCAAATTTATTGATGGGTTTTCATCCAAAAACTCATTATTTCAATATTAATTTAATCAAACACATAGTTTTGAAAATTACACATAATAAAGAGTGAAATCTGTTCTTTCAAATTCCGTCAACAAACATTTTTTATGTTTGCCCCAGGAAGAACGACAAACAAATGAAAAGAGCATGTTTTTGGGAAGAAATATCAATTACTTTGAGTAAAGTTGAGATATTGACAAGTTCTGCATCGAAAAATGTTTGTATTAGTAAGCTATAAAAGTCTTTCGAAGACAGTTTGCATGTAAAATTTGAAATATAAAAGTTAGAGCAAAAAAACAGTTTTTTTCTATGGTGACCCTAACGTAACTTAGAAAACATGCGCTATATCGGTTATTTCAAGAGATAGAGAAATACTTCGTTCTACAAAGATGTCTCAAATAATTGGAGCTACAACATTGATGAACTATGTTTACCTCTATCTCTAAAGATAAGAAAGTTAGATTTTTTATTTCATCGATAATTTTGGTCACCCTATTTTTGACAACATGAAAACGAGTGCTCTGTCATGAGTAACAAATTTGTCTAAGACTGTTTTTGTCTAGAGAATAACTGTCAAGCTCTAAATGCTAATTTCCACTTAAATGCATCTCCTGGACCATTGTGCACTGGGCAAATCAATTCTTGATGTTTGTTTCTGCAGAAGCCAAAAACTTAATCAATATTGAATTGAACATAATTTTGTCACTTCCGAATAGCATACCTGCATCAGCTTGTTCTTTTTGACGTAAGATTACGTTTTACAGTAAGGATAACAATTGAAAAAGAGCATGTCACGTTTTAATGAAATAGTTTTAACCCTTATTTGTGTTGTGAGCGGATTTCGATGATTTGCACACCATAGAAACGGGTTTTTTTCAGATTTGTTTGATATTTTATACTATACACTCCCCTGATTCGTAAATGGCTTAAAGTTACGAACATTGGAAGCACTTCCGTTTTCCCATACATTTGTTCTGCGTATTTTTGTGTTTTCTTACCCACTAGAGTCAATAACGAGCAACTTATGTAGCGTTGAGGCACAATTTCCATATTCAAGTCGACGATCAGCAACAAATGAACAGATTCACACTCATTCTTCGCTAGCGGTACCTGGCGCACAAGTATAGGAAGTATAGGAAGTATGTGAAATCTGTGAACGATCGTGGGTTCATTGCCGGGACTCTACATTAACAATCTTCTAAATGGCGTTTATGTCCTACCTTGATATAATGGACCCAAAAATTTGAAAAAGAAGGGAAATCTCTCGCGAGGGCAAGAGTGAATGTGAATCATCCTCACCAAACCACCCAGATTAGAGTCACACAAAATTTCTACTGAAGAGCTAATACTAAAATTTCGATGCTTTTTAAAATAATATTCGTCGTAAATTAGTAGTCCTACATCAATAATCCAATCAATGTCCTGGGCACAACCTTCTACATTTTCTTTATTGAAATAATCAAGCATTGTTCCGATAAGACATTTTTATTACAAAAACTTCAATAGATCGACAATTAGATTATGTTGTTGCTTAATACATGTAACATTCTTGCACTCTGTGGGTTCAGCAGTTCAAATCTTAACTTTTTTTTTTTTTATCCAAAATATATATTTTTATTAAGGCTCATATGGCGTCAACCTGACGGGGCCGGGAGTTCAATATTTCGACAATGTTTGCCTTATAACTATGTTAGTAATATGTAACCGATTACTCGCGGTTGGCTCGAGGTTAGTATTACAAGTGTTTTCGTAATTGTGATGTTGCTGTCTTCAATGATCTGTACCTGTGCCCGACACGGGATACTTCCTATTGGGATGCAGCTGACCATTAATCAGCAACGCCCCCCTAGTCTGTACCCCATATCTAGCGTGGTGCGTCTTCTCGAGGAATCCAGGATAGAATGGTCACTAGCCGGCGCAATCATCAGCTCGTGTAGAGTTGTCATGAGCGGTACAACCTTTGGCTTTTGTTGAATCATCAGTGGACTGCACAACCTTTGGCCCGTGTATCTGTAAAGAGTGTGTGTATGTATTGCCGCGACTAAGTAAAAGTTTATAGATCGAATAGGAGGGATACGAAACAGGGACACAACGAAGGAAAAATCATTAAACGTTGACATCGGCGTTCCTGAGGAACAGGTATAGATGAAGCAGAAGATCAGGATCACGGCTACCTAAGATATCCCGGATGCTCTCAGTGCTCTAGAGAGCTGAGAGCGAGCAGCATGGAACCGGATACACGACCAGACAATATGCTCGATGTCGTGGTAGCCATCGCCACAATCACAAAGATTGTTTGCTGCGAGCCCAATTCGATAGAGATGCGCGTTTAGGTTGTAGTGATTGGACATAAGCCGAGATATCACGCGAATGAAATCACGACCGACATTCAATCCCTTAAACCAAGCTTTCTTAACTTTGTTGTCATTGAAAAATAATTTTAACTTTGTTGTCATTGAAAAATAATTTTAAAAAATAACAACAGTTATAAACATTTTCGAAAAATGAACTTCAAATATTGAACAGTTCACTGCATATACAGACATTTAAAATCATGCAACAAATAACCTAACGTTGTTCTATGCCAAATATGCGATCGCACCCCGGACACAGCCGTTCAACTTCATCTTTTAACAAAACTAAAATTATTACAGATAAACCAGTTTTTGTGCCTTGAGAAGACGATCTGGTGCAGTAGTAACATCCATACCTCTCACGCTAAAGCTCACGAGCAGGGCTCGGCATAGTCATATTGAACTGAGGATAGTCAGAAATTCTCCTTCGTATTCAACTGAAAATGACTTTTGGCTTCTTCACGCAGTTTCTCCTTCAACAAGACTCAATAGTCGGGCGTTTAGTCGCTATCTCCCTCTATGACCCGACTACCTTATTTCATCATTCCCCGTCAATTGGTCTTCATTGCATTTTGAAGTTACCCCCCTCAGAACGAATTCGTTTCTCTCTCTCATGTATCACATATGCAAGTATCGATGTTTGAGTTCAACGTGGTTTGACATATACTACAGGTGAGCTAGATGTTTTTATATTAAACACTAAAATTACTCACACATATAAAATAGCGTGCAGTGCTGTGTTCAGAGCCACTGGCAAATTTGTGATTTTTTTGTTATAAACCCGTTTTTCTGTATGTTTTTTTTCACAAAATCGAGCTTGGAGACAAAGATTTTCTATGCTCGGCCCAATCAATATTAAAATCACCAGTAATGATAATTCTGAACAAAAAAAATCTTGTATGTGCTGTAGCCATACATCTTTCATAAATTCTAAAAAGTCCTTGTCGCTACTACTAGGCGAATGGTATATGCCTGCGTATATCCTAGACATTTTGCATCCTCTGACTTCTACAGTTAGAAACTTATTGTCCCCGTATGTATCATTGTAAATTTCTTTAAAATTTATAAAGCTCGAAATATAAATAGATACGCCTCCCATATGAACAGATCTCGATAAGCAATTAATCATTGTATATCCTACTACATTAAATCCATCCAGATCAGTTGATTCTGTCAAATGTGTTTCAACCATAATTAGCAGTTTTGGGTTTTCACTTGATAACAATATTTCTATTTCATCGAAGTGTGTCCGTAATCCAGCCACATTCAGATAAAGAACATTATATCTTCCATGTGTTCCTTTCTTGAATGGCTAAATTGAGAATTCCATGCCAAACCGATGTAGTGGTTCTCAGATTTTCGTGAAAATTGATAGTTTTGTTCCTTATCACAAAAAAAATGACCCGTGTTTTTTCAGCCCATTTCCATTTTAAGGTGATCAGAAAAATCAAATTTTCCCCTTTTTCCTAAAAATGATTTTTTTTCGAAAATTCATAACTTTTGAACCACTGGACTGATTTAGATGATCGACAAGTAAAATTAAAGCTAGCTAGCTTTTTAGAAAAAAAAAATAGCTAGCTTTATTGGAAATATTTTCGTAATTATTTATTGTATTTATTTTTTATTGTTAACATGGCTTTGAACTAGAGGGCGCTATATTTTTTTAATGTTTTTTTTTTTCTTAAAAGGCTGAGGATTTTTCACCACAACATATCCATAAATCAGAGATATGTTTTTTTTCGTTTTTGAGTTATGATTTTTCAAAACTAACCGATGGTTCGAAACATTTTTTTTTCTTTTTCCCAAAAATGTTTTTTGCCATAACATTTGAACCACTGGACCGATTCAGATAATCGACAGAACATTTTAAGGTCAATCAGTTAGTCTATTTGGAAAAATGTTACACTTGTGAAAAAATGTATTCGCATAGACGCATAGATCTAGCGCAAAAAGTTCCAGAGCTTTGGTCCAAAATCCAGGAGGCAATTACTTTATTAGACTACAGCTACATGGGTACTTGTGGATTCCGGAAGCCATCCACCACACCCAAATTATTTGAAATAATTTATGCAGAATTTACAGATTTGAAGAATTGATTTCTGAAGATCCAGCAAAAATAACAGATTTTTCGAAACGTCTAATAAAATTTTCACAGATGAATCTTTCATACCAAGACGATTGAATGAATAGTTCAGAAGTGTTCCTACTTCTCGTTTACCTTCTTTCAACGAAATTTATTTTTAACAATATAAAATTTCAAGAACACTTGTTCTATTTTCGAGATTTATAATAAACTAGCTGACCCGGCAAACTTCGTCCCGCTCAAAATTAGTTTTTTGATATCAATACGTTCAACATTCACGTTTTCCTGCTAAGCGCAAGTTCATGAGTACATAAGCAGAACTGTTCATTGATTGATCTTCTAATTGACCCCGTTGAATTTACCTTTTACTCAAAAATTCCTAGTACTTCTACCAAAACGCATCATTATTATATCAGATTATTTTCGGACACAATTCTCGTTCAAGATTTTACAACCATTGGCAAATAACATGTTTCTCCGTTAAATGGAATAAATGTTTGATACAGAATAAAGACAGACCCCTCTCCTCTTCTCCCCTTAGAGAGGGGGGAGGAGTGTCCATTTACCATAGAAACGTTTAGTGCCCCCTAAAATTTTCACATGCCAAATTTGGCTCCATTTGCTTGATTAGTTTTCGAGTTATGCAGAAATTTGTTTTTCATTTGTATGACAGCCCACCCTAAGAGAGGGGGGAGGATTGTCGAACCACCATAGAAACATTTATTGCATCCTAAAACCTCCACATGCCAAATTTGGTTTCCGGTGCTTGATCAATTCTCGAGTAATACTGAATTTTGTGTTTCATTTGTATGGTAGCGCTCCCTTAGAGAGGGGGGAGGGGTCTCAAACTATCACAAGAACCTCCCCCGACCCCAAAAACCCCTACATATCAATTTTCTTGTCGATCGTATATATATATATATATATATATATATATATATATATATATATATATATATATATATATATATATATATATATATATATATATATATATATATATATATAGTTTCAGCTTTCCAAAAAAACATTTCAAAAATTAGGATCTCTCCGCTCTCGTAACCTCAAAAAACAATAAAAATACAAACATTTTCTAAGTTTTCGCCCAAACAGACATTTGATGCACAGTTTACATTTTTTCATTCAAATATATTTCATTTGTTGAAAAATGTCGAAAATCGATCCAATTGTTTCGAAATTACTAATTAGATTATAGAATGGTTGAAATCAGCGAAAAAAATTGGAGAATATCATCTAAAACCGGGAAAAGCACGATTCTTTGTGTACAAATCTTTCAACTTTTGAAAAATAATATAAACAGCTAGGAATTTTCGGCTCAAGAAACCCATTAGTGCGTTTGTACCGGTGCAATTATTTTTCTACCTCGAAAAGCAACAGTTGGTCGATGCATTGGAGGATAGAACTCACCACGTTATCACAGATATACGAAAAGTGATCGAAAATTGGAGTTACCGATTGGACTTCCTCCGAGTCAGCCGAGGTGGCCAAATCCAGGAAATGATTCTTAAATGAAAGTAACCAAAAATATTCCTCGAATAAAGTCATTTTTATGACAATCAATACCATTGTATTTTATTACAGTTTAATTTTACATAACTCTATGAAAACATCCTCTATATACCGGGTTTTCCAACTTTAAATTCCGAAAGTAAATTGAAATAAAACACACTTAGAATTCGAATTTCGATGAAACTTTTATTTCAAATTAAAGTTTGGTTTATGCCATTATGTGTGAAATACAACGTCATTCAAATGTCCACCTAGGGCTTCCTCGCATACCTTGATCCGGAACAGGTAATTTTCGATAATTTTTCAGCACATATGGGGCGGTATCTCGGTCATAACTTCACGAATGTTGTCTTTCAAATGTTCAAAAGTTTGCGGAGAGTTGACATAGACACGGTCTTTCGCATAACCCCACTAAAAAAAGTCTAGCGGGTTCAAATCGCATGATCTGGACGGCCAATTGGCATCACCAAAACGCGAAATTATGCGTCCCTCAAATAACGTTCGCAATATGGCCATGTTCGGTCGGTCATTTTCAAAGAAATACCCGATGACTCCACCAGACCATAATGCGCACCAAATAGTAACTTTTGGCGGATGCAATGTCCTCTCAACTATCACGTGTGGATTTTCTGAGCCCCATATACGGAAATTTTGGGTGTTCACATAGCCACCGAGCTCGAAATGTGCCTCATCGCTGAAGAAAATTTGAAATTCAGCATTTTGCTGCTGTTGTTCGTTTACCCAATCGACGTATGCCCGACGCATTCCATGGTCACCACGCTCTAATTTTTGTACCAGTTGGACTTTATATGGATGTAGGTGCAAGTCCAAATGCAAAATTCGCCACAATGATGTGTTTGACAAGCCCAATTGCTGAGCACGCCGTGGAATCGAAACATTCGGGTCATCCTCCACACTGGCAGCAACAGCAGCAATATTTTCGGCCGAACGCACATTACGATGGTGCACAGGATTCACAACATCCGCTACGGATATTGATATACATTAGCGATTGTGTGCTCTGTAGGCCGTCCATGACGACCAATATCCGTCCGTAATGCTCGAAAACCATTTGCCGGTTTTTCATCATTTTTATAGTATAATTTAACAAAATTAACACGTTGTGCGATGCTAAAACAATCCATATTGTAAAATGGCAGGCATTCAACTAACGATATGACGCTTTGGTTGACAGCTATGTCAAACGGTTGTCAGCGTAGGGCTGTATACTTTCGGAAGCCCGAAATGGAAAACCCTGTACTAAAAAAAAACTATCGCGAAACTAACGAAACAAAAAATCCAATCAACCGCAACTTCAACGATTTGTTTTGTTATCAAAACCCCGCTTCGAACTCGAATCTAACATAACCCCCAAATTACCTCATCCGAGGCAAATACTATTACATGCACACCACGTCGCGTGCGTGTTTATCATGTATCCGGATGCTGTGCGTCAGCATCTCTGACTTATGAAATATTGGCACACAGCGCATGCAAATTGACATCATCGACAATTCCACTCCCGGAGAAGTAGTAGATAGCCACTGCTTTCTGTTTGTTTTATTTGTTTACCCTTTTTTTTCTTTTCTTCCCAAAGTGTAGCGTTGGGCACTTTCACTGTCTCTCACGTTGACGCAGTCATAAAAACATTTTCGAAGCTTTTTTTAGACATCTCTCTTGGAGCTTATTTGCCAAAATATTGTAACGCGTTTAAAGAGCCTGCTGCTCTGCTCGGAGACTCAATTCCCGAATTGACACTGAGGAGAAGATGGTTATAAAGTGGGCTCAAAAGTGCTGCATAAGGCGCATTCATCTAACAGGGTGGATGAATCTCTTTTGCCGAAACGATTTTCGGAGCTTTCCTGCGTGATCACAAGAAAGGTTAGGTTGACACAATTGCAAATAAACGGCTGAGGTGCCGCATTGTGCGCCGGTAAACACAAGACACTGCGGACCATAATAACTTGCTGTCGGGGGGTTCTTTTCATTTTAATTGCCGTTTTGGTTGTTTTGTCTGTGTTTAGTCGGTCTCTTTTGTTTCGTTTTGTTTTTTTCTGATTTTTAATTTTTGGCGCTGAATGCTAAGGGGAGCAACATTCAAGCGTACACTACGAGCGTACGAAATAGCAGTGATAAATAGCAAATTGTTGGTTCCCACCGCCCAACGACGCCTAATGGGTGGAAAGCATTAACGTTGAGTAGTTTGTTCTGAATGGGAGGGCGAAAGTGGTGCGTGTGATTCGAGCATTGATTTTTATATAATGCTGTAGTGTAGTGCTTTGTTGAAAATAGTGGACCCCGGAAAATTGTCGGTGGTTTACGTTACGTTACGAAATTTTGGATGAGCTTTTCCGCCGTTTCGTAACCGACGAAGGGCACTTTGTTCGGTATGGCTGATTACACAACAAGTTTTACCGGTGACAATAAAACTGATTAAGTTTATCCAGTTACTTACTCACAATCATTACAAAATGTTTTATAACATGTTCAGTGTTTTGCGCTTGAGAAAAGTTTTGATAAAAAAACTGTAAGCAATACGCTCTGAATAAGGTTATGGGAAAAAATGTCAAAAGTACCAACAGAACCATCGATTTCCGAAATGGTACAATGTGATTTCCGATTTCCACCTATTTCAAGTTAGGAATCACTTAGAAATGTTACGCGTTGTTTGACTCCAGAAGCTCGCCCAACTATGGTAACTGTGAGTGAGACGAACAGTCTGGATGTGATAGCTCAGAACTTAATTTGAATAATAAACTCCTGAATTTCCTACTCATGTCAATGAGTACCCCTCTTCCCTTAATAAGTGATCTCGCTATATGTCAGTTTCACCCGCACCTCAAAATTTACTTTATGCCTATGAACTTGCAGCTCGATTCAATGCAATTTTGACAGCATTTTTAATGTGTTCAATTTGTTTTTTTTTGTATTTTCAATCTTAATATTATTTATTTATTTATTTTGGCTTAACGTCTTTACAACATTCACAATTTGCAAATTTTCTTGTGTATCGTTCGTTGCTCGGTGTTTTTAGTGGTGTGGCTTGCAAGGCCTGTGACCAACCCCACTATCTCGCGGGAGGACCATCGTGATACTGCTGCTTTACGTCCCGAGTACCACCAGGACTGGGCAAAGACGCTTATAGCGGCGTCAATTCGCTTAGAGGAGCTGTTTCAGGGTTTTTGTGGCTTTTCTTGGGGACTGACAATGCCCAATGCTTATCCCACCACACCCTAAGACAGTTCCCCTTTACCAGTGCAAGCCAGAAAAACGATCTATGACGATACAATTTCTGACCCGAACGGGAATCGAACCCGAAGCCCTCATCTTGGCAAGCGCAACGCTTACCACTAGGCCATGGGGACCACTTAATATACTTGATATATCTTAATATACTTACAGTAAATTCTAATTATTTTAAAATGATTATGCTTATGTAAAATAGTGTTCGGTTTCGTCAAGATATTTTTTTATCAAAAGGTGTCAAATCGTTCTCATTGATTTATTCAATAAATTCAGTTAAATTATTTAATACACTAAAAGTTAATCTGTAAATAAGTTTTGTTTTTCTCAACTTTAACAATCCTGAACATCAAAATCTCGGCTAAAACATCAAGTTTCCTAAAACCCAGACATGAAGTAAAAAATAAATGGATCCATCCATTCAGGATTGAAGTTATTCTAAATTCAACGTTAGCTCGTTTTTGAACAGTTTTCCTCTACACCCTATTTACAATTTTTGAAATAAAACTAATGGGCTTAACAGCAACCAATAAACAGGCTCCGATATTAATGCATCTCGAGTATAGCGTTAATCTTCCAGATCATAGAAAGCTAGGGCACCTTGGTCACGCTAAAGCAATAGGATACAGTGATCCGATGTACGTTGTACTCCGTTCAGGACACTCTTCTCATGGGCTCGATTTTAAAAGGGAGAGTTTAATTATTCGGTATTACGAAATAATCAAGCCAGTAATCATAACTACTTTGGATGAAGGACCAGACGAGATTTAGCGTTTTAAAACGGTCATAGGCAGTGTTGTCACACGTAAATATTTATCTGGAAAAGGTACAGATTTTTTAGTTATTTTTGGTACAAATTTGGTACGATACAGAGTACAGATTTTCGTCAAAAAGTAAAGATGTATTCCGATTTTTTCCGCTTTGCTACACATGAACAAAGCAACATAAAGGTACATGACGACTTTTACGCCGCAGTATCGCTTAGTGCAGCAGATCCTAGAAGCATTTAAAATGTCATAAATTATCAGTTTCATAAGGATAGAATTCCTTACAAGGATCATCCGAAAGGATTCGCGCCAGTCGAGGCGACCGTGATGATGAGGGTTTCCGTAATGCGCTTGATAAAAATCGATTGCCCAGATCTATTGGATATAATCGTACTAGTCGTCAAATTTATATGTCGTTCTATGGCTTTGTGTGCTATTTATGCATGTGAAATAATCCCTTACTATCTTGAGCATTTATTGAGGGACATGCATACCTATTAGAGTGCCAATGAAATTGGCCATCTCGAATTTTCAACGCGAACTTGAATAAAAATGTTGATTCCCACGAAAAACTACCCTATGCAAAATATCAGCTCAATCGGACTTCATTTACTAGTGTCGCACAGAAAATTCGCCCAAATATTGATTTGCATGATAAAATACCCTCTGCAAAATATTAGCTCATACGGACTTCATTTACCATTGTCGCAGATCTATAAATTTGAGTTTTCTGAAAATCGAGAAATCACCCAAGGGAGGAGTAAAGGAAAACGGGGTTTTCGAAAAACAAAAAGTTTGATGCCAAACGTCTTCAAATTGCATGAAACGTCGAGATATACTGTCATCTCGAATTTTTTTTTTTTGTCAAAAATCGACACTTGGACAAAAACGACCAAGTGCCAAAAAGTTAAATTTCTGACAATTTTTTTTTTTTTTGAGGTAACAGTAAATCTCGACGTTTCATGCAATTCTAAAACATTTAGCATCATAAAACTTTTTTTGAAAACTCCGATTTCCTTTACTCCTCCCTTGGGTGATTTCTCGATTTTCAGAAAACTTAAATTTTAAGATCTGCGACAGTAGTAAATGAAGTCCGTATGAGCTAATATTTTGCAGAGGATATTTTATCGTGCAAACCAACATTTCGCAGGGAGTCCCGTATGAAGAATCGACATGACGATTTTCATTAGCACCCTAAACCATACCTTTTGCCTCGTATTCTGAAAAAAACGACTAAGTACCAGAGTGTCGATTTTCGGAATTAAATTTGTTTTGAAAACCCCTTGGGTGATTTCTCGGCTTTCAAAAAACTCAAACTTTGATCGCTGTGCGACACTAGTAAATGAAGTCCGATTGAGCTGATATTTTGCATAGGGTAGTTTTACGTGGGAATCAACATTATAATCAAGTTTGCTTTGAAAATTCGAGGGTCACTTTTTTCCCATACATCCATTGGCACTCTAATACCTATATATCCAACAGCCCAAAAAGGACTAACGAATTCGAGGTAATACATCAATTACTATCAAAACTATTTTTCCTCTGTCGACTCTCATCGCTATCGCCCGGTTACTAAAGCCGATATCCTTCAATTCGCGGATTAATCAGTTTCGTCTAAGAACTTTCTATTCGGTATCGTGCTTGGAAATCATCCGAAACGCTACTCCGCCAAACTGATTGTGGCATGAGTGTTCAGCGAAAATGGTCATGTCAAATTTCAAAAACCGACCACGTACATTTTGTTTATTGGCCCAAAAAAATGATCTGTGCCAAGTAGTTTCAGCTCGATCGGACATAATTTAGGGGTGCCTCAAAGCGCTCAAAGTTTTGATTTTTTGATCCTTTTCCTTGAGAGACTTTCGAAAAATTGTTTGAATTTTTAGAAAAAGTTATGAAAAAAATATAATTGTAGTATTGCATTAAAGAACGCATTCCGAAATCTGAACTTCGATTGTCTTAACACATTGCGGACAGCTCACGAGATTTCTCGTGTTTCGCGTTCCGTCTGTTACGGATGGAACCCGTGGAATCCGTGAATTTAAGCAACATTTTGGAAGCAGAAAACATAAAAGTTAGAGATTTTTTTAAGTGAGTGCTTCAATTTAGTTAATAGAAACAATCAAGTTTATTGTGGATTTTTGTGAGAAAAATGTTATTATTATTTGTTATCTTAAAAAAACAGTTCTGTTCCTTATCGCTAAATATAAGACCGATATTATATTATATTTTTCATTAGTGTGGCCATTTCCACTTTAGGGTGGTCCAAAAACTCAACTTTCCCTTTTTTTTCAACAATGCCTTTTTTTTTTGAATCATAACTTTTGAACTATTGGGTCAATTTAGGTGATCGATAGGGGAAGTGGTCACCCTAAGGAATATACCCATTTCCAGCGTCCACATCTTCTTCTTCTTCTTCAATGGCACTAACGTTCCTAGAGGAACTTCGCCGTCTCAACGTAGTATTACTTACGTCATTTTTATTAGTACTTGAGATTGATTGACTGACTTGAGTTGCGATTTCTATGCCAAATAACACGCCTTGAATGCATTCTGAGTGGCAAGCTCTAGAATACGCGTGATCACAGTGCAAGTCGGAGGAAATTTCTTTGACGAAAAATTCCCCGGACCAGAACGGGAATCGAACCCGAACACCCGGCATGTTAGTTATGACGCTAACCACTCGGCCAAGGGAGCACCCCACATACCGCTTCCATTTTTCGAAGAATATCATAGTTGAACTAACAGTCGTTCAAACCAATGATTTGTCCAAGATATTGGGTCGAATAAACTAACTTTCACGAGAAATTTCTCGTGAACTACACGCCTCACGAGAACTACAGCCGAATGGCTATAGAGAGAGCAATTTCTATTTTTATTTATATTTTGACATGCGACAGCTCTACTGAAGTAAATGGTGACTCAAAAGTCATTAAATTCTTCAAACATAAGGTGACTATCAACACGGCATCTCTAGTCAATAGTTATACTACCAAACAAGCAGGTGACCACTTTGCCCCACTACCCCTATATCAAATTAAAGCCATTCAACTAGTCTTTTCTAAAAAAAATTGGATTTCGTTTTCGTAATTTTTTATTGTATTTATTTTTTATTGTTTACATGACTTAGGACTAGAGGGTGCTAGGTTTTTTAAATTTTTTCTTGAAAGCTGATTTTTTTTTACATAACAAAAATCAGCAATATGATTTTAATCATTTATGGGCTAGGAGTTTTCAAAGTTAAGCGATGGTCTGAAAAATTTTTTTTTCTGTTTTTCAAAAACGGCTTTTAAAAAAATTTATTACTTTTGAACTACTGGACCGATTTAGATGATCTGTCGATTAAATTAAAGCCAATTAGCTAGTCTTCTTTGAAAATTTATTTCACTCGCAGATTTTGTTTTATTCTATTTTCGTAGTAATTTAGCGTATTTGTTTTTAAAGTTTACATGGTTTTGAGATAGAGGACACTATATATTTATTATATTTTGGCTTGATAGGTTAGGTTTTTTAGATAACATACCAACAAATCAGAGATGTGATTTTTTAATTTCAAAGTTGACATGTTTTGGTTGCACTGGCATGATAAATATAACAGAGGTACTAATTTTATTTGGAACCTGCTATGTACATTAGGGTGGCAACGGGTGTATGGGAAAAATTTCATCATCGAATTTCAAAAACCGACCATGTACATTTTGTTTATTGGCCCAAAAAAAAATGATCTGTGCAAAGTTTCAGCTCGCTCTGACATGATTTAGGGGTGCCTCAAAGCGCTCAAAGTTTTGATTTTTTTATCCTCGAAAATCTTCCAAGGGGGGAGTAAAGGAAATTAGGAAAATAGAATTTTTTTTCGATGCCAAATGACTTAAAAACGCATGAAACGTCGAGATCTGGTGTCATATCGAAAAAAAAAATTTGGCCGAAAACCGACCTTTTGGGACTTAGCCTTGAGAGGCAATGAAGGTATGGAAAAAAATAATTATCGAATTTAAAGAACCGACCATGTACATTTTGTTCATTGTAAAAAAATGACCTTTGCGAAATTTTAGCTCAATCGGACATGATATAGGTGTGCCTCAAAGCACTTTAAGTGTTGATTGGCCACTCAAAAAATATTTCGATTTTCCAAATTTCCTTTATTCCTCCCTTGGAAGATTTTCGAGGATCAAAAATCAAAACTTTGAGCGCTTTGAAGCACCCCTGAATCATGTCCGATCGAGCTGAAACTTTGTATAGATCATTTTTGGACCAATAAACAAAATGTACATGGTCGGTTCTTTGAATTCAATATTTTTTTTCCATACCTTCATTACCTCTCAAGGCTAAGTCCCAAAAGGTCGATTTTCGGCCAAATTATTTTTTTCGAGATGACACCAGATCCCGACGTTTCATGCATTTTTAAGTCATTTGGCATCGAAAAAAAATCGATTTTCCAAATTTCCTTTACTCCCCCCTTGGAAGATTTTCGAGGATCAAAAAATCAAAACTTTGAGCGCTTTGAGGCGCCCCTAAATCATGTCCGATGGTGCTGAAACTTTGCACAGATCATTTTTTTGGGCCAATAAACAATCGGTTCTTGAAATTTGTCATGACCATTTTCGCTGCCACCCTAATGTACATAGTTAGTAACCATAAGATTATCTAACAAAATATTGAATCTAATCACATCGATTTTGATTTACCGATCCGATTATCGATATGGAGGTTCTTATAGTCCAGGAAAGTTGTATTGCCTAAATTATATTTCATTAATCTAATAAAAGCAATCGAAATTGATTCATGTTTTTACATATAACATGATAGTCTAGAATTAGAAATTATGATGAGTATTGATGATGTAACTGTGTTACAGTCTAAATAAACCATTGTAGGAATATTGAAAAAAAGATAAAGATCACATCTCTGATTTTTGAATTTGTTTTGTAAAAAAAAATTCAGCTTCCGAGAAAAAATATAAAAAACATGGTAGTGAAAAAAAATCAGACATATTTCCAAAAGTTATTCAAAGTCACTCATAGAGTATATTTTATACGAGTTGCTGCTTTTGAATTATAGCGATTTGTAAAACAAAAATAGAAGACAGCGAAAAATGGAAGGTGTTGTTAGAGAAATTACATATGCCCATTTTTTGTTGTATGGACGATTTGAAGTCAAATAGATTGATTTTGTTTCTCTATTATAGTGACTTTCAAAATATTTCGGCTGGTTCGTCACTTTTACTTCCATTTTTGGAAGAATGTCGGGAGTGAGAATTGTACTCGTGATCTCTGCGTGAGATGTATAGATGTTACCACTACGCCAGATCGTCTCCCAATAGATTGAATTTCATTTTCCAACAATTCTGAAATGGCTATTTTTTGGAAATCTAATTTTATCAATTTCTTTTCTATTGACACATTTATGAAAAAATATGAAAATTTAGACGATTTAGACGATCTATAAGTCACGCATTAACAATTAACGCATAAAACCTTCTAATACAATTTAAAACATCCCAGGCATCCGAAGTAAACAAAAATTCCCTGGTCACGCCACGCTCCCCACATTGTGTCAGTCTCGGGCAAATCATCGAGCGAAATTGGAGTGATTGATCCAATCCAATTAATTCGATCCGATCGTGAACGCATGACTTCACGTCGCGCGAAAATCGATGTGGAAATGCGCGTATCGATCCTCGTAGGCTTCGGACATGGCGCAAATTTGTCCCCCTGATCTCATGCCTTTCAGTTTCCGTCGGGGCTCGTGACGAATTCGAGCAACAACACCAATGGCTTTGGACCGTGTCTATCGTCATGTTTTGTCCCGAAAAGGCGTATTTCCCAAGAGATTCGGCCGAGATCAAAGAGCTAACGTTAGGTTAACGCAGGTTAAGCGTTCGATTGTTCCGATTTTCGTGTTCAGCTCAGCAGGGGGCCTTGCAATGGTTTTGAATGTTTCACTGCGCCATGTAGTACACACTAAAATGGTCACAAATTGGATTTCGCCTTTTTTCTTCGTTGTACAATTGCAATCTGGGTTGCTTGTCGATAAGGCGCGATCGTGGAGTCCCATGTGGCGTCATGTGTCAATAACAGTGGCATACTGTTTCTGGAGTTTGTAATAGATTTGACATTCAATCACAACTTTTCAAATGTGGAAATATTAGTCAATTAGCACGAAATCTCTCAACTAAGTCATGTTTCAAGGTGTCATGGGAAAAAGCATACTATACATACTATCTGTGATCTAGCCTGAGTTGGGTGGTTTTCTAACTAGTCCCACCAATGAATCGCGCTAATTAAATGGGTTATTTTCTAGACTGTATGTTTACTTTGGATCAATTATTGCAAAACAATTGGTTATCACTAATTATAATCATTGTGGGATCAATTATGTTTCCTGTTAAATTTCCATGTTGATGATCCATTCATAACACTAGTAATGTTTATCATTTCATTTATTCCGGTCGGAGCTCTCAATTGCGTAAACATATCATTTCATTCAAGAAAGATTCCAATTCCGGGTTACCATCCCCAACATTGTTAAATATGTAGGGAAAATAGATCACGAAACGATCATCACTCTGCGAGTGTATGAATCAAAACAAAACTGAGTTTATTACATCATAATCAGCAGCGATGAGCTCGGAACAGTCTATGAGCTAATAACACGAATCGTTGGCTGAATCCACGCCATCTAGCGTGACTACCGACAGCTAGTGGCCGCTGATTTACGAGACGGGAAGATGGGCGATTTCCGTTGCATTTTGGCATCAATTCTCTCGTCTCATCTCCACACGAAAATGGCGCGAAACTAATGCAATGGCCTTGCGCAACGCACGCTGAGCGCATTGAATTTTTAGGACAAATGGGTGATAGGTTCCCCCCTAGAGAACGTAGTATCATAAGCCTAAAAGCTGTTTCTCTCAGCGACTACGAAACTGAGAAACCACTTGTGTGTATGGAGCAGAATATTTGGATTTTGGAACAAACACATGTTCGAAACAAAAGTAATTGATGACAATAACATTTTTCTTCAGAACAAATGTTCTCTGTGAGTATCTAGATTTATGCAAGCGATGAAAAAATCTTGAACTAGAAATTATTCTGACAATGATTGTATGTTATAATAATGAAGTTTTAGTGAAAATAATAGAGAATTATTTAAGTAATAGTAATGTAAAGCAAAGTAACAGTGAACACATTAATCAATTATTTTCATTAGGGTTCAGCAGAGGCGAATGAACTGAAAAGTTTAAATCCTCTATAATTCATCACGTTCGTTCATTAGGGTTTAGCAATTTAGACCTTCGAATATCCAATTAATAAGACGTCCAGTCAGGGTGACAGAAATGAAGGTGATGTAGATGGTGGAATGGGTTAGTAGGATCGCTGCTATTCCAAAACTACTTTTGACTTTGTGGCATAAATAATTGTGTTTACATTCATTACATTCTACTGATGGCGTGTACAAACGCTATTTTCAGTGAGTTTTATTATGTGAAGGTGGCAGTGCAATGTGAATACTTGTAGAATCTCCTCATGAAAGACGAAAAGGTTAGCATTGACGAGGCAACGAAGGAGAAAATACTTTTTTTAATATACAGGGTTTTCCAACTTTAAATTCCGAAAGTAAATTGTAATAAAACACACTTAGATTCGAATTTCGATGAAACTATTATTTCGAATTAAAGTTTGGTTTATGCCATTATGTGTGAAATACAACATCATTCAAATGTCCACCTAGGGCTTCCTCGCACACCTTGATCCGGAACAGGTAATTTTCGATGACTTTTCGGCACATATGGGGCGGTATCTCGGTCATAACTTCACGAATGTTGTCTTTCAAATGTTCAAGAGTTTGCGGAGAGTTGGCATAGACACGATCTTTTGCATAACCCCACAAAAAAGTCTAGCGGGTTCAAATCGCATGATCTGGACGGCCAATTGGCATCACCAAAACGCGAAATTATGCGTCCCTCAAATTTCGTTCGCAATATGGCCATGTTCGGTCGTGTTGTGTGGCACGTGGCGCCGTCCTGCTGAAACCACATGTCATCCGTATCCATATCTTCAATTTGTGGCAAAAAAAAAATCGGTTAACATGCGGCCATAGCGCTCACCATTCACAGTTACCGTCTCGCCGTCCTCATTGTCAAAGAAATACGGCCCGATGATTCCACCAGACCATAATGCGCACCAAACAGTGACTTTTGCCGAATGCAATGACCTCTCAACAATCACGTGTGGATTTTCTGAGCCCCATATACGGAAATTTTGGGTGTTCACATAGCCACCGAGCTCGAAATGTGCCTCATCGCTGGAGAAAATTTGATGCGAAAATTCAGCATTTTGCTGCTGTTGTTCGTTCACCCAATCGACGTATGGCCGACGCATTCCATGGTCACCACGCTCTAATTTTTGTACCAGTTGGACTTTATATGGATGTAGGTGCAAGTCCAAATGCAAAATTCGCCACAATGATGTGTTTGACAAGCCCAATTGCTGAGCACGCCGTGGAATCGAAACATTCGGGTCATCCTCCATACTGGCAGCAACAGCAGCAATATTTTCGGCCGAACGCACATTACGATGATGCACAGGTTTCACAATATCCGCTACGGATCCAGTTTGTTCGAATTTACGCACTACATTAGCGATTGTGTGCTCTGTAGGCCGTCCATGACGACCAAAATCCGTCCGTAATGCTCGAAAACCATTTGCCGGTTTTTCATCATTTTTATAGTATAAATTTACAAAATTAACACATTGTGCGATGCTAGAACGATCCATATTGTAAAATGGCAGACATTCAACTAACGATATGACACTTTGGTTGACAGCTATGTCAAACGGTTGTCAGCGCAGAGCAACTGTTTGAAGTATTAAAGGTGTATCTAGCTTAAAAATTTAAAAAAAATCTTCATATTTCTGAAATTCAGACATCCAAGTACTATAGTAAGAATTTTTATAAAATCCATTCACTTGGATAAGGATAAGGAAACAAATTATGGAATAATGGATAGAAAATATATTCTTTGTTTTATTTGTTCAGAGCTCGAAAGAACGTCCTAAACTCGCACCCCCTTAACACGATTGTCGCCCAGCGCGATTTGATCGAGTTTCTTGTATAGTCTAATAATATTTCCTGCCGGGCTGTTTCCTTCTCAAGAACTCCAAAATAGTCTGCCTTGAACCTTGGGCCCAAAAAGTTGTAATTAGGTAATTTGGAACTTTTTCTAAGTTGTCGAAATGACTTCCCGTTTGAGAATGCTCTCATGCGAAATAAGTTCGGTGTTCTATGTGCAGTCTTGTCCTTGTCCAAATACTTTTCTATGCTGCACCATACGAAATTACCTCGGATATACAAGAGACCAGAAGGTTTTGTTATTTCTTCAAATGCCTAAAGAAGCTTAATGCACTGATCCATAAAGCGCCACAGTTGTGTTGTTTAATTAGTGATTATCTTGAATGAAAATAATCAATTGATGTTGATTCGTAGTACTCACTCTTACTCAACCATTTATCCAATAAAAATAAAGCAACTTCATGAGTTAATGGGTACTTTACCACAAAATACCACGGAATCGTAAGTATTTTTAACTTGTTTTTTGTTTCTTCCCCATAAACATCATCTTCAATGTGATCAATGACGATATGATTATTAATTATTTTCAGTAGACAGTTGAACTACCTGCCAGAGCTAATTTTCTTTTAATTACAAACCGTTACAACCGTTTGACGGTTATGAGTACATACAACGAACGGCCCCTTCAGGACTATTATTTGGAGTTTCAAAAGAGTTAAACTAACAGATTCATGAACAATGAAAAGAATTACATTTAAAAAAACAACTGTATTGAACAATCACAGTCCTACGTCAAACTTCCGTCCGTGTTCCTAGGCTCAGACCCTTCTACTTTTATTTTGTTGTGTTCGTCTTCGACCAGTTAACCTCAGCGGGAAACTCTCCTATTCATCCCTTGTGCTACAAGACGTTGGCGAACAATTCGACCAGAGACTGATACCTGAGGAGTTCCTGGATCTTCTTGACTTCGCAGATGATCTTGGTGTCCGTTCGTCGCGCTTCCTGCCTCTGCGGGGCGATTCACCACTGATCCGAACGTTTCGGAAGAAATTTCTTAACTTCATACTGTATTGCCTTCCCTTCTCAGATTTCTAAAAGATAACACTCCCCCTTCGAGAATGAAGTTCGATATAGATGAATAACGGAATATATCGCTGGTTCGATTGGTTTTTTGGAGTTCTTCCGGTTATCGTTCTAGGTTTTCGAAAGATAACTCTCCGTCGTCGCGAATGGAGTTTTATAAAGTGTATAGGCTATGAATAACATAAGATATCGCCGGGACGATCGGTTTAAAGAGGGGTTCTCCCGGCTACCTTCTCATGTTTCCCACAGTTAATCCGACGCGATTGGATTTCGTCAGTTAGACCGTCGCGATTGGATTTCGATTAAAAAGGATGCAATAAATAATAGAATATATAGCCGGTTCATTTAATTGTACAGGTTTTCCTTTTCAGGTTACCTAAAGATAATCTTTGCGCATGTCGTGACACATGTGATTTTAGGATTTTCATTTCGTCCATCAATAGATGCAAACGGAAGCAACATTACTTGGGTTTTATATTCATATCAACTAAACTCATTGGAGCACATTGACTCTATGATCTTCTGAGATTTAGAATGTTTTGGAGGATCTAGAACAAAAATATTTATATGAACTCAAAGACAGTGTAGCACGTTGTTGCTCGGGTAGACACCAAAAGCACTACGCCCTAACCGTATTGAATTCGGAATTGTAAGCAGGAGAAAATAACACTAAGAGTATAGAAGAAAAGATTTATGAAAACAATATACACATGTGAAAAAATAGATAAAGCTGGACAATATAAAACCTGGAAGATTTTGGGGTTTAACTGTTTGACTGGATCGAGGAAAAAAAACTTCAGTTTAAACTGGAACATTGGCAACGCTGTGTGGAACCCATCTTCCAACCTTCAGGATCATTCTCATGGGGTTTATATTTTGGTCAACATTTAATTGTTCTACACCCAAACTAGCATTGGCTGAAAACATTTCATTTCTGGCAGAAATAATGCCATTTCGTGTGCTGGAGGGTCAAATGCACAAATAATGAGCTGTTTTGAAAGCTTAATAAAAAGTTTATTTGCATGCGAGCAGACATCTCTTTCTGTTTTCTTTTCTCGTTTCATTTGGGGTTGTGCCAAAAAAAACTCCATATGACGTCAACGGGGATCGAACCAAGGCCGGCTGAAACGCAAAGATATTTGACACAATCACGCTATCCATATAGCTGCCAGCGCCGATATATAAAGGCGTGATAATATTACACCTCATCATGAAATGATGTTGGAAAGTGTTTTCTAAGAGGATAAAGAAGAACATGAACGAGAATATATATATATATATATATATATATATATATATATATATATATATATATATATATATATATATATATATACTGTCTGGGCCGTGTATTTGGCAAACTATACGAAAAGCTTTCATGTGCTTTCATTTAGATGTGTCTCCTGTATCGCTTGCTCATATTGGCTTTAACATATATATTATACAAATGATATACACGTATTGGAAATAAATCGGGATGCCACAAAATATGCTAAAAAGTAACTTTGGGTGTACTAGTTGTTGTTGAGTTTGGTCATCGCCTTTATCCAATGTAGTTTGCAATTCGGTGCTGTGGTTTCCCACGTTCATCGTTACTCACATAAAAAAATCCACTTTCATACTTTTTGAACCACTCATAACATTTTGAGTTACTGAGAGTAAGTAAGTTTTCACCAATATTCTAAGCGAATCGAAAGGAGCTTTTTTTTTGTTTATAGAAATAAAAGTTATCAAAATCCCATCCAACTTTTTATGTTTGAATTTGATGTTGTTGGCAGATGTCAAAAACATACAAAAATGACAATCGATATGACTTTTAAGATTTCACATTAGTATTTGTGTTTATTGAATATGCGAAGTATCACATACAATGCGGTTCCAGAGAAAATTTGTTATCAATTGTTTGTTTTCCAACTTTTTACTGAAAGCATAAATTTATTTTAAGAAGGGTTTTGCTAATGAAGCCTGGCAGGTGTTTCGAGGGTACGATATAATCTATATATATTTAAAAATGGATTTCTGTCTGTCTGTTTGATTCTTATGGACTCGGAAACTACTGAACCGATCGACATGAAAATTGGTATGTAGGGGTTTTTGTGGCCGGGGAAGGTTTTCATGACAGTTTGAGACCCCTCCCTCCTCTCTGAGGGCGGGGCTGCCATTCAAATGAAACACAAATTTCTGCATTACTCGAGAATTAACCAAGCAAATGAAACCAAGTTTGGCATGTGAAGGTTTTAGGATGCACTAAATATTTCTATGGTGGTTAGACACTTCTTCCCCCTCTCTAAGGGGGGGGCTGCCATACAAATGAAACACAAATTTCTGCATTTTTCGAGAATTAATCAAGCAAACGGAACGAAATTTGGCATGTGAAAGTTTTAGGGTGCAATTAATGTTTTTAAGGTGGTTAGATACTCCTCCCTCCTCTCTTAGGGGAGCTGCCATACAAATGAAACACAAATTTCTGCATTACTCGAGAATTAATCAAGCAAATGAAACCAAATTAGGCATATGGAGGTTTTAGGATGCATTAAATATTTCTATGGTGGTTAGACACTCCTCCCCTCACTCTAAAGGGTGGGGGGGTGGATGTGGCGCTGTCAAACAAATACTCGAGAATTAATCAAGCAAATGAAACCAAATTTGGCATGCGAAAGTTTTAGGGTGCAATTAATGTTTTTAAGGTGGTAAGATACTCCTCCACCCTCATTTAGGGAGGGGGGGGGGGGTTGACTGCCATACAAATGAAACCCAAATTTCTGCATTACTCGAGAATTAATCAAGCAAACGAAACCAAATTTGGCATGTAGAGGTTTTAGGTTGCAATAAATTATTCTATGGTGATAAGATACTCCTCCCCCCCCACTCTTAGGGGGGGCTGCCATACAAATAAAACACAAATTTCTGCATAACTCGAGAATTAATCAAGCAAATGAAACCAAATTAGGCATATGGAGGTTTTATGGTGCAATAAATGTTTCTATGGTGGTTAGACACTCCACCCCTTCTCTCTAAAGGGGGGCTGCCATACAAATGAAATATAAATTTCTACTTCACTCGAGAATTAATTAAGCTAACGAAACCAAATTTGGCAAGTGGAGGTTTTAGGATGCAATAAATTATTGTATGGTGGTTAGATACTCCTCCCCTCTCACTTATGGGAGCAAATTTCTGCATAACTCGATAATTAATCAAGCAATGAAACCAAATTAGGCATATGCAGGTTTTAGGGTGCAATAAATGTTTCCATGGTGATTCGTCACTCCTCCCCCCTCTCTTAGGGTGGGCTGTCATACAAATTTAAAACAAATTTCTACATGACTCGAAAACTATCCAAACAAATGGAGCCACATTTGGCATGTGAAGATTTTAGGGGACACGAAACGTTTCTATGGTGAATAGACACTCCTGCCTCCTCTCTAGAGGGAGAAGAGGGGAGCGGTCTGCCTTCATTCTATCATTTTTTCTGTATCAAACATTTATTCCATGTAACGGAGAAACATGTTATTTGCAAGTGGTTGAAAAATCTTGAACGAGAATTGTGTCTGAAAATAATCTGATATTCTAATGATGAGTTTTGTTAGAAATACTAGGAATTTTATAGTAAAAAGTAAATTCACCTTGGTCGATTAGAAGATCAATCAATGAACAGTTCTGCGATTGGACACATGAACTTACTCTTAGTAAGAAAACGTGAATGTTTGAAGATATTGATAACAAAAAACAAATTTTGGGCGGGACGAAGTTTGCTGGGTCAGCTAGTTTATAATATTAATTGTTCTTCATTTCAGTCAATGGTTGACAATCTATTATAATCTCACATGAACTTCTATCTTCGTTCTACATCCACTGCTTTCAATTCGCTCAAACATTTCAATCCTTTTTGAAACTCTTCATCAAATTGTCCCTGGTCGGGCTCTTCTGACAGATTTGTTTTTGAGCTATTCTATTGATAAAAAAATAATAAGTAAATCCACATGAATAAATTCGTGTGATTCTAGATTTCTGAATGAATTCATGCCCACGACTATTTTTGTTCGAACCTTCTCCAGTTGATTCAACCATATTTATCGTATTCGTAAAAAAACGTATTCCTTAAAAAAATATTTTGAAGCAGTAAACTTCGCCTCTTATCCTGAAACGTGGATCAATACGGTACTTCTTTGGATTGCTTCAAAGAACAACACTGTTAATTCAACGAACACCTTGTAGTCATACCGAACAAATGTTTTCTTCAGTTCCTCTCAAGCGACCACTTCGACAGTTCTGGTGCATAATTCAAAAACATATTATATCACAAGTTACAACACTGCTGAAGACACCAGCCCCCTATTCGTATGCCTAATTGTGCTGGGACGTGATAAACTCAATGATCAATTTTCTGTAGCTCACGGTAAACGCGCGGAATGCTGTAACATTAACATAATCAAATGTGAATATCTCAGCAAGCTCAACTTATATCGTTATACGGTCTTTAGCAATTGTTCTCCATTGTTTCAGCCAACAGAATTTTGAGCCTAATATTTTTACAATACATACATACATTGTAGTCATCCAAATAATGAATCGAATGCAAAAATTCGATATTCACTCATAACCCTCGCTATATTGGATGTTGTAAAAGTAATTGATTTAATTGTTGCTTTAAAGTGCAGAGCGTATTTATCCTCATTACCTTCAAATATTATTTAAAATATTTTTCGATGGCAACAACCACATATGTATGTCACGTATTTGTCAGAAAAGGGGACACCCAGACTTTAAAAGATCCATAACATATCACTCAACATGTTTCATGCACTATTGGAAAAAAAAGATTGTGACCTCACAGCAACGATACACTCACTGGAAAACTGGTTCAACAAATCACGCAATAAAAAGTAAATGCTCTTGTGCGGATGATTTCCCTTGAGGCACCGAAATACGACATTCGAGATATCGAGTGATTTTCCAGACAAGCGAATTTTGTGTAGTACAGAGGGTATACATTCAATAAAAGTTCTCTGTAATTTTGATTGGAAAGAAAGAAATGCATGTAATTGAATGTAGCAAATGAAAGGAGCAAATAATCAGCTCCTTCCCTCTTTGATGACTGCAACCTACATTCCCTGCATGTATAACTTTTCAATTATCGCTCGCCATTATTCAGCACGAAGATGTATTCTAGATGACACCAGAGTGTAACAAACTTTGCGATCCATCATCAGTCGAAGGCGCAATCAGCGCGGCCAATCCCCCCCAGAAGCATCAACACAATTTACCCAATTTATCACACTTGATGCCCCGGAGAAGCGCAGCATCCGAGAAGCCGCACAGACGCGAGCCCCCCGAGGTTGTTGCTTCCAAACGAGGAATAGTTTTACTCTTCCCGCCGCGCCGCGCAGCTCCGAATGTTGTTTGCGTAACATAGAAAAGATAAATCGTGGACTTTCGATGCGCCACCGCTTAGCGATTCCGGGCGCAGTATGAGGGGCTGCGGACGGCAAAAGGCGGAAAATTTATACACTTCACACTTGAATAGATTTTGATTTATGCAATCTACTTTGGTGCAAAACTTGTGGCCTGGATTATTACTATCATTATTATGGCGCTAGTATGTAAATTTGTGCGCAAAAGATAAGCGCGCAGCCATGGATGACATATCGGGGCGATGACATGTTTTCTTGTTTGGATTGGCGACACCCGACTTGGTGTTGGGAAAACTGCTACGGACTCATAGTCTCGCTCAAGTCGAAACGAAAGGCTTCTCCCACAACCATAGAATTGATGTTAAACTTCGGCTTCCTCAATCGGACGATAATTGGTGTGAGCTTTGGCGGGTGCCCAACTCCCCAAACAAATCGATAGTGAAAGTACATACAAACATGTTGGAGTCCGAGTCCCTTCAACGAACAAAATGTACAAAGCCACCGGGCGTGCTTGTAGATAAAATGCGACATTTGTTTCTCGAGAAGACTCAATTAACGAAAGGAAACAAAAACGTCGACCAAGGGTAAATACGAGACCATCATCATTTTCTGTTGGCCATGACGATGGATTTCCCGTCATCACGAGACGACCCGCGGCCGGTTCGAAATCCCGGGCAGTTGGACGAATGGGTTCAGCTTGACCAGCATGCAACGATGTACATATACAGTCCGGGTTATAGCGCTCGATTGGAAGCAGAAACAAAACAAAAACAAATCCCTCCGAGAAGTGGCGTGCAAAAGAAAACGTAATTCAGAGTTATGTCTGTTCGGTTGAGGGTTATACGATCGTATTCAAGAGAAGATGGTTTTTACCAGCTTCTTTTTTTTTTGGAGGGGAGATTAGGGAGGGTCAAAATTCAAATCAAGAGGAATGTGTTTCATGGAATTACTTCTTTTTTCAAGAATTACTGTTCGGAATAGTTAAGAGCAATGAATGGTTTGAAGCCTTCATAGAAATACTAAAGCGGAACATTAACACATAGAATCAAATGATTCACATATTGAACCGAATGTAACGCTCATCTTAATATAATACATACCCAGACGCGACGTTTACACGAATGTGACATTTACCATAATGTCACATAAACCGAAATGTACCACTTAGTAAAAAAATCCAAGTTTTATTTCAAGTTTAATTTCAAGTATTCCGTTAACAAAATGATCCCAATAATCTAGTACATTCAAAATTTTTCGTATATTTTTATATTTGAAAAAACGGTGTAGTGTTTTGACGTGGGACTACGTCTAACCTGAGTATATGGGGGGTAAAATGAAAACCTAAACACAGAACATGCAGAAAAAATGAAAGATTCCGAATGCTTATAACTCGAACATTTCTTACTGGATCGGAAAGATATTTGCATCAATTGATAGGGAATATTTCTACGCTTCTATCGCAATTAATCAAATGTTATTTTTCATTAGATAAACAATTGAAAAAATGTAAAATGTTAATCGTTATCTAAACGCCTTAACTGCCTTGTTTTGATTGGCCCGATTTACGGTTTCTCTTACACAGCCATCAAAATCAAGCAGCCTTGGAGAAATCGGCATTGCAAATACATGAAAGTCGTGTTTTTTTTTGTTCCGTCTGATATGTGTTTTCCTAACACAGACTTCAAATCTATGGAGCGTAGGAAAATTGGCATTGCAAATACATGCAGGTCGGGGGTATTTTTGTTCCGACTGAAATGTGTTTCCCTAACACAGACTTCAAATCCATGGAGCGTAGGGAAATTGACATTGCAAATTCATGCAGGTTGGAGGTGTTTTTGTTTCAACTGAAATGTGTTTCCCCAACACAGACATCAGAACCAAGGTGTCTGAGGAAATTTGCATTGCAAATGCATACAAGTCGGGGGAATTTTTGTTCTTGTCTGAAATGTGTTTCGGCTTTGCAAATAAATGCAAACTGCGAGTACTTTTGTACTCGCTTGTCTTTGTGCAAACTAGAATATGTTTCCTTAACACGGTCTCCTAAACTTAGGGACCTGAAAAAATCGTACAGACACTAGAGGCGAATGAACTTTCAGGTTTAAATCCTCTATAGTATAAAAAGTAGAAGTTGTTGATTCATGCAAGCCGGAGGTACTTCTGCACCCGCATGTTTTGTTTTGTACTCCGAAAAGTGTTTTTCTAACACGGATTACAAGAACGGATACGAACATAACGCTTTGGTTCGGTTATTCAAGATTGCATTGAAGGATATGCCTTCATATCTTCTGCTCACTGAAATGATTGCTAAGCTTAGGTAGTCCCACGTCAACCTTGCGGTTATATTATAGATATAACCCACCCATTTTTTTATTCCACTTTCAATTTTACGAAGCAATTAAAAGTGGAATAATGTTATTTAACATGCATGCATAAGAAAGCTGCCAAAAGCGCTCGTCATAAAATTCGAAGATTTAAAATGATATTAAAAATCGATAAATGAAATGCGACCCGCAGCGTTGCCAATGTTCCGGTTTAAACTGGAATCAATGGTCAATTTTCCATGTGCTACATTGACTTTAATTGATATGAATATAAAACCCAAGCAACCTTGCTTCCATTCACACCATTTACATTTACATCAATGGGATATTAGGTTCTCATGGTCACTCAAATGATTTTTAGTTCTAAAAGCATTAATAGTACGCATGGTCTAAGTTTTCTTATTTGATGCATAGTTCGTAATAAAATGAGAAATGCATACTTTGCATGAAATACATATGCACTATATTATTTATTTTGCAAGTTTGTATACTATGTATTTTTTTCCAAAAATATTTTCTTGAGCAGGAAGAAATACTTAAAGATACCTCAATTTGATCTTGATACAAAAATTTGGTTTGAGCGAGTCTGATATAAGAGTAAAATACCAAAGAATAAGACCAAGTAATTCGAGAGAGAAATCTCTTTTCAATACCCAATTTTTATAACTTCAATACCAAAGTAATAATCGAGTAATGTTGTTTTGGTAATGAATGTGAATGTGGAATAATTTTGTGGAACTTAATCAAAACATATTCCAGAATACTTATACATAGATTGCAGTAGAAATCGGTGCACGGCAATGACAGTTTAGCGTGTTTCGTTTGAGCCCTCAATTGTTGTAACATTGCAGGTCTCTTTAAAATGTTAACGAATGGGAGCTGAAATAAACTACGCAAAAACGCCAAATAGAAGGTAAGATTAGGCACCATGCATTGATTTATCGTTTTCTTTTATTCTACATTCTCCGTGAGTTTAGAAAATAGCAACGAAGATGGTAAACAGAAACACAACAGAAATATCAAAATTTGCATTAGAAGAAAAAGAATAGAGGATTCAGGTTTGGTTCGATGCAGTGATCTATAACCAGAAACCATGTCCCCTTCTCTAATCACATTGTCGAGCAATTTTCTCGACATCTTTTATCAACTATTTTATGAACATGACGTAATAACTACGGGATTTTTAAAGTGTAAGCCAAATAAAAGTTCTAGAGGAAAATATCCTCAAATATTCTTTCACACTAATGTTCGAGTGGTGATATAAAATAAATAAGGTAAAAGCAACGGCCGCAACTGGAACAATTACACAAGTCTGCGACTAAATAACTGTTCGTTTATTTTCATCTAATCCCTAAGTATTTTAGTTTGCCGAAAAGGTCAAGATATGCCAGAAAACTCCAAATTATCTTGATGATACTTAGTAATAAAAAAAAAAAATTTCATTGTTAAGGATTTCAAAATACATACGAGATGTAAAATGCCAAAAATTCTCATTAAAAAAAGAAGTAGGAAAAAAACAGTTAATGAATGAAATTATTAAGTGAAGTTGGTCACCCAAACGTGAGTCACACTGTTGTACTAAAGACAACACAAGTTTTTAGTCTTTCGCAACAATAATCTCGCACCAAACTGAATTGATTGAAAATTGTTATAGCGCCGAAAATATATATGTTATTTTATTGAACCGCGAAATCAAAAGTTGTATTCTCACGTGTTAATCCCACGGTTAGATCTTATCTTGAACAAAAGCGTTTTAACTCAAACGGTTTGATTGTGATTAAGCTTTTTTTTTATTTTCTACTAATTTTGTTTTATTTTCCATATATATTATTGTATTGCATTCAATCGCGCTATTAGAAATACTGTATTTGGTGCCAAATTTGAATCCCTATATGGTTTACTAAAGGGTGTGTCGTTGTAGAAATTTAATTTTTAGGAATTATATCTTCAGCTTTCGCTTATAATCAGATAAGAGTGTATAGATCACGTTGGCCATGCTTCACTGTCAATTTTTCGTAAATTTGGAAAAATGTCGTCGAACGAAAAAGAGCGTCGTGAATTAATCTTGTGCACTCATTTCGAGACTCCGGAGTTGTCACATCGGGACATCGGTAAGATGCTGGGAATCGTCCAATCCACGGTCAGCAGAGTACTAAAACGATACTTCGAGAACCTAACCATCGACCGGAAGGTGAAGAACGGCAAAAATGGATGCTCCGTCAGTTAAAAAGATCACAAGCGCGTAGTTGAACAGTTTAGACGTGATCCGAGAAGTTCGGTCCGGGATGTCGCCAATAAGCTGAATTTGTCAAGTTCATTCGTCCAGCGGACCAAGCAGCGGGAGGGCCTGCGTACATACAAGGTTCAGAAGGCTCCTAACCGCGACGAAAGGCAAAACATGGTGGGGAAGACGCGAGCCCGGAAGCTGTACACCGAAATGCTGACGAAGCCGCATTGCCTGGTAATGGACGACGAAACCTACGTCAAAGCGGACTTTCGTCAGCTGCCGGGCCTGTTGTTCTTCTCCGCAGAGGACAAATTCAGCGTTCCGGAGGAGATTCACAAGCAGAAACTATCCAAGTTTGCTAAAAAGTACATGATGTGGCAAGCGATCTGCTCTTGCGGAAAGCTGAGCGCCCCCTTCGTGATGACCGGCACGGTAAACGGGCAGGTTTACCTTAAGGAGTGCCTACAGAAGGGCTTACTACCACTATTGAAGCAGCACGAGGGCCCGACCATCTTCTGGTCGGATCTCGCTTCGTGCCACTATTCAAAGGACGTGTTGGAGTGGTACCAAAGGAAATGAACCCGCCCAACGCGCCGGAGCTTCGCCCAATAGAGAAATATTGGGCGATTATGAAGCAGGCCCTCCGGAAGAATCCAAAAGTTGTCAAATCGGAGGCGGACTTCAAGAGAAAATGGATTTCTGTTCAAAAAAAAACTACAACCTGACGTTGTACAGAACCTTATGGACGGGGTAAAGAGGAAGATGCGAGCATACGGGCTTGGGCTCGAAGTATGAATAAAAAGAAAATGCCAAAAGTTGTTTAATAGTTTTTATTTTACTGTCTAAAATTTTCAAAAGGATCGGTCTACTGGGCGAATTTCTACAGCGTTTTTTTCCGTGATGCAATTTGATGTGACATACCCTTTATAAGAGCTATGGTTAAAAACGTCGTTTTTCTTTTTTTCACGCACTTCTCAGAAGCTTGGAAATGAAAATATGAAAAAAACACTCAACATTTACGACATATCGTTAAATAAAATTACCATCTAAAATTCTTTTTTTTAGAATTTCAAAATTTTGATTTTTATACGAAATTGATTAATTCTACAAATAGATCAGATGTACAGTTGTGTTCAAAAAATAGCAGTGCTGATTTAAAATCTGAAATGAGATAATAATTTGTAATTAGCGCTTTGCTCCGAATACACGACCATTACGAATTACAGACCATAATTCTTCCACATTTTTTGGTCTGGCTTCAGAAACAGCATATTTGACATCTCCCCACAGATTTTCAATAGGGTTTAAGTCTGGAGACTGCGCTGGCCACTCCATAACCTCAATATTCTTCTCCTTAAACCACGCCTCAGCACGTTTGCTCGTGTGTTTAGGATCGTTGTCCTGCTGCATCACCCATTTTAGTGACATTTCCTCCTCAGCATAAGGTAACATACCCTCACTGAGTATCTTGATGTAGCCATGTTGATCCATGATGCCTGGTATGCGATAAACTGGCCCGACACCGTTGTACGAAAAACTCACCCAAGGGGGAGTAAAGGAAATCGGGGTTATCGTTTTTTTTTTGACGTAGGATTACGTCTTTCGGGAACATATTGGGGTACAAATTGAAAATCGAAAATCGAGCACATAGTGAAAGTTGTCCAATTTCAAACGCTTATTGCTCAGTCATTTCATGATGGCTTGATGAGATTTTTGCGTCAATCTATTTCGGCACTCCATAACATTTTTTTACATTGGATCAAATAATATATGACATGAAACTAACGAATAATTGGAAAATCTCAACCCCTATCCTAACGGAAATACCCACTTCTGATTGGTCGAAATTGACGACACATGCGGCGGCTCATGTACTTACAATTATTGGTCAGATATTTCCTGATGGATTTACGAGATATTTGCATCAATCGATCTGAGCACTTTATAACAGTTCATTACAATTGATAAAATAATATATCATATGAAACGAACTAGCAAACAATCAAAAAATCTCCAAACGGAAATACCTCGTTCTGATTGGTCGAAATTGAAGATACGGAGAAATCGGCACATCAAAGTAGAGGGAACTTTTGTTCTCACCGAAGTGTATTCCCTAACAGAGACATCAAAACCAAGCTGCCTGGGGGAAATCGGCATTGCAATTACATGAAAGTAGGGGGAGCTTTTGTTTCCACTGATATGTATTCCCTAACAGAGATTTTAAATCCAAGGTGTCTGGGGGAAATCAGCATATAAATACCCTCGTGATCGATAGTTTAACTAACGGCGCGCACAAATGGATAGTGCTCATTGTAACTAGCGTGGGAATTGCTGATTGCATACGTGCTGGCGAATTAGTAGGGAACGATGAATGAGTGCTTTTGTTTTATTTTCGTTCCAATAAAAATCTTTCGGTGGATTTATTGAAGAATGCTATTTCAATGAACTGAATAGAACTTATGTTTGATAGAATATAAATCAAATTCAAATTTGAAACTTTTATGTTGGTTGCTTCGTCAAATTTCATATCAATGACCGATATCAATGTCCAATTGAAATTCGTATTGAGGCATGTAGCATCGTGTTCCGTTGAGTTTAAAGCGAAAATGGAAATGGGTTGAGTAAACACTCAGAAAGTAAAAATTATAAATCAAATTACCTTTTCCATTTCAAATATATTTTCTCACTAATAAAATAATACTTTTTTCAGGTGAGAAAACTTGATAATTGTGTTCGATAATGATAATTATCTTATATTACATTGATGAGTTTTTTTTTCTTTATTTCATCCATACATAACACAGGAGCCAGCTCGTCCAGGGCCACAGAGGGCGGCTTTCATCATATATCATTCCATTTAGGCATCTTCTATCGTGATATGCACCATAAAATGACTAATCATCTTTCTATCATTATCACTCGGTTATGGACATTGATGGAGTGAACCAAGAATATCTAACAACCAAACAAAACGGCCAGTTTCAGGGCCACCAAATCACTATCAAAGAGTTGACCAATGTAATTCTTCAAACATATCCAAAATCAGCACGTAACAGATAATCTAACGGAATCCTACGTCAACTATGCGGTCGTGTCTCGGATACAACCCTCCTGTGACTTTTTATGCCAAATGTCTTAAAATTGCTTGAATCGTCGAGATCTAGTGTCATATCGAATTTTTTTCCTGTTTTCCTGTCAAAAATCGGCATTCTGGTACTTTTTTTTTTCGGAGAACGAAACGAAAAGTATGGTTTTGGGTGTCAATAAAAATAGTTATCTCGATTTTTTTTCGGAACTTGCTACGAAATGTTGGTTCGCACGATAATATACCCTATGCAAAATATTAGCACATTCGGTCTTCATTTACTAGTGTCACAAACGTATAAATTTTAGTTTCTTTGAAAAACGAAAAATCACCGAAAATCGAGATTTTCAAAAAAAAGTTTGATGCCAACTGTCTTAAAATTGCATTAGGTGTCAAGATTTACAGTTATCTCGAATTGTTTTTGTCAAATTTTTTTTTGGTACTTGGTTTCAGGCGGAAAAACGCCTGAAAAATCGTTTCTTGACAAAACAATTTTTTTAGATAACTGTAAATCTCGTAAATCTGTCATGTAATTTTAAGACATTTGGCATCAATTTTTTTTTTAAACCCCGATTACCGGTGATTTTTCGGTTTTCAAAAAACTCAAAGTTTAACGTCAGCGACACAAAAAAAATAAGTCCGATTGAGTTGATATTTCGCATAGGGTTGTTTTTCGTGGGAATCAACATTTTGAATCAATTATCGAAACATTATGAAGGACAAATCATAAATATAAAAAAACACGTACAAACACATTTAAGCGCAGTTCTGTGCCTCAACTCTTAATTATAAAATTCTAAAATTTCGAAAAAACTACTATGATTGATCTGATATCACAGTTTTATTAGGTGGACTGTCCTCTGAATAGCAAAAACCGGTTTGTTGAACCCTTGCAGCCAAAACCTTGTAAACTGGTGGGAGTTCTTGTATTATATTGGTATTTCTTGTGGACCGATTTCAACCAATGATTTTTTTTACGTAATCTTGGATATATTTTCTGTCAGCGTACGTAAGATTTTTTCAAAATATTCAGTTTTGACGAAATGGCGACATTTTTATAAGAAAATTGCGCTTTTGCCTCAAAAATCGAGACAAAAACATTCACCAAAACTTTATTTTTCAAAATATCAAAAAAATCCTACGTACGATGACAGGAAATTTAGTGGAGAATCTGGGAAAATCTATTTCATCAAAATCGGATGGACCGTTCCGTAGGTAGAACTCCCACCAGTTTGCTAAACTTAGTTTCGAAAAAAACCCCTTTTTAAATTTTGGTTCCGCGCACCTTACGCAAAGGCTTAGGTCCACTAATTAGCTTGTAACTTTGGAACGGAGCATCGGACAAACCTGGGCAAAAAACTACAGTAAAGTAGACATCCCAGAGAACATTTTAGGCTACAATTGTTTTATTCATTTTTTGCAAGTTTTCATAGTGTACTACCAAAAAACTTGCACTCTATGGAGACATCAATAAAAGGCAGCGCGTTTTCTGCTCGCGGATCGGTCGCTATCAATTCACATTGCACTGGGCGTAAGTCTAAAATAGTGTCATTTTATATTTCTATTCTAGAGTTAAAAATGTGTACTTAAAATATTTTAACACCTGGGAGTTGTTGCTACAAAATGATGTATCCCATCGATATGCGTTAATTTTTCACGAAGTTACAGCATGTCTAAAATCTCTTCAAATTTCCGACTTCGCACTGTGCTGCCCATGTTTGCATAGGAGACGTAATTACCAACACCATTAGTGTTGGGAAAACGCAATTTTGTTGTTTTTTTGCCTACAAGCGTAACCATGCAAATTTCCAACGAAGTAATCTGTCCAGTTGAAGGATATAATCGGCAAAAAGAGGGCCTAGGAGATTTTGCGGATTAAAACATATTTTTTTCCATTTGGAAAACGCTTAGGTCTCTTTATGCGGCCAATCAATCGTTTCAATGAATAAAGGGTGTGTCACATCAAATTGCATCACGGAAAAAACGCTGTAGAAATTCGCCCAGTAGACCGATCCTTTTGAAAATTTTAGACAGTAAAATAAAAACTATTAAACAACTTTTGGCATTTTCCATTTTTTATACTTCGAGCCCAAGCCCGTATGCTCGTACCTTCCTCTTTACCCCGTCCATAAGGTTCTGTACAACGTCAGGTTGTAGTTTTTTTTGAACAGAAATCCATTTTCTCTTGAAGTCCGCCTCCGATTTGACAACTTTTGGGTTCTTCCGGAGGGCCTGCTTCATAATCGTCCAATATTTCTCTATTGGGCGAAGCTCCGGCGCGTTGGGCGGGTTCATTTCCTTTGGCACGAAGGTGACCCCGTTGGCTTCGTACCACTCCAACACGTCCTTTGGATAGTGGCACGAAGCGAGATCCGGCCAGAAGATGGTCGGGCCCTCGTGCTGCTTCAATAGTGGTAGAAAGCGCTTCTGTAGGCACTCCTTAAGGTAAACCTGCCCGTTAACCGTGCCGGTCATCACGAAGGGGGCGCTCCGCTTTCCGCAAGAGCAGATCGCTTGCCACACCATGTACTTTTTTGCAAACTTGGATAGTTTCTGCTTGCGAATCTCCTCCGGAACGCTGAATTTGTCCTCTGCGGAGAAGAACAACAGGCCCGGCAGCTGACGAAAGTCCGCTTTGACGTAGGTTTCGTCGTCCATTACCAGGCAATGCGGCTTCGTCAGCATTTCGGTGTACAGCTTCCGGGCTCGCGTCTTCCCCACCATGTTTTGCCTTTCGTCGCGGTTAGGAGCCTTCTGAACCTTGTATGTACACAGGCCCTCCCGCTGCTTGGCCCGCTGGACGAATGAACTTGACAAATTCAGTTTATTGGCGACATTCCGGACCGAACTTCTCGGATCACTCTAAACTGCTTAACTACGCGCTTGTGATCTTTTTCACTGACGGAGCATCCATTTTTGCCGTTCTTCACCTTCCGGTCGATGGTTAGGTTCTCGAAGTATCGTTTTAGTACTCTGCTGACCGTGGATTGGACGATTCCCAGCATCTTACCGATGTCCCGATGTGACAACTCCGGATTCTCGAAATGAGTGCACAGGATTAATTCACGACGCTCTTTTTCGTTCGACGACATTTTTCCAAATTTACGAAAAATTGACAGTGAAGCATGGCCAACGTAATCTATACACTCTTATCTGATTTTAAAGCGAAAGCTGAAGATATAATTCCTAAAAATTAAATTTCTACAGCGTTTTTTCCGTGATGCAATTTGATGTGACACACCCTTTATTTGTTCGCATAACTAGACGAAATTACCAGGTTGCTCTGTCTGTAGCGTTAGTATTACGTCTCCGTCGGTAGTTTCAGATGTTATCGGATAAAATCAAAGAGGTTTGGAAGAAATTTAGTGAAATGTCTGGAAAATGTGCTCTGGATTTGTTGCGAGTCTAAGAATAGTACTTTTTCAGTACTTAATTTTTTCAATGAATGAATGCTGAATATGTGGAATAATTCGATATCGAATCGAAGGAGTTATAATGCTAAGAACCAATATTATTTTAATTTTACTACTGATCTGCTTACTACTGATCGGTTTCTTTCATTCATCTATTAAGAAACACTAAGTAATAAGACACTATCGTGACGGGCATGTTTGGACTCTACAAAGAATGTGATTCAAATGTAGATTTAGATTATAGCACATAATACGTATAATTGTTGATTTTCGAACGATGTATGAAAGCTGTATGGAACTACGGCTGTTGTGCGGACAAACATTCGATGACATTCGATACACCGCTACACGATTCGTCCGAATCTATATTTGACAGATTGGTTTGTTTATAAGTTTTAAATGAAGGAACTATGAAATTGGTTCATAAAATTCAAAATATTCGGCAAAATATTGCAGTTTAATAATGTTGAGTTCAAGCATTTTTAATTTATAGTCCGATATCAGTACAATTGCTACGGCAGCAATTTCAATACTCGCATCGTCATCCAGTTTCCTAACGTTTTTGATGGTAAATCAAAACAATAAACATTCGATCCAAATGCTCGCCGATTGTTTGGACCGATTGCATTGAATCGAACATTCACTTCACCGTGTAGCAGCACATTCGTCACAACATTTGTCGATTCATCGAGACAAATGTTTGAGTCCAACATTCGAGTGAAACGTTGGACGAATCGTGTAGCGCCCGCATTACATTACGTAGAATGCAAAACTGCGAAAAAGTCGATTTTGTTCATTTTGTCGCTTACGTCTCCTACACAAACACGGGCAGTGTGTTCCTCTAATTTTGTTATCAAGTGTATTATGCATTGAATTCAGGAATGAGTCAAATCATTTTTGATACTCTGTTGTAGAAGGAACTATACGAACTCTTTTTGGATGGAATTTCAAGATTGTAGGTGCTTGGAGATAGTTACGATATGTGATTATCCTAATAAAGGGTGTGTCACATCAAATTGCATCACGGAAAAAACGCTGTAGGAATTTAATTTTAAGGAATTATATCTTCAGCTTTCGCTTATAATCAGATAAGAGTGTATAGATCACGTTGGCCATGCTTCACTGTCAATTTTTCGTAAATTTGGAAAAATGTCGTCGAACGAAAAAGAGCGTCGTGAATTAATCCTGCGCACTCATTTCGAGAATCCGGAGTTGTCACATCGGGACATCGGTAAGATGCTGGGAATCGTCCAATCCACGGTCAGCAGAGTACTAGAGTACTAAAACGATACTTCGAGAACCTAACCATCGACCAGAAGGTGAAGAACGGCAAAAATGGATGCTCCGTCAGTGAAAAAGATCACAAGCGCGTAGTTAAGCAGTTTAGAGAGAGAAGTTCGGTCCGGGATGTCGCCAATAAGCTGAATTTGTCAAGTTCATTCGTCCAGTGGACCAAGCAGCGAGAGGGCCTGCGTACATACAAGGTTCAGAAGGCTCCTAACCGCGACGAAAGGCAAAACATGGTGGGGAAGACGCGAGCCCGGAAGCTGTACACCGAAATGCTGACGAAGCCGCATTGCCTGGTAATGGACGACGAAACCTACGTCAAAGCGGACTTTCGTCAGCTGCCGGGCCTGTTGTTCTTCTCCGCAGAGGACAAATTCAGCGTTCCGGAGGAGATTCGCAAGCAGAAACTATCCAAGTTAGCCAAAAAGTACATGGTGTGGCAAGCGATCTGCTCTTGCGGAAAGCGGAGCGCCCCCTTCGTGATGACCGGCACGGTAAACGGGCAGGTTTACCTTAAGGAGTGCCTACAGAAGGGCTTACTACCACTATTGAAGCAGCACGAGGGCCCGACCATCTTCTGGTCGGATCTCGCTTCGTGCCACTATTCAAAGGACGTGTTGGAGTGGTCCCAAAGGAAATGAACCCGCCCAACGCGCCGGAGCTTCGCCTAATAGAGAAATATTGGGCGATTATGAAGCAGGCCCTCCGGAATAACCCAAAAGTTGTCAAATTGGAGGCGGACTTCAAGAGAAAATGGATTTCTGTTCAAAAAAAACTACAACCTGACGTTGTACAGAACCTTATGGACGGGGTAAAGAGGAAGGTGCGAGCATACGGGCTTGGGCTCGAAGTATGAATAAAAAGAAAATGCCAAAAGTTGTTTAATAGTTTTTATTTACTGTCTAAAATTTTCAAAAGGATCGGTCTACTGGGCGAATTTCTACAGCGTTTTTTCCGTGATGCAATTTGATGTGACACTCCCTTTATGCTTCTCCATTTCACTGGAATGTTGATCGGATATTTCAAATTATGCATTATTCAGCAAAACCCAAACATTAGCTTGAAAAATGTTATTTTAATTTTGCTTCATCGATACGAATGGCAGACTCGTGGTTCTTAAAAGAAGTCGTATACCAATGGTCACCCAATTTCGGCAAATTTTCTAGAAACCTTAAAAAATCGATGACAACATTGCTTGGGTGTTCAGTTGAGATTCCTCAGCAAAATATTCTATTCTGTGTCGGAACCGCGAATAGGTTCTAGCTGGTTTGTCGTGGACTCTAATGCTTAATAAAAAAAAACATTACAAATATATTGCTAAAGATATTTCCCGTCGCTAGTGACTTTAACAAGCATTTTAATTGCACGGTTCAGATTGGAAACAAACCCTCATCATCACAACTTTAAAATCACAACTATAAAATATGTTGCTTTCCACAACGCACAATCGCTTCAGGTCTAAACAAGTATTCTGTTTGTTGTGCATTTTTCCTGCATTCCTTCGATTACTTTCTGGTACGAAACTTGACAAGTTGTATTATGGCGAAAAACATAAACGGAATTTCAAACATGCTTATAGCATTTTCTTATAAGTTTGCCACCATCCTCAATTACACGCGCAAAGTATACGTAATATCGCCCGATGGGAAACGGCAATTATTCGCTTATGGATTAGTTGATTATTTTACGTTATTTTATGGGCTTCCGCAGTTTGTTTAACTCTTGTTGTATCATAATTATTATAATTATAGGCTGGTGAAGAATTTGGAAAGATTTTGTATTCGACAACATTGATATAAAATGATGTTGTTTTATTTATAATAGCTTTTACTTGACTTTTTTCGACAAAAAAAGCTAAACGAATCAATTCGAATTTATACAAAGCTCGTATGGTTGAAATTAGCTGGAAGAAAATCTTGAAATCAGACAAATGAAGCATAAATTTCTGCACAATTCAAGAACTATTCAAGCAAATGAAACCAAAATCGACATGTGAAGGTGTTAGGGGGCACGAAATGTTTATATAATAAATAACGAGAAGAAGTACTAAGAATTTTATAGTAAAAGGTAATTTTAAAGGGTCGATTAGAAGATCAATCAATGAACTATTCTGAGATTGGACCCATGAACGTTCGCTAAGCAAAAAAACGTGAATGTTTGAAGGTTTGATAACAAAAAATAAATTTTGGGCGGGACGAAGTTCACCGGATCAGCTAGTATCTGATAAAATCGATATCGTTCATAATATTAAAATATAGCTTTTAGATAGAAATTACATATCTATTATCAATCTGAATTATATCAATGAACAGAATACATTTTTCTCGAGTTTGAATGCTGAAGTAAGTAATTGACTAGTATTTTCAATTTTATTTTATTTTAATTTTAATCATTTTCGATTTGTGAACAGCCCGTAGTGGAAAAAAAACTCGGCAGCTCGTAGCATCGATTGAAAAATTGAACATGACTAGCAAGTTACCTCCACCTGAGCTCCACTGTTTTATAGGACTCGTTGAGCTTCCATGACATTCTTTTTTTTTAATATTATAAAAACACTGAATGTATTGTCCAATAAAATAATGCATTGAAATTGTTTAAATGAAACAGTGTTTTTCTTTTTCAATCCAATGATGCATAAATACATTTCTCTTCCACAAGATTCAAATATTTCATGTTGTAAAACCCGATATTTCATTTATTTTTCGGTGAAACGCCATACACTTGTTTATGGCTTGTTTATTCACTTATTCACGCTTTAATACTTTGTTTCCAGAATGAAAAAATCCTTCCCAATGATCATGGTATGTCTTGATCATAGATTGTGATTAAGAACGTGAGACTATTTAAAATAACGGATTTAAATTGCTTTCGATTTTCCTATTAGAGGTTCAAAAATCCTCGTCCGACGGTTTGAGTCCGATTGCGCGAGATTTTTGTAGAAATATTTGTCCACAATAAAAATTGCTTTAGCATCAGCATCGAGTATGTATAAATGATTCCCACACAAGAAGAAATAATAACATATGTAAAAAGGATGATTTCACTGATTGCCAGCATCAAAGTTGGTTTTACAAAATTCCGCTTAGGTAATTTTGTCGTAATGTATCGTTTGATGCAAACCGTCAAATATCAACATGCCTGTTCGCTTGAAGGGTAAATTGATAATATTAGAATCTTCATGATTCCTGAATTGCCTTTATCATATCATTCATATTATTCAACTTACATCAAAAACACACCTGCACCACAAGTAAAACGGTAAAGTGTTGGCAGTTTCGATACACACAAAAAACGAAGAATAAATAAATAGAATGTGAACAATAATGAATTGAAGTCATAGAATAGTGTCGAGATGGATGAAAAAGTTAATTAGAAGAATTTAAACGGAAAATCGGAATATTTACTCAAGCAAATTCTGAAAGTTTGTGAATATTATACTCCTTGGAAGATAATGCTAAATGAACAAAAACATAATATGAAATAATACAAATTCAAATATAAATTTCAGATAGTAAAGTGTGATTTTTAAAGCGTATGGTTTTTAATTATTGGGGGCTAAAAATCAAACCATTTAGTTTTTAGAGATTATTTCATGTAAATGCTGGCTACACTACGGATTTTGATAAGGCATTGCTTTTGATAGAATAAATTTATTTTAATTTGTGTCTGTGTTGTGTCTGTCACCCGTTAGCAGATGAACTTTTACCAGCTAAATCGAGAACTAAACATAATTTAATTTACGTTGCAAACCCAAAAATGTGGATGTTTATAAAATCGGAAAAGCCAAACAAAATTATTCCTACAAAATACCAAATTTGCCTTCCGAAATTTCAAAGTTCTCAAATGCCCCAGCGCAAGTTTTGAACATCTCTACACGCGCAATGTCTTCCCGAAATGCGAAACGCAAAGCTGTGGCTTTCGATAAGCGAAAAAAAGCCGGTTTTATTCACTCTCGCTCTCATTCCACGCAAATGAAAGGGAAAATAGTGCCCATATTAACAAAAAAAAACAGTGTAGAATAAAACGATCTTCGTTACCTCCATTTCAGCAATATTCGGACCTCACTGATGATCGGCGGCTATCCGTTATTTTCAATCGAGTTCCGATGAAATATATGTTTATTCTTGAACGATAAACGGGGGTTTCCAAGGGGGAGTTGAGGCGGTCCTGTTTTTTTTTTTAATATTCGCACACTGTATCCACACGACAAACTTCTGCACCTTCGATTAAACACTGATAGTATCGCAATTATACGATACTCGCTTGGCTTTCACTTTATTTCCTATAATATGCTTCTTTTCACTTTTGTGTATTTTGTTAAACGCACTTCCCATACTTTCAGTTGCATTTGGTGATCATCACCATATTAACACCGAAACGCACTTTACTGTTATCTCACGGTAATTCATTCTCATTATTTTTCCCAAACTGCCAAAAACTTTCGCAATCCGAAATTTTGCGTTCAATTTTCCACTCGATTGGTCACCACTGCCAATTAACGTTTCACCCGCGAGGCCCGAACTTGAACTGATTCCTCGGACGCTACCGAAACATCGCTGAACCTCATCCACCTCCGCATCTCCCACAGAGAGAACAAGCAAGACAGATAGCATAGATGATGGTACTATGATAAGCCCATAGTAATCTATTTTTTCCGTTGTTCAAAGGCACTTCTTTTCTTCTATTTCTCTAGTCATCGTTTTTTATCCACTCTGAATGTGTTCGTGTTTTTCTTCTTTTATGTTTCGTTCGGCAATACCTCAAAAAATTCTCACAATACCATTGATGGTGATGAAGAGGAATTGCATCGACTTTGTTAGGTTTTTTTCTCCATTTATCTCATCTTCTAATGTTTACCTTCACTTCGTCTTGTACAATCGGTTTTCAGATATGATTCGGTTTCTTCTCTCCTGCAGTTCGAGCCGGTTTTTAATCCACTTTGATTCTTTTATCCTTTCCGCTCGTATTCATCACTTCTCACTGTTATGCTGCGCTTTCCGAGCCCAACAGGTATCGATGCAGGTAGAACAGTTCACTTTCTTCTTTCTTGCTTCCGACGATATTCTTCGCCACGTCTCCCGTTTTACGATGTAACCCTTGCATAGTTACAAACAGAGAAGCCTAAAGTTGAAGGAAGAGAATACATTACGCGGCGATCGACTCTTGGATGCAGCTGCTGCACTGCGACTGATCGCGCTGGAGCGGCCAATTTCGGTGGATCTGCCTGCGCGAGACCTCGAGCACCAACTCCTTCCGACCCAAGTGGTGCACACGTTTTGGGGAGCCATGAGATCATGGTTCGCTCTTTCTCCGCACTCACTCGCAGCATGGATATCCACGCCGAGGGAAAAATTGACAGCGTCACGAGAGAAAGTACAAACTCAGCGTTGTGTTTGCTGTTGGGGCCATCGAAAGTCTGGGTCTCGCTGGGGTCTTTTTTTTTTGTTTGTTTGCAGACTCTCCGTTCCAATGCCGGTTGCCGCCGGTGGGTGGCTAAGCGAGAGGGGAGGTTTTTGTTACCTCGTTTTTCGCCCCACCGATAACGATCGTAAACAGTTGGGATTGACCCTCGCGGCCTTTGCTGCATATTTTGAAGAAGCGCGATTGCTTTTGCGAAAGCCCTTTTTCCAGCGAACCAAGATCGCACATCGCACTGCATCGCGGGAAGTTAAGAGCGCGAGAAGACCTGCTGCGGCTTAGGATGATGGAGCTGCTGCGGCAGCTGCCACTGCTAGGATTGACGTTTTGTTGAGATAGGTCACAACTGGGCAAAGGTAGATAATGGAATCTTAGTAGATGTTTATGTTTAGTTTTAGCGAAACTAATTCAATGCTTAAATCATTGAAAAGTGACACTCATTAAATACCCATTATAGTATTTTTGTAAGGGAATTATTGTAACTGATGACAGTAATGTTTACTGTCACTTCACGAAAAATGGTTGCTTGGTACTGGAAGATACAACATTTCTAAGAATGAATTCTTAGGTACGATTATTTGCTACTGAGATATCGAGGATCGAATGGAAAATTACTCCTCTGTGCTAAATATTCGGAATTTCATTAACTCTCGATCGTTTACTTGTGTATGAGCTCGGAATATTGTTCCGAAGGGGAAGTTTCTACTTTCTTGTTTTTGAAGTTTTGCCTTCTTGCTCATAAAGTACATTTGACGATTGAGACTCGTCATGCGCTTGTTTCGTCAACGTAACGATTGACGATTCTAACTCGTCATTCGAATTGAAGCAATGCATTTTTGTTTATTCAGAAGTATTTAGGGCCAGTTGCAATAAAAAGATTATTCCAGTGGTTCGTTGAACATTGTTTGTTGTTTGTGTTTTCATGTAACAGATGAAAAATTCGTTTGAACAAGTGACTTTGAGGTATGAAGAATTGTTTAGTTTACAATACAGTTGAAGACCTGATAATCAAAAATTTAAGAAAATGAAAACATGTTGAACTTAAAGTGATGATGGTTGTTGAAATAAGGCTGTTTTCAGGCGAAAATTGGGCAAAAAATTGGATCCTGAAAACAATCGAAAAATTCTATTTTGTAGGAATGGAATGGAAAGAAATATATGTAATTTACTTTCAGTTATATATTCAATTTTTTATATTTTTACACGATTACGATTACGATTTATTCACATGATGAAATCAACTTTTTCTCATACAAAACGACGCACGCAGTTGTATTTACATAAACTGTTTTGCAATACTAAATTAAAAAAATATTGGTAGTAATGGACGAATTTAATGCCAACTCGACTGGCCGCTGGCAGCACCATCTCAGATAGCAGTGAAAGTTGTGGGTGTAAAGACATGGGTCATGTAAGCAACTTTGCATACTTGAAATATTCGAAAAATAATTGGACTACCTTTTGGAAAAGCCATTTTGTTTCTTAATTTTTACAAAATAATATAATTTAAAAAATTATGATACCTAAAAAATTCTTGTCAAAGGATGAAATGTAGGGAATTGTTTAATTTTTCACAAAAAATACCAAAATTTTTTTGGAAGAAAAAAAAAAAAAAAAAAAAATATATATATATATATATATATATATATATATATATATATATATATATATATATATATATATATATATATATATATATATATATATATATATATATATATATATATATATATATATATATATATATGAACAGCTCTTACAATTTTCAACAAGTCGTCTATACATCGGCAGATGGGCATTTTTGCAGGGAAAAGTTTTTCGAACAACAACTTTTTCATGTTTTCTTTGAAAAAAATACAACTTATACTAATTTTGTTTAAAGTCAACATAGCGATATCGTGTATTCGACAAAGTTTCAGACTTTGTTAAAATATAAACTTTTGTCGAAGACATCAACTATCTATCCTTTTTGTAGTTTTTGGCATATAAGTCATTTTTGTATGAAGACTCCTGAAAAAAAATAATGTTTCGCTTTGCTTACATTTTTGTGTGTAAATTCTCACGTTTGACATGTTTCTAAATATAGAAAACAACATTTAAGTTTTCGATAATTTATACATAAAAACGAATTAAACAATGATAGTATTTTTTCAAAGAAAAAACGAAAAAGTTACACGATAAACTTTTTCCATGTAAATGTACCCATCGTCCGATGTATGGAAAACTTGTTGGAAATTTTAAGGGCTATTTATACCAATTTTTTTCAAAATTTTAAAAGCATATGTTTTCAAGAAAAAATGAATTGTAATTTTCAAAATATTTTTTTCAAAGAAATTTTTTTCCAAAAAATTCTTTGATAACTTTTAATGAAAACCTAAGGGATTTCCTACATTTCATTCTCTGGCCAACTTTTTGTAGATCTTATATTTTTAAAATTAAGATTTTTCGAAAAAAAAGTTGAAAAACTCAAAATCAAAAAACTACTTTAAAAAACCAATCAGACCTACAGAATTTTAGTCAAAGAATGGAATGTAGGAAATTATTTTGGGATTCATTAAAAATTATCAAAGATTTTGAAAAAAATTCATTGAAAAAAAAATATTCTGAAAATTAAAATCCATTTTTCTTGAAAACTTATGCTTTTAAAATTCTGAAAAAATAGATATAGATAAACAAATTTGTCTTTTTCCAAAAAGTAGTCTAATTCTTTTTCGAATATTTCAAGTATGCAAAGTTGCTAAAATGACCCATGTCTTAATACCCACAACGTTTCACTACTATCTGCGATGGTGCTGCCAACGGCCAGTCGAGTTGGCATGAAATTCGTCAATGGCCGAATAACAAATGCTTACACTGAGGAGCGTAAAAGATTCTCAAAGCAATAAAACATCCATTTGAAAAGACTGTCAAATTAACTCTCAGTATTAATATTTACTACTGTTTGTTCACTGTCTAAAACGACTCTTGAACACATTTTCTTTATGCTGTGTTATAGAGATGTTCAGCCTTTTTGCTGGTTCGTCACTAGGAGCACGGATTTAGTTCCATTCCGAAGGAAAAATATCCGCAATAAGAATTGAACTCCTGACCGTTAGCTTGAAAGATACAGATCGCATCCATACTAGAACACTGTACTCTTTATATATCCACGTAGTTTTCGTTATCTCTAAGCAAAATTACTCCAACGCTACCAATAACATGGTTACTCCAATAAAGGAGTTATCCGCAAATGATGTTGTTCAACAGAAAATCCGATCCGAATCGGTTTTGTAGTGACGGTGGCGACAGCACCTGCTGCGAAACATATTATCATCTTCAGTAATCTTTCGAAGAATGCAGCGTTGAGGGAACATACCATAATTCATGAATCGTTCATGTTCTCCCGAAAACAATACCATGTCATGGCCATATGTCGAGATAAAAGTTCTTATTGCCAATGCACATGCTACACGCAGTGCAGAGGTTCTCCGATGTATATCTTCTTCTAGCTATTCAGCTGACACAAACAGCAACCTCAGGCGATTCTGTATTTGTTCCACCACCGTCATTATCGATCATTGAAAAAGTATAAAATCAGCAATGCTTACGTGTGAATCAATCATACAAACCCTCTCCATCAAACGGTATGAAAACAAATGCGATACATTTTCTTATCGAGTCTCTTTCATTCACAACATACTATCGGGTCTACGAAGTGAATTCTCCCTTAGATTTTGCGTAGACCCTTTTTTTATGTGAATGTTGGTTGATCGCTGGCTGAATTAGGACTTGAATTGAATTGGAGACGAAATTATTCTTTCACGTGTCTAGTTAATGTTTCTTCCATACTTTGCTTCTGTGGGTCAGGCAAGCTCTGAACTATGCTTGATTTGTGCCTATTCTGAGAATGCGTTCTGAAGTAAAAATGTTGTGCGTTTGGTCCCACGATAGCAGAGCGAACGAGGTATTTATAGCGCGGCTTCTTCTTCTATTTTTCCTTGAATAGAATGATGTACGATGTTTAGCAACGATTGCTATCGCAATGACATGAAAATATTCAAATTGTACATCGATGCTCCTTTAGTTGTTCGTTTTGATTGGTACAATTTAAGGTAAATAAGTTGGACCAATCAGAACCTAGGACTTAGCGCGTTTGGATGATGCTGGACATTTTACAATTGTTCAATTTTGAAAAAAAAAATCACATAATTTTTGTTTTGTGATAGAAGCGTAGAAAGAATACGAATCGATTGATTCAAACACCTTTGCGATCAATCAATAAATTATCGAGTTCTAAGCGTTCGAAATCTTATATAATTTTGCTACATTCCCATAACGACATAACAAAGAATTCGCTGCGTGTACTGAAGGGAATTTCTGAATACAGCTATTGATAGTGTTTCGGTGACAGGATTGCTCGTTGGATAGTGTTTTATTTCAAAAGAGGGCTATTTTGAAGGCGATTATAGACGGATTTCATGCCAACTCGACTGACCATTGGCAGCACCATATCAGATAGCTACAGTTGTCCCATGTTCCAAAATCAGCAAACTGAGAAAAACGCAATCAATGTAATCTAGCATATTTGTCTACCAGAAGCTTTAAGCAGTTCAGTTTAGCAATACACTGGATTTTTTTATGAGTAGTAAACTATTGTCTAATGAAATGTGAAAAGTTCCCCTCACTTGAATCAATCAAGCACGATTATTGATTTAAAAATTCATGGTGGCTGTTCATATATTTTTTTCCACAATTTAAAATAAATACATTTTTAGGAAAACTTAATTTCAATTTTCATTTTTTTTAAAACATTGAGCAACCTAAAAAGACAACTGTGGAGGCGATCTAGCGTAGTGGTAACATCCATACCTCTCACGCAGAGATCACGAGTTCAATTCTCGCTCCCGACATTCTTGGAAGTAAAAGACACAAAACATGGAAGTAAAAGTGACGAACTAGCCGAAATGTGTTTGAAAGTCACTATAATACAGGAAAAAAAGACAACCGAGGAAGCTCCTCTATTTTAAATATTTCCTAAACAATAATATAATTCGTGACTATCCGCACGAAGAGTTTTCTATCGCCTATCCTCTATTCCAATACACGGCGATGAAGATCCGTGGGCCATTGAAAAGGTAACCTAAAAAACTACTCGTGTGGGTGTAATTGGTCAAGTTGGTCAAAACTATAAAACCTACTAAATTTTGATTGGAGAATGATATGTAGTTTGATTGATTGTTTCAATTTGCATGAAAAAATACCAAAATTAAAACAGTATTTAGTATTTACTCTGACAAAAAAATTGTTTTAAAAATTAAAATTCATTTTTTCCAAAAACAATTTTTTTCAATTCTCAAAAAAAAATCTATAAATAACCCACACATAACCAAAATGTCACTCATACAGCACTTTGAGCACTTTTACAGGAAGGAAATTTTTATAACAACAACTTTTTCTTGTGTTTCACCTAATATTGCAACTTCAGTTTTTTGACGAGAAACCTAACAAGTTCTAGATTTGGGTTCTTTTTCTAAACTACATGAAAGATTATGCAAAATTGTGGAAGGAAATATTATAATATCATTACGAAAAAAAAATCATAATACAAATTGTGCTGCGATGAGGGTAGTAACCCATGTGACGACCGAAGTTTCGACGTTTTTTCATAATTTTTTTTAACAAGAAAATAAAATGCGATCCGTTTAATTTTCTTACATGTTTTATTAGCGTTTTAAAATATAGAAAAACAAATTTTACATATTACATATTACATTACATTACATATTACATTAACATTTTTTTATTTTATTTTACATAAATTTGTTCTCAATATTTGACGTCCGAGAGGAGTCCTCGAAAAGAAGATGAGCTGATTCGGGGAAGCACACAGCCTTCCGAAGTCATCTGAAATAAAAAATTCAAAAATATTATTATTCTGCAGACTTTATATTAATGAACTAACTTATAATATGCATAAAACAAAACAAAACTTATGCAAAATGGCGGACTTGTGAAAAAAGTTCTCAAATCAATTTTTTTTTGATAAATTGTTTAAATGAAATAGTTTATTAGTAAAAAAATTAAATGTTTTAAAGATTACGTATTTAGATGTGTGTGTCTAGAATAACGGTGAGTCAGTACTTCCCCGAAATTTCGAAAACTTGATTTTGAGAAAAACGCGTTTAAAGATTTGTCACACGCTTTCATACACACTACGGCGCGCTCTCTTATTTTAGCTATAACATTAAAAATATTTAAAATTTCGGTCTGAAATTTTTTGAGTTTATTTTTAAGATGTTTTTCTTCCGAAAAATGTAAAAAATTATCGATTTTTTGAACCCGTCACACCGGACTACTACCTTAACACGTAATTACCATATTTTGTTTTCTTACCAATTCTTTTCACATTTTCAGGACATATATGCTTTATATTTTTTATTTTAAAATAACCTGCCTAATATTCGAAAAAAATATTCCAAAATCCGTGTTCATTTCTATATTATCTCTTAGCCTTAAGGGGGGGACCCCTGTCTGTATGGTCGGAAAATAACGAATTTTCGTGGATTTTTTTCGGATGTTAGGAGTAAATTGAAGTGTTCGGGAAATTTGGTTATTGTTTAAGGTATATTTGAAAATGTATTTCCATTTTTTGAGTGCACGAATAATTATTATGAAGCTGTTGACAGCTGGATGCGTAAATGCTGTCTGAAAATCGGTTCCTCGTTGGTGATGTCGGTTCTGAAGCAACGGGGTGTCGTAGAACAAATTCCAACGAATATTTTGAAACGTTAGGACAATACCTAAAGCGTTACACAGGGGTTTTTGAAAATTCTCAAAAATTGTCAAAACGGCGGCCATTTTTGTTAAAAATGAGAAAATTTTCATGAAAAATTTCTAAACAGCGATTTTTAAAAAATTGAAAAAATGAGATATCAAAAAACGGCTATGTAACGCCTTGGAAAATTCATTTTTACATGCTGATAAAAAAAATTCAGCCAAATCATAAAAGTAGATCCTAGGATATCAATACCACCAGTTGAAATAACTTGGTTTCGAAAAAACGTGTTTTAAAATTCGTTCAGCAATACTTCACGGTGAGGTGACTTCATACTTCATACTGGCTGTAACTTTCCAACGAAATTCAATATCAAAAAATCATTTTAGGACAACATATCTGAGAACATAAGCTTTCCAAAATGCAAAAAACAAAAATTCAATTTCTTCGATTTTACAGACCGGAGTCTCTCCTTAAAGAGCAATACAGAATGGAAGGAAGACAACATGTTAATTGTGCCTACACCGATTCCTAAAAATGAATCATTACAATTTAATATTTTACTGCGTATTTTTTGTTGCTTACTCATTCCATCATTCAACAAAACTCATAATCTTATTTGTCTGAATTTTTTTTCATTCGGGTAAACGGTACGTTCGGGTTGATGTCATTCGGGTATCTGTTAAATTCGGATAAATGTGCTTCGGGTTAACGTGTTTCGGGTGAATGGTATTCGGATAGAATGTTACACAACCAAAAAAGGATATATCGAAAAGAAAAAAAATCTTCCAATTTTACTCAAACCCTTATTCATTCCTTTCGAAAAATGGTAGACTGCTTTTTTCCCAATTTCGTGAGTACAGGTCGGACTCGATTATATACAGACTCGATTATATATGATTCGATTATATACATTTTTAGACAATTTTAGAATTTTTTTATGTTTCAAATATGACTTATTCCTGGCTATGTAACGCCTTGGAAAAAAAATGAAATATTTCAATGTTGAAGTGAAAGTTAATTGGCTATTATGAGTACAGTGAAGTAAAAATCGTGATTTTGGTAGATTCTAGTTGAAGATTCACCAGGAATTGTTTTAAATTATATTGCTGCGAAATTAAGATAAGATAGAAGATAGGAGTTGAGGGCCAACGAACGAATTGTAGAACGATTAGGGAGCTTCAATTGTGTTGATAGAAATATTCATGTTTATTATGTATTTTTTTGGATAAAATTAAGAAAAGTTAGAATCACTAACTTTTAAGTTTTACAGTTCATAACTGATTTGAAAGTTTCATAACTGTACTCTGTATCAAATTTTCTCATCTTTCGAATGTAAGCAACAGCATTGTTAAACGTAGCGTTTTATTTTTTTTAATTAGAGCTTAAGGGGGTATTTTAGTGTAGAGGCACGATTATCAGACTTTTTTTCCGAGCTCGGAAAAAATAAAACAAAGAATATTTTTTACTATCTATTATATCATTATTTTTTTCTCTATCTGTTAACAATAAAACAAAAACTAAACGGAAAAAAATATTCATAATTTAAATAGTTACAACCAGATGAATTGAGAGGGTTCAAAAAAAAAGTTGGGCCATGGCGTAAACAATGTTAGCCCTGGATTCTGATTTCAAGAGAAAAATGGCGTTTCAAAAACATTTTTAAAAGGTTTATGCGATAGAGAGATGCATACAGAACGTATCCATATAAATTCGGCATAAATCGGTTCAAAATAACATGAGATATCGTGTACGCCAGCTATTTTTGAGAATTTGTTACATTTGAAAACCGCTGGACTGATTATCGATCTCTTACCAGAAAACGCAGGTAGTGAAGTGAATTGGACTGCTCTCCAAATGTCTACTTTTATGTCATTCAAATGATTTGACTTGATGAAAAAATAATGTAAAACGAAACTTTTCTATTTCAAATTCTACATGAAAACTGTCTTCGAACGACTTAGCTTATTATTATTAGAGTTCATAAAAACGAACATTTTTCATTGCAGAACTTGTCAATATCTTAATCCTACTCAAAGTTATTGATGTCTTTTCTAAAAAAAACACTTATCATTCCGAATTTAGTTAACTCAAATACAAAAAAATAAAATATTTTTGAAAAATTCATCTTACGTAGAGTCGAATGTGCCCTAACCCTTTGTTAGGCCGTGACAACTATATTGAGTTGGAGTCGATTTGTTATCTAGTTTCTACGGCCTTATAAAGTGTTAAAGGCGAATGAACTGCAAAGTTTGAAGCCTCTCGAAGAAAAAGTAGAAAAAGAAGTGTTTTTGGGGTTAACGGGTAGTGGCAACTATTTTGGCACCAGTTCTTTCAACTGTTTCAATAGTTTATTTTTTGTCAAAGATAAATGTGAGTTCTTTCTCATATAAGGATTATTTTCTCTGAAGTCTGAATAGATTCTTGCCTAGTTTCCCAGGCATTATAAAGGGTTAAGAAGTCTCACACAATATCTATCTATAAGCATAAAAGTAGGGGATTATTATCACAATTAATAATGCATTGATACTGCGTAATAAAAAATGCGATAAAAATATGTGAGCGATGATTCGATGATTCAACTCACTATTTCAAAATATTAGAGACCAGTTCCAACAGAATACCGCTGTATCCTAATTGATTACTCCTCCGTTCCCAAACAACACAAACCGGACAAACATTTGAGACATGAAATAGAAACCATTTCACTTCGTCAGTAATCCTCAACCTCTCCACCTGTATCACGTTTGAATGTTTCGAACAAGATTCCATGGGAACCGTAAACCCTTTTTCGACTGAGAATCACCATCAATTAAAATTTTTGGACGGTTCCCTTTTCATGATCCGTTCGAAAGGTATGCAGCCGAGAATCTCTCTGTTCATTCTCGGTGAGCCTTTTGTATGTAACTCATTGGTATCGATTATCTACTCTTGCTTCAGCACGTTTCGGATCGGACAAACTAGACCAATTCAAGGGGTTAAAATTTTAACTGTCTTATTTGTATTCCACTGCCGAGTAACGAAACAACTTGGCCGATCGACACCGGCCGCAACGATTGTCGGAATGCAATGCAGAACCACCGGTGCGGATGCAGCGAGATTATGTAGAAAAATTGTCCCCTCGAGGGGGATTCATCTGCAGCGCGAGAAGAATCGTTTAGCATAGTTGAGGAGTAGAAGGAGGAGACCTGGAATGCTGGTAGTTTAGTTTTACGACGTTACGGTTGTAAAGTTGGTAAAAGCCACAAATTGCTGTGTTGAGACCGCCGCTGGGAAACTACACATAAACTTCACACAACCTCGGGTGTGCGTAGTCAAACGAGCGACTCTACGGTCTGGCATTCGCGAAGCAGAAAATTTGCGGGAGAAACACTCACTGTCACTCCACGATCGATGCAAATACTTTCACGCGAAGCAATTGCGACGAAAGCAGTCTTGCTTTTCATTATTTTTGTAACCAATAAAGAAAAAATTTTGATGCAGAATAATTTTGCGTGATATTCATTGATTCAAATTATCCACTGGTTTATGTTGAAAATTCTGGTTTGAATTTGTCGCAAGACAATCGATTTCAACCGCAGCATCGTTCTTCAGCCGAAATAAATCCTCGCGCTTAGAAACAGATTCCCAGCGGCAATTTCATTCCCTTTGCTGTGACGACCCCACGCAAGATTAGAAATTTGATCCTCCCAGCACGAACGTTGTTGTTAGGCTCCCGGCGTTTCAGTGGCCCAATGACGGCTGCTGAGTCACTGCACTTCCGGCGGTCATCCCTCTCCGACCGGTTTTGGCCCGCTCTGAGATGATAATTCGTGACGGATGATGGTGAGGAACAGAAGGAACAGAAGTAGACCGGGGAGGGGAAATTAGATAATATCAACAACTCGGCCCGAAACCACTATCTCGGTTTCTGTTTTTACGTTTCCTTCGTCACCACGTCAATATTGTGCCCAGGCCGGATGGTCAGTGGAAATTATGATATCAGAATCATTAAAAGTGATTGCCAAGCCGCCCCCTGAACGGGTGGAGAAAGATACTCACTGCTGCGGTGATGGTGAAGCAAAAAGTTATATCAGTTGCGTGCGAATTTGGAAGCGGTATTATCTCATCATCGTGTGAAGGAGAAAACGTTTCCTCTCGCCCCTCACAAGCCAATGAATTGGAGAATTAGCTTCGGAGGAAGAAAGCCGGCGAGTTGATGCTTTCAACATTTATTTTGTCATTGCTGATGAAATGTTTACTTTTAATTTTTTGTTGATTGACAGAGGCGATAATTCCTATTTTGGGCTAATTATGGGTGGCCGCAGTAGAATAGGGCCCCATCGAATAAAAAGGAACTAATCAGGTTACTTAATCTACTACTGTTCATACTTCGTGGCACAACATCGGGTTGAAGGGTTCTACTTTCGAAATGTATTTTTGTTTGTAGCATCGTTATAGTTTATTGAAGAGATTTTTAAATGCTATTGGTGGTTAAATTTCCGCCATACTCGAACATACTCGATACGTGAAGAGACTTGAACATGCTTCATATTCAGTCAAATTCAACTGAGGATAGTCAGGGCACTATGAAGGAATTCGCTTTCGTATTCCATTGGAAATGAGTTTCAGTTTCTTCCAGCAGTTTCTCCGTCAACATGACTCCACAGTCATTCGGGCGTTTAGTTGCTATCTCTCTCTACGACTCGAAATTTCATTCTTCCCCGTCAAATGGACTTCATTGCATATTGAAGTGACTCCACCAAAATGAATTCGTTTCTCTCTTTCATGTATCACGTATGCATTAATGGATGTTTGAATTCAACGTGATTTGAAATATACTACAGAGAAGCGATATTAGTTGAGTAATTTCAATTATTGTAAAAATTGTACTGGTGGGGCGAAATGGATAGTGATGTTGTGATGTTGATATCACATCCAATACATGATGGGAAGTGATTTTTTTTTTTCGCTCACTTTCTCTGTTTGTTCAATTTCAATTGCTGAACAAACGAACGATGGGAGGGATTATTCTCCCGCGAACGATAACCCTCTACGCTTCGTATATTACAAACCTGTTCATATTTCCCCACCATATGCCCATATTACCCGCATCGAAAAATGATCTACTTTTCGGTCTGTTTTAATTTCAGTAAAAAAAACATTGAAAAATACTTTTTTGTAAAACATTAGGCCAATCAATCCGGAAAACAGTATATTAAATTGGAAGGAACTGCATTTAAATTTTGTTAAGCATTAGTTTCCAACGATATAATTGAAGTTCTACTTAACACATCGGTATTACCCCCACCTCCCCTACATGTCGAACCTCTCCATGCATCATGAAGTAGCAGGATCGTACGGACTACGTAAAGCGATAGATTCATATTCAATTGAAGCAGCAGATCCTGATCCATTAGTGTCGGAGAGTGAAAACTATGTGAATATTTAGCCAGTTAGATGCTCAGGGAAGGGTAGTCAAATTATATTTTTTATTTTTAATGTTGCTATCCCTTGCACTGTATATATTATAATATATTATAATATATAAATATAAGCTTAATCGGACTTCAGGGAGAGTGGCGCAAAACGGTCAAAGTTTTTTTTGGAGAACGAAACGAAAAGTATGGTTTTGGGTGTCAATGAAAATAGTTATATCGATTTTTCATTCGGAACTTGCTACGAAATGTTGATTTGCAGGATAATATACGCTATGCGAAATATTAGCTCATTCGGACTTCTGTTGATCTGTTGATTCTGGATGTGTTTGAAGAATTACATCGTTAAACACTTTGATAATGATTTGGTGCCCTCCTGAAAAGGGCCGTTTTGTTTGGTTGCTGGGTATTAGGCCGTATGAATAAAAACAAAATTCACCTTTACTTTACTTCATTCGAGCAGTCGAGCAGTGAGATTAAGTTTTTACTACGTTTGGTATGAATGAAAGAAACAACAAAGTATTTACTTTTCGAAAATGGATGTTTAGCTGATTTCGTATGAATAAAACAGCATTCACCAAGTATTTACTTCGTTATTATCAAGTATGCTCATGAGCATACTTTGGATCTGAAAACACTATTATTCGTTATGATGTCATATCCGATTTATGTTTAATGCTGCTATCTTGCGCTTGAAATGAGTACTATCTCGAGAGTGTGTTTTCGGTCCTTTCAAATAACTTTTTTCAATTTTCTTTAAAATAATTAATTTCTCCCATACAACTGGGGCTATAACTTTTCTCAGACATTTTTCCGAATAATAAAATTATGGCTGCAAGATAGGTAAAATATTTGTCTATCGAACTACTTCGATAAATCTATTCGAACACCTTTTTTTTTATCTTCAAAAATTATGTATATTTTATTATATTGACCGCTCACGTTTCAGTCTATAACTTTTCTCTGTCACGATCAAGAAAAAAAGAATGAACTATGTGGAAAGATGAATGATTTAATTCTTTATCTAATGAGATGATTTTGAAGATTGTTACTCGATTAACAATCAATTTATTTCAACTGAAATAATTCATTATTCATTAAATCCGGCAAAACATTGAACAGAAACTTGCACGCAACAAAAACTTTTATCCGCTGAACTTTCATCCGCTAACTTCACATAGAGGCGGATGAACTGCAAACTTGCAAGCAAAACAAGCAACTTCACACAAGTCAAAGCGTGCGGTCCCAGGCGTATGTCTTACAGATTTCTTCCCGGTTCTTAAAGTGTTAAATATACTGGTTTTCGAAATAATTGGCCAAATGTTTTCAAATATTCTAGAATAGCATGTAGAAGGGGTTCTCATCAACAGAAATCTGAAATTCATAATGCAACAATACAAATCAACCACCTGTCCATCATACCCCCACTGTCCGTCTTACCCGCGGCTCCCCTACGCGGCTCAAACTTGTATACAGGAATCGAAAGTGGTGTGCGATATTTGGTACAGCACGGATATGAAATCAACAGGCTTCGTTCCTCGCTTTGTACAGGCAAAAAAATCGCATAAAAAATCGTACTAAACTTCACCAGTAGCTTTGAAAAATAGTGTTCGCTACAGAATTGGGAAAAACTTTTTTAAATTTAAAAAAATTTATAATATTTCATAATATAAAAAGTTTGCTTAAAAAATTAATCCAAATCCTATTGATTCCATTCGTGATCAACATTCGATTTCGTTTTTTCACTTTAGCAACCTACTCACTTACGCAGATCATAAAATACCGCAAAAAAGGCGCACAAAAAAACTGTACGAGATTTTTGATGCATCAAAAATCGCACAAAAAAATCTCAAAAAATAAAAATTGGCATAAAAACCGCATAAAAACAGGTTTTACGGTATGCTAAAAAAATCCTCGTTCGAACGGCGCTCACCTAGCACAACATCACATGATTTTCTCTGCCTGTCCACAATCGTTCTTCGTCGCAGCACTTTCTTCTTCTTTCTTTGTTTTTAAGAGGCTTTAAACTTTGCAGTTCATTCGCCTCTAGGAGCAGCACTTTTTTCAGCACAACCATATTAGATCGGATGAACCTCTCTGAGTTATCGATACAAAGATACAGTTATTAGGGGAACCAAATTTTAACCCGCTATATACAACATATACTGCCGTTCTACGCATAGTTGTCCCATGTTCCAAAATCGGCAACTGAGAAAAACGCATTCAAAGTATTCTCACATATGTGTCTACCAAAAGCTTTAAGCATTTCAATTTAGCAATACACCGGGTTTTTTATAAGCACTATACTATTGTCTAATGAAATGTGATGAGATCCCCTCACTGAATCAATCAAGCTTGAAAACAACTTGATGTTGTTTTTTGATATACTGGGAACAAACAATATATTTTTTGTGTTTTTTCGAAAGATTATGCATAGAAACATCGTTTTATGAAGAAATGAATGATCTGCAACACTTTCGCAGAATATAAATCTCATTGTTATTAGGCATTCGCTAACAAGGTGAACACATGTTCTGTTAAACTTTTTGTTATTTGTTTGACAATTAGTTCGTTCTTCCAAACCAGAAAAGAGTGCATTAGGCCTGCTGAAAGTGTGACATGAAATTCTTGTACTTGAACCGACTTATTCGATATGGATCTACAAAAAATACATGGTGGGACAGTTATGAATAGAATATCAACATGGGACAATTGAGCTTGATGTTGTTTTATTCAAAAGTTGGTAATAAACTATATGTGTTTTTTGTGTTTTTCCGTAAGATTATGCATGAAAACACCGTTTTATGAAGAAAAGTGAAAATCGTCAAAAAGTAACATGGGACAACTATGTAACATTGGGCTCAATGAGTATTGCTTGAATTTGTTCGAATTGAAGGAAGGTAGGTAGGTTCCCAAACAGACCATTTCTAACAGTGAGCATTGCGATCGGGCGTAATAACACATGCTAAATAAAAAATCATTTGAATAATTGACGCCTATGTCAATTATTATCAACGTTTTTCAAAACCGAGTCGTATAACAATTGCTCATAGGTTATGGGATAAAAACCAGATGGTTCAATCAATTAACCAACAATTGTTGTAAACCAAATTGCAATAACTGTTCTTCTTAATTCTGATTACGATTCAACCATTTGTCTGATTCACCCATCATTTGTTTGAAATAATTTTCAGTCACCTTTCCGAGCCAGGTTTGACCTGTTCTAGACAGAATCTATTCGCCCAAGCATGGGATGTAGCTATTAAATGAGCCCATCACAATCAACGTTATTTCGGTCGTCATGATGATTCTTTCGTTGTTTTTTTTTTCTTTCATTGGCAATCCTTTTGGAATGTCGTTCTATCTTCTCTTACACGATGCTCTTGGAATGCGTTTCCATAAGGCATCTTCTGTTTCACGGCATTCTGGGTTCATGCCGTAAATCCATCATCATAAAATTAACGCCGTAACTATATAATCGTTGTAAATGACGATATTGTGCTGCTTCCATGGACTACAGTTAGAACAACATTCGATGATTAATTGTAGCTTTCTTGCGAAGAACAGTGTGAACAAGCAAATTTGAAAAAAAAACACTGTTGAACATTAAACACACATCAAAGAAACGAGTCGTGAGAAAAAGAGTCTTCGTCTCGTATTCTAAATCTACTCATTTTGGCATCCCATTCGCATGCGACACAGAATCGCACCCATCCACCCACCCGGTTTCAGAGCTGCAATGGAACATCTCGAATGTGAAATGACGAACGACAATGCACAATCAGCAGCGAGCGAGAGGTAATCACAGAGCATACGACCCAAGAGGGCGCAGCCAATTTCCATAATTTTCGCGTCGAGTTATTCACTCCAAGTGCAGCACAATGCTTCGGATTGCATGCGTTCGTGCATGCGTGCGTGCATACAGAAACTTACGTCGATAATCTACTGCTCGAGATGATGTGATCTCCGAGCAGCCTCCGGTGCCGTGGGGAACCAAGGTTCAGCAACTTTACGTCACCGCTGTTCGATGCTCGATGTTTGTGCTCTCACCGTTGCTCCCCATTCGAGCGCCATGAGAAGCGACTGTATAATGTCGACCATGGTGCTGTGCATTTTGCACTTTGATGCATGTTTCCCTTTTCGCGCTGGCACATGCCTAAAGGTGAGGGACAGCACAACGACCCACATATTGTGAATGGAGGCACCGTTGAAAATTTTGAATGACTATTTAATTTTATTAAAAATGTCTAATGCATATATATTTTCTTGTGAACAGAATGACCAGAGGTGACGCTCGACCAACTGAGCTATCTGTTCAATTTCATTTGCAACATTAAAACAACAGTACAGGGAAACATCGATATAACGTACCCTCGTTATAACGTACCCTCGATATAACGTCACTCGATATAACGTACATTTTACCTCGATATAACGTACACATTTCCAAAGTGTAAAGGAAAAGTTTTTTCAATTTTTTTTTTTCTGATAAAACAATGAATTACCTGTGTTGTGATGCTAAAACAAGTTTTGTACCTTCAATAAATCCCGAAATACAGCTGGTTTTGTGATTTCGGATTCTAAATGAATCAATCTTTAATCAACAGTACGAAGGAAAACATCATGAGAAAGGCTGGCTTCGTCTTCTGATTGAAGTTATTCATTAACTTTACTAAAACAGCAACACAATAATGTATTATAGACTACGTTTGTGAGTACTTTATTATGCTTCGATATAACGTACAATTCGATACAACGTACAATTTTGAAAATGAAATGTACGTTATATCGAAGTTTACCTGTATTGCGATGACAGATTTTAACATTTTTATTTCTCAACATGTATCTATACAGTAAAACCAGTTTATGCGGTTTATCGCTCTACATAGGGACTGTGTCAGTTAATTCCCATTCTCATGTTTTGTTTTGTTTGTTTTAAGATGTCAGTAGGAGCTTATTGACAGGAGCAAAGAGTTGATTTTATGATCTGCGCAAGTGAGTAGGCCGCTTATGAAAGTGAAAAAAGGAAATCGAATGTTGATCATGAATGGAATCATCAGGATTTGGGATATTTTCTTAAGGATTTTTAGTGCGGTCCCTATCCACCACATAACAAAAAGGTTTTTTTTCAAATTGTTTAGCAAACACGATTTTTTTGTGCGGTCCCTATCACCCGCATAATAATAGGTTTGCCTATATAACAAAAGAATCCTACGGTCAACTATGAGCGCAAACTTGATTTCCTCTTAAAATAAAGACATCTGGCTTATGTCATAAAGGTAATCTTTTTCCACAGTCATCATCATAATTCCGAATAATCGTTTCTGGTCAGATCTCGACCGCAAATGATTCTTGTTCCGTCGAACAACAAAAAAAGCTTTTTCAACGGATGCCGTTGTATTAGGCAATGTCAGTATCATTCTGGCCAGCCGTTTCGGAGAAGGTTTGATGCAGGTTTTGTCCAACGATAATCGGAATAATGACTATCATTTAAAAAGAACCGTCAGTTTATTACAAAACTTCGCTTCATCGAATTTCGAGTGGTATGAAATAAGCATTTTCAAATTCCCAGTAGGTAATGCGACATCGAAGTCGGCAAATTTTTCGTGATTCGACTAATTTGTATTCATCTAGTTCCTTAAACCATTTCGTCAATAATTTGGTTTATAATCGATTCATATAAACGACGACAATTGATGACGTTACTGTCATTCATAGTTTCGTCAGATACATCAATTGCATCTTTAAGCGCACTATCGGAATGATGATCTGCTTTGAGCTCCTCTATAGAAGCAAGGCAAGCCTTGACGATACGCACAAAGTCTACTAGGTCTAATTCCTTTTTTTTGCAAATTTTAATTTGATAAAGAACATCCGTATGTGCAAAACTATTCGCAAAAAATTTTAGCAAGAATACAGTGTTGAACTCAAGCATGAATGAGTGAGGACCTCTGGATGTACAGGGTTTTCCAACTTTAAATTCCGAAAGTAAATTGGAATAAAACACACTTTGAATTCGAATTTCGATGAAACTTTTATTTCAAATTAAAGTTTGGTTTATGCCATTATGTGTGAAATACAACATCATTCAAATGTCCACCTAGGGCTTCCTTCCTCGCACACCTTGATCCGGAACAGGTAATTTTCGATGACTTTTCGGCACATATGGGGCGGTATCTCGGTCATAACTTCACGAATGTTGTCTTTCAAATGTTCAAGAGTTTGCGGAGAGTTGGCATAGACACGGTCTTTCGCATAACCCCACAAAAAAGTCTAGCGGGTTCAAATTGCATGATCTGGACGGCCAATTGGCATCACCAAAACGCGAAATTATGTTCGGTCTGTTGTGTGGCACGTGGCGCCGTCCTGCTAAAACCACATGTCATACGTATCCATATCTTCAATTTGTGGCAAAAAAAATCGGTTAACATGCGGCCATAGCGCTCACCATTCACAGTTACCGTCTCGCCGTCCTCATTTTCAAAGAAATACGGTCCGATGACTCCACCAGACCATAATGCGCACCAAACAGTGACTTTTGGCGGACGCAATGACCTCTCAACAATCACGTGTGGATTTTCTGAGCCCCATATTCGGAAATTTTGGATGTTCACATAGCCACCGAGCTCGAAATGTGCCTCATCGCTGAAGAAAATTTGATGCGAAAATTCAGCATTTTGCTACTGCTGTTCGTTCACCCAATCGACGTATGCCCGACGCATTCCATGGTCACCACGCTCTAATTTTTGTACCAGTTGGACTTTATATGGATGTAGATGCAAGTCCAAATGCAAAATTCACCACAATGATGTGTTTGACAAGCCCAATTGCTGAGCACGCCGTGGAATCGAAACATTCGGGTCATCCTCCACACTGGCAGCAACAGCAGCAATATTTTCGGCCGAACGCACATTACGATGATGCACAGGTTTCACAATATCCGCTACGGATCCAGTTTGTTCGAATTTACGCACTACATTAGCGATTGTGTGCTCTGTAGGCCGTCCATGACGACCAAAATCCGTCCGTAATGCTCGAAAAACATTTGCCGGTTTTTCATCATTTTTATAGTATAAACTTACAAAATTAACACATTGTGCGATGCTAAAACGATCCATATTGTAAAATGGCAGACATTCAACTAACGATATGACGCTTTGGTTGACAGCTATGTCAAACGGTTGTCAGCGCAGGGCTGTATACTTTCGGAAGCCCGAAATGGAAAACCCTGTAGTATAAATTTCAGCATCAAAGACACTGTGGCCAAGGTAAATCTCACCCATACATTCATTGATATTTAGGTGCATAATTCAAATCATCTATGTTTGCAAACATTTGGTATTTTGGACTCCATAAATTGCTTCAATGTCTCGCTGCGTTTTGACGACTGCGAGAAAAATGCCGCAGGAGATGAGATCGTATTGAAAAACCTTGACGTTTTCTTGTTGTTCAAGCACGAGTGAAGCAAAACCAAGTTCAATACGTGTGCGCGACAGTGAATATATCCAGTGAATAACCGTTGTTTCACCAATGTTTGCTCACCAGATTTATCTCCGGACACTACAGTAGCGTCATCATAGCTCTGGGCCACAATTTTGTCAGCATTAAGACCAAAGTACGCAGCTATTTCATCCACATGTCCGGCCAATGCAGCGGAGGTTTTGAAACGTAAGCAGACATACGTTTACTACATGTACCGAGTTCAAGTTGTCAAATGAACAAAATCGATAAAAACGCTCGAATTAAAACCACACATCAACGAAGAATACCACCACATCCACAGAAATCATGAATGAATTTGTTCGTTTTTTTATTTGCATTATGCTCGCTCGGGGTGTTTGGTGCTGTCTCGCGGTCTCGTGCCCTCTCTCAAATTTTAATGACGTCAGGAATAGAAAGAGAAACAGAAAGGGAAACGATGACCAAAGTACGTAGAATTAGAAGATAGTCTCCTCCCTACTTTGTTCAAGTGATGGTAGGCAAAGAAAAAAGATAAAAAATTGTAATTAACCATCGATCGAATCCATATAAATTCGAACATTTTTTAAATTTTTTAAAATTGTACCACAAGAACTGTCTCAAAATATGTTTCGAAATGATAGAATAGCAGTCTACTTAATCATTTTAAAAATTAAAACAGTAAAATTATCACACCTGTATTATGAAAATAATGCAAACACCGATGCACAAATGTGAGGAGAGGTTATGTCGAAGCAGTGTCGTTCCCACAAATTGGTAATATGCAAGGCGCATAGAAGTATATCCTAAGGTGAGGCCGTTTCGTCACTAAGTTGGTTAGGGGAGCGGTATATGAAAACAGTACGGAAGAAAGCAGAAGGGAAATTATTTGCCTGTAGCGTGAAAGAGACAGACTGATCACGAGCGAGCTTCGGCACTAGCGTATTGTGTATTGTTTACTAACAAAACACAGTAGACTTCCAAGATGGCTGAAGAGTGGTTTTAGCAAGTTGGCCCACCTTAGGATATACTTCTAGGCGCCTTGGGTAATATGATGAAAGTTTAAGTCTCACACTGCTGTTTTTTTCTCTTTTATTAAACCATCGTTCGAATATTCATGCGAAAATTGGCAATAGGAAACGGAAATGGTTTCCGGTAGCAGCTTCACCAGATTCTTTGGTGATGTTAGATACGCTACGAATGGTAGCGGAACGTTTTGGAAGATCCATAAAACACACTTATCTCCAGTACGAAGACGTCTTCTTTACTGATTATCGGTTAAAACAGTTTCCTAAAAAGATCAACAAATTGTTGGTCGGAAAATGGTGGAAAGTTATCCCGCTTTCTCCAAGACTTTCGGTTCTGCTACTATTCAAAATTATTCTGCTCCGGCATCGCGGATATGGCACTTTGACACTTTGCTGAAGTAAACAAAAACTGTTCAGTATGAAATCGATAAAAAATCACATAAAACCTTACCTGCAGTGAAAATGCGGTACGGTCTCTCATGAAAATGCGGTGTTTATTGTCGGCTTTTGTCACTTTTTATGGTTTTTAGAACTTTTAAAATCGAGAAATATTCAAAAACTTCACAGCTTCGAACAAATTGAGGATTTTTTGTATGTAACATATTCGCTGTCCGGGTGTTTACACAGGCGATTTCGCTTACCTTCTATTTTACGTATTTTGCAGCAGAAATATTGAACCGAAAACGTCATTTTTACGCAAGGCGGCGCATTAGTAGTAGTGATCGTTTCATACGTAGTTGACTATGTTTGCCCTGTGTTTGGATGACGGCGGGTTCAAATGAATGGTTTGAACCCCGTAGTCATTACTACTTATTTTGTAGCGTTAGGGCAGTGTATTCAAATGTAATTATCAGATTATATTCTTCACGGTGGGTTTGAGTTCCACCAAAATAGAAAATATAATAAGGATATTCGGAATAACATGGAAATCACAAAAAAAAATACTTCGATAATTCCTCATCCCTGTTACAAATGTGAAATAATATACATTTTATTCTGAGATTGTCTACCTGTCCTATGAACAGTTTGAACAGGCGAACGAGACGCCTCTGAGAATGACAACTTTACGTACCCTTCGTTCAATATCAATCTCTAAATTGATCTGAAATGGGAGGGATGATAAATATTTGCGTCGAAACATTTTTGAGGTTTTTGAGTATAAATGAGTGTAAGTAGCAAATGAAAGCTGACTAATCAGACTAATTGATTTCTTATTCGTTTGCACAGATTTTTTTCTCTTCATTATTGTTCTTGCTAGTAACAAGTAAAAACTTTTTATAAGAAACTAAAGACTTTGAACATAAATAAAGTCTCCATGTTATATTTTGTTTTTAAAGTTGCACCCTTCAAATATTTAAAAATCAGCGAATCAGACTATTTATTAACACTAATCATTTTTCCAAACTGCTACTATATCGTATTCCTGATGTGTTATAATTCTTTCAAGAGCAGTAGAGCAGCATACTCCATTCTCCATGAGCCATCGAAACCCATATTTTTCCAAATTTTACATATAAGAAAAACAAGATTGCAAACTTATGGCATCAGAGTTCAATATCCTCCAAGGGTTCCTCGCGTTTTTTTCACTGTGTACCCTCAAACCCCTCCATACTCGGTATCTCACCGGGCGTCGGGTGGATAGCAGGGCAAAGATCGCACCTCTGCATGTGAATGAAACCCGCATAAATTGCCGTCGACGAGGTTGAATTTTTTTCGCAACCCTTGAACCTGCTCTTCCTCTTCCTCGTCCACATATCACCACCGTTTTAAGTGGTAATGGCCTATGAATTATGACGGCACATCATATGAAAGGAAACAATAATAACGCCAACTGTACTCGTTCAGAGCACCAACCCCTTTGCAAGGGACCCCTTGGTAGGGTTGAAGCTGAGGGAGTTAGCTGGCGAGAGTTGGTGAACCCCTTTTTGGGGGAGGTAATACACCTTGGCGTGGCGCGTGACGATCAACACGACAACAAACTGCAACCAACCAACCAAGATTTGAGAAAAGTTTCTCACACATAAATTATTACGCACGCCAAAGCCGCAAGTCACACCACGAGAGCCTGAGAAACGGCGGCCCGGGGCCCGCTTGTTGTCCGATCGTCCGCTTCTTGATTGGTTGGGGCTTTTCTTTCTCTCGTTTGCTGCTATTACTGCGCTCGTTACTTCAGTGATTGTTTGAATTTTTTTTTTCTTGGCAATTGTTGGTAATGGTTGTAAACAGCGTAGGGGCAGGTAGGTAGCGAGAGTAAACTGGTCCAAAACTCAATGAAGCTAAGGCTTCGGTGAAACGGCGACATGCGTAGTATGGGAGCAGTCTGTTAGACCCAGAAAATAAATTGTTGTCATTTAGATTTGCTATTTAATTCAATGACAAAAACTCAACAAAGGAAAACGAGATTTTATTTCGTTCAATTTAAGTTGGTTATGTTAGATAACACTAGAAAAGCTGCAAATAAATTTACAAGCAATGGTATGTCGCGAAGTAATCTATGAGCCAAGGTGTCCAAAGTTGGCGAAACATCTTCGCACCAAAATAAAAAGAAAAAATCCATTGTTTATTTTGCAAAAAAGGTTACAATTTTAATATACAAAGTATTGCCCATCGCTTGTCACAACTTTTCCTCATCTTTCTGGCAATTGACTTCCCTTTGCGGAAATAATCGGCCGGTTTGTCGGCTAACCACGAATCGATTTTTGACTTCATCACAATTGGAGAAGTGCTTGTCAACCAGGCCATATTACATCGATCGAAAAAGGAAGTAATCGGATGGAGCAATGTCTGGAGAATACGGCGGGTGGGATAGGAACTCCCATTTCAGCGTTTCCAAGTATGTTTTGACCGGTTTCGCGACATACGGTCGAGCATTGTCGTGCTGCAAAATAACTTTATCGTGTCTTTGCTCGTATTGTGGGCGTTTTTCCTTCAGTGAACGGCTCAAACACATCAATTGTCGTCGATAGAGGTCCCCCGTAATGGTTTCATTCGGTTTTAGCAGCTCATAGTACAACACACCAAGCTGGTCTCACCAAATAGACAGCTTCTGGCCGTGAATATTCCGCGCGGCCGTCGATGTTGATGCATGGCTGGGGTATCCATACGTTGCCCAACGTTTATGATTGTCGTAATGGACCCACTTTTCATCGCCAGTAACGATTCAATGCAAAAAAAACCATTTCTTTTATGCCGTTGGAACAGTTGTTCGCACGTGAAAAAACGGCGTTCGACTTCTCGTGGCTTCAATTCATACGGCACCCAATGTCCTATCTTTCGCATCATTCCCATTGCTTTCAAACGATCGGATATGGTTTGCTGGGCTACTCCAAGTGTATCTACAAGTCCTTGTTGCGTTTGTGACGGATCTTCATCGAGTAAAGCCTCCAATTCTTCATCTTCAAACTTTTTTGGCGGTCCGGAGCGTTCTTCGCCTTCCATGTCCAAATTATCAATTTTAAACCGTGCAAACCACGTCTGACACGTTTGCTCAGTTGGAGCATGGACACCATAAACGTCCACCAAAATGCGATGACTTTCCGCAGCTTTTTCCTTCATATTGAAGGTATGAAGTAACACTCCCCGCAAAAACACTCTCGTTGGTACGAAATTCGACATGTTCGAAGTGACAAAAAATTATGTTGTTTACGCTTCAACTTTCTGACATATACTGAAAAAGATGCGCAATGACAGTAGCATTCCAACGAATGGAAATTTGATTCACTGAAATAATAACCTAGTCGCGCCATCTGTTGTAAAACCGAAGAAACTTACCGGTACACCTAATATTTCATTTCAACTTCTTACCTATTTCTGGAAACTCAGAAAAATGGAGTAGTTCTATAGTTATGAAACGCAGTGTATAATCGAGTCAAATGTTGTTTTTTAATTTGATATACTTTTCGTTTTTTGAATATAAAAAAAAATAATTTAATTTTTGATTCAACTCCTTAAAGTTATAAAATACATTTCTCAAATAAAAAATATAAATTCCTTCAGGAGGTGATAAAGGATAATATTTGATGAAAACAATTCTTCTACACATATAGTTGAATTTTAACAATGTCAAAGTTATTGAACTGCTCTTTTTGACATAGGACTATGTCTTTGATTTCTATATAGGGGGGTAACTCTACGAAAAATGTAACGATTTATTATGAGTTTTCAAACGCATATTACTCAAAATGGTTATTGCGACATATGTTGTGTTATATATCATTAGATAGGAAATTTATCCAGAATTTGTTTTTGCTTGAAACATAAACAGAGTATATAGTAAAAAAAGTAAACAATTTGACGATTTAATTGTGTATGTTTTCTTTCGATTACAATCTCCACTCGCTTCCTCCCCGACGCTACGAACCATTTTTTTTGCCTAAACTCGGGCGTTAGCTCATAATGTAAGTTGATGCGTAAAATGAATTATTCACCATTTACCGATAAAAGGCATTAATTTTAAATTATATTGTATGTTGTCCAATCAATTTATGCTTGTATCTATGGGAGAAGAGATAACTAAAGCACAAGCATTTTCACTCCCACAGATTTACTCCTTTATCAATAAAAATCATATTAACATTTAACAAATCTCTTCTTTTAACTCAGCTAAAAAGGTGACAACTATCGGAAGGCTTGAGCATTTTTTTGTACTAACCGGCTCTCTCCGCAGATGCCATGTTTCATAGTAATAGTAATAGTAATAGTAATAGTAATAGTAATAGTAATAGTAATAGTAATAGTAATAGTAATAGTAATAGTAATAGTAATAGTAATAGTAATAGTAATAGTAATAGTAATAGTAATAGTAATAGTAATAGTAATAGTAATAGTAATAGTAATAGTAATAGTAATAGTAATAGTAATAGTAATAGTAATAGTAATAGTAATAGTAATAGTAATAGTAATAGTAATAGTAATAGTAATAGTAATAGTAATAGTAATAGTAATAGTAATAGTAATAGTAATAGTAATAGTAATAGTAATAGTAATAGTAATAGTAATAGTAATAGTAATAGTAATAGTAATAGTAATAGTAATAGTAATAGTACAGGGAAACTTCGATATAACGTACCCTCGTTATAACGTACACATTTCCAAAGTGTGAAGGAAAATTTTGTTTCTGATAGAACAATGAATTATCTGTATTGTGATGCTAAAACAAGTTTTGTACCTTCAATAAATTCCGAAATACAGATGATTTTGTGATTCCGGATTCTGAATGAATCAAGATTTAATCAACGGTACGAAAAGAAACATCATGAGAAAGGCTGGCTTCGTCTTCTGATTGAAGTTATTCATTAACTTTATTAAAACAGCAACACAATAATGTATTATAGACTACGTTTGTGAGTACTTTATTATGCTTCGATATAGCGTACAATTCGATACAACGTACAATTTTGAAAGTGAAATGTACGTTATATCGAAGTTTACCTGTAATAATAATAGTAATAGTAATAGTAATAGTAATAGTAATAGTAACAGTGATAGTAATAGAAATAGTAATCACAAGCTGTGCCACTAACACTGACTGAGTGTATCCTATGGCTAACCTTCCCTACTAACATATTTCCTAAATTCCCGAGATATTTATGAGAGGTCGTAGAGTTCTCTGCATCTCTCTTAAGTAAATATCGAACTAACATTCCTTCCCTTTTCGTAGCAGTTGCAAGGACGTGGCCAGGACAATTCTTAACTGTTGGAGAAAGCAAGCCTTCATCTAAGAGATACTTCCAATCGTCAGTAACGGATAGAGGTGAGCTTTTGAAGTAACAGTTCTGAATTCGTACCACCTACGATTTTGTGCAACTTGCTCAATGCTAATGCTAAATGTTGTCCAATCAATTTGTGCTCGATTCATGTTTTTATCGTGTAGGTCTCACTACTAACAATTTTTGTAATTGTGGTCCAGGATGTCTTAATATAGAGTATGTTGATTGGTTGTGTAACAATGCAATAAATGAATTTAAATGGCTGCTGATTTAGAAGATCGAAAGGGTATACCCACGTAAATCAGATTATGATAGCTTGAGTAGTTGCGATCTTACAGGGCTATAAAATTATCACAAACAATGTTCCGGACAACGTGGTAACGAAGGAGATAATGCTATTTTTACCTATGATTTATTTTTGTAGTCATAGATTCATTTGAATCAGGCTTATATTCATGTAGGTCTTAACTATTTAGACTTGTGTTCAAAAATGATACATGATGACTATTTGTCTTCTTCTGCATGATTGAATGAACGGAAGAAAAGGGTAGTAATGGCTTTAATGGCATTTTTGTGTACCGAATACTACCACGTTATGTCATCTAACCCGTTTAAAGCATACAAGTACATACAGGAAACGGTTTTCAATTTTTTTTTAAATTTGCATTTAAATTGCTTACTACACACAATCACAGTTCTATGTCAAGATCCCGTCCGTGCTCCTAGGCTCAGACCCATCAACTTTTTTAGTTTCGAGCTCTGTTTGCCTTAAAATTCTGTTGCTCTGTAATACAGGATACTGTTGTGAAACATCGAAATAAGTTGATTTAAGTAACATTTTAGAAGTAAAAAACTCAAAAGCTAGTGATTTTTAAGGTTTTATAATTAATTGTGCTCCAAAAATGCATAATGAATTTGATTGTGTCTATCAACTAAATTAAAACTCTCTAACCGCTCTTCAAATCGTTCGTCGACACTCAAGTCTTATCTTTTTAAAATTTGCTTCAATATCGTTTTAATTCCTGAGCTTCAAAATCAAAATCTTCAAAAAATCACGATTTTATACTCCACTAGCTGTAGCCTGCCACGCTTTGCTGTGGCACATTGTGGTTGCATGGCTGAGTTGAATTTTTTATTTGTTTATGTTGTAACAACAATCTTAGATGTGTTTGGTTGTTTTGTATAGTACATATATCATAGTTTAAGCTCAATCGGTTCCGTAATTTTTCAAGTTTTTAACGCACGAACAGAACAGTTATATATATAGAGAGATTGTAATTATGTTGAGCTATTATCTCTCACCATAACGTTGATATATCACAATTTTTCTTGATAGATGTCATATTAGAAATATTTAAAAACACAAAACTGTACATAATCAGACCTAAAATTGAATGTTATCGAATCATATATAATCGATTCTGTATATAATCAAGTCCGATATTTAATACAAAGGAGAAGAACGTTAGTGCATTGACACAAGGAAACAAATAGGCTGTGTTTATGTATTTGCGAGAGTTGGAATGAATCATGAACCAACCATTTTTAACTGCTTCTACGAAACTCTACAAACTCGATCGGTCTTTTTCGGGGCCACCAAAAATTTCAATAGAGAGTTAATTCTAAAATGTTGATTCCATTTAACGTGAAGGTGGAAGCTAGCCATTGTAGTAGTATAGATAAAACCACGTGTAAATATGGTAGTAATAGTGTTCGTGAGAGAAGAGCAAAGCACACGTAAATAGATCAATTTACTTATCAGACTGTGTGGCGCTTCATTGACACGAGTCTTTGAATACATTTGAAGAAAATAACAATTCAATACTCAAATATGTAACGATTTATTAATTGTATGAACAATATGTTCCGATGAACAATTGCAAATATAAATATATATAGAAGGTGCATTTGCATATGAAGTAAAATTCTGATTATACGCGAGGGTAACATGAGCAAATTTATAATACATGCGAATTGTGGCTCTTTTGGTAATAACAAGTTCTTCCGCATAGTAACTCGATGTTGGTGTTTTCTTAATATTTTCCTTCATTGATATTCACGTTGGAGAGCCTTAATCCTTCTCTTCGTTGGCCGAGGCATTTTGATTGAATGTAATACTTTTCCGTAGCATAGGCAGCCGTGGCAGTGCTCCGAGCTCTGCATTACAATTTGCTTAAACAATGTTAAAGTTGCTAAAACTTACATTATAGACCCATTAAACGTAAAAATAATAATTGTATTGATATCACATTTGCAAGTCAATGAAAAAGTTTAATATAAAAGTGAAATTTACAAAAAACATCGGCTGCATCCGATTTATATCATAAAACTAGCTGACCCGGCAAACTCCGTCCCGCCCAAATTTTTTTTTGTTTTCAATACCTACAAACATTCACGTTTTCTTACTATGAGCAAGTTTATGGGTCCAATCGCAGAACTGTTCATTGATTGATCTTCTAATCGACCCCGTTGAATTTGCCTTTTACTATAAAATTCCTAGTATTTCTAACAAAACTCATCATTATAATATCAGATTATTTTCAGGCACAAAATTTCAAAATTCAAAATTTTTCAACCACTTGCAAATAACATGTTTCTCTGTTACATGGAATGAATGTTTTATACAGAAAATATGATAGAATAAAGACCTAAATCGGAAAAAAAATTTCCCTCAGAAAGGTGGGAGGAGCGTTGAACCTTTTTAGAAATGTTTCTTGCCCCCTAAAACCTCCACATGCCAAATTTGGCTCAGTTCACTTGGTTAGTTTCTGAATTATGCAGGAATTTATTCTTCATTTGTATGGCACTCAACCTCCCGCCCCCCTCAGAGAGAGGGGAGGAGTGTATATTCACCATGGAAATGTTTCGTGTCCCCTAAAACCTTCTCATGCCAAATTTGATTTCATTTGCCTTAATAAATCTCGAGTAATGCAGAAATTTGTGTTTCATTTGTATGGCAGTTCCCCCTTAGAGAGGGGGCTGGAGTGTCTAACCACCGTAAAAACTTTATTGCACCCTAAAACCTCCATATGCCAAATTTTGTTTCATTTGCTTGATTAGTTCCCGAGTAATGAAGAAATTTGTGTTTAATTTGTATGGCAGACACCCCCCCCCCCCTCTTAGAGAGGGGGCAGACTATCACGAAAACCTTCCCCGGCCCCAAAAACCCCTACATACCAATTTTCATGTTCATCAGTTCAGTAGTTTCCGAGTCCATAAGAATCAGACAGCCAGGCAGACAGAAAGGCAGACAGACAGACAGACAAAAATCCATTTATATATATATAGATTAATGAGTAACACACTTATTCAGATGTGTATACTTAGTGTTTAGAATCATTCTTGCTTTGATTTCGTTTTTATTTTTATTGTTCTTATTATTAACAATGCACGAATTTTACAAGATAATGTACAATGCTGCTTCTTTATGTTCGCTTAGAAGCAATAAACTGGAAGTATTAATTGTAAATGAGCAACGTCGCAATATTATCCTTTATTTATGTATAAGAAAATATGAACAGATAGTGCATAACCGCTATCAATACGCTCATTTTTTAATAACTCTTCGAAGACGGTAATTTAAATAATTGTTCACATCAGAAAAAATGAGTGGGTTATATCTATGATATAACCGCAAGGTTGACGCGGGACTACCTTAGCTTAGCAATCATTTGTTTGTATTGATTTTATTTTTGATTGAATGAAACAATTTTCGAATTCAATTGAATTAAATATATTTGCTTTGTGAGTAAAAAGATTGTATAATTCCATTTGAAGTCAATTCATGCATTTGGATAGATTATGTTCTTCGTTGCAAGTAAATTTAATGACAGTCCATTTACGTTTGGTATGACATCTTGGTTTTGAAGTCTGTGTTAGACAAACACATTTCAGTCGGAACAAAACTTCCCCCGATTTGCATGTATTTGCAATTCCGAGTTCCCCAGACAGCTTCGTTTAGATGTATGTAATAGGTAAACGCATTTCAGCCGGAATAAAAATGCCCCCGAATTGCATGTATTTGCAATGCCATTTTCCCCTCACTCCTTGGATTTAGAGTCTGTGTTAGGGAAACACATTTCAGTCGGAACAAAAATGCCCCCGACTTGCATGAATTTGCAATGCCAATTTCCTTACGCTTCTTGGATTTGAAGTCTGTGTTAGAGTCTCATATGTCAGTCGGAAGAAAAATACACCCGACCTGCATGAATTTTTAATGCCAATTTCCCCAGACACTTTGGTTCTGAAGTTTGTGTTGGGGAAACACATTATCAGATTATTTTCCACGTTTATAATATTGACGTGGGACTACGTCTAACCGGAGTATATGGTAGGTAAAATGAAAACCCAAACACAGAACATGCAAGAAAAAATGAAAAATTTCAAATGCTTATAACTCGAACATTTCTTACTGGATCGGAAAGATGTTTCCATCAATTAATGCGGAATATTTCTACGCTTCTGTCGCAATAAATAAAATGTTATTTTTCATTAGATAAACAATTGAATAACTGTGAAATGTCAAGCGTGATCTAAACGTCCTAATCACCTAGTTTTGATTGGCCCGATTTACGGTTTCCCGAACACAGACTTCAAAATCAATGTCCCTGTGGGAATCCGCTTAGCAAATATACATGCAAGTAGGGGGTATTTTTGTTTCAACCGAGCTGTGTTTCCCAAACATGGACTTCAAAATCAATGTGCCTGGGGAATCCGACTTTGTATATTTTTTCGCGATTATGCAATTATGAGCACTATACCATACACAAACGTGCAAATTTCCAACCAAACCGAATATGGTCAAAGGTGATCGGTCCGTCATTCGGCGTGATATTTACCAAGAAGAAGATGAATTTTGATTCATCTTCAATCATCTTCGGTTAGAATCAGTCATATGTAATAATGTTTCAGCGACTTATTAATTACTGGTGGCAATTGAGATAACATGTTTTACCACCCGTTTTATGACTTCAATAGGTTCAGTTCAATAATGCAGCTTGTTTTCAACTTCTCAACTAACCACTTCGGAACCCTACGTCATTTCAAAAAGTACCCGAGTTACAAGTTGCCTGAAAAGTGAACATTGCGCATTGTTTTAAACTTTTATTTTGTTACACTTGTATTTTCCCTTCATTTGACGTAACATACCTTCAACTACCGCCCTAAGCTTTTACCTCATCTTCACCGTCCGACATTGAACAATTGGTAATAACGACGGCCCAACAAACGAACCGATCTTATATATTTCCTTACTTTTTTACTTCGCATCATTGGTGCTAATTGGTAAGTAATCAGCGGGCAAACCAATACCCAAAGTTATCCAACGTTTCAGGCAGAGAAAACACAGTCCGTCTACAACCTCATCATAAAGGTCCCGTGTATACACGTGTGTGTGATGAAGCGATTGAGCCGATAACCGGGGGACTTAATAATTTGTGCGATTTTCTCACTTTCCGCTAAACCAACGCCGCTTTGGGATGAATCGACCGCCGCTTCGGCAGTCAATATGACACGATTTCCACAGGCTCAAACACACAGACCCCACCTATGCAACCGGATGAGTTTCGTTTTCTGTTTTTGCCGGAGTGGATAATGAGGCACCGCAATTAAACTGTTAATTCCCGACGATTTGACGGAAATCACGTTTTCACGGTTGTTTATCGATACTATAAACGTTAGGTTTTTAATTGCTCAATTTGCGACGCAGAATTGATGCTGTGTGGAGTTGTGCTCGTTTCGAAACGTCAGTTCTTATCTTGTAAATTTGATTCGAGAAAATGATCCTGCGAATCCGAGCTGTCATATCAATAATCATCCAGTTCAATAACATTAACGCATTAATTTCTATAAAAAAAAAAAGGAAACTCATGTAGGGCATTAGCATCTCCGTCGTCTGTTAACTATCCCCAGATTAAAGAATCTAAGAAATCGAAAAAGAGCCATAAATAAAAATCATTCCTAATGGATCGCGCGTCCGAGTTCTACAGAGATTCTGGTACATAATTAATTACGTATAAAAGTTTCTCCGAAAAATTGATTTATGACATCAGACTCCGTAATACCCCGATTATGCTTTGCCATCGCTGAAAATGAAAGGAAAAGTTTCGTTCACCCGACTGCTAGTTACAATCAAAGCAAAGGGACGGTATGAAACATTCCGAAGGGTACGACCTCGACTTTGTTGTTCCACGAACATCGCCCAGCGCCGGTTGCCGCGCCCACTGGCACCTAACACTTCGGACTCTTTATATGTGAAGAAAAGCCCGCGAAGGGACATTGGGGTACAATGGGTTCTTACCCATTCACTTCGGAAAGATGAGCATGGTTCTGTTGTCAGTTAGTTGTTCATCATTGCATTACTGTCTATTTTAAAGTCGACCTAAAATACACTAAAAATCATGTGCATTAGAAACTTGAATAGACATGTTTCTGTTTGATGATGGTATTTATTTTGTAACCGTCCGATTAATGACGTTTAGATAGAAAATCCCATCAAAGAGACTTTTTAAGGGCAGTTACCCAAATTTCTGGGATTGTAAAAAAGTGAGTATTTTTTACCAGAAAATCATTGCTCCGCATTGTTTGCTGTTTAATACTTCATCAAATATACATAGAAGAACACAAAATATTATTCCTATTTCAATTTTTATTTTTCACTACCTGACCCGGCGAACTTCGTCCCGCCCGAAATTATTTTTTTATATGAATTCTTTCGAACATTCACGTTTTCTTTCTAAGCGAACGTTCTCGGGTTCAATCGCAGGAATTGCCATTGATTGATCTTCTAATTGATCCTTTACAATTTCCTTTTATTATAGTTTTCCTATTACTCCTAACAAAACTCGTCATTATAATATAAATTTATTTGCAAATACAATTTTTTTTCAAGAATTTTGATTCACTTGCAAATAACATGTTTCTCCGTTATATGGAATATATGTTTGATACAGAAAAGTAAATTTTCATTCATAGTTTTTATTTTCAAAGCGCGTTATTTTACCTGAGAATTTATTTCCATGCTCGCTTCTCACCAACGGAACACGCATCTTAATTCCGCAAACGCGAGATCCAACTAGGCTAACAACTAGGTCATTATAGAATATATGGGAATTATTTTTTTACAAACTTTCTCTCAAACCATTTCGAAGACTTTAAAATTTTAACCATTTTAGTTTTAACTCATGATTTTTCAAACTCAACCGATGGTCCGAAAAATTTTCGGATGACTTTTTCAAAAATTCATAATTTTTGAACTACTGAGCCGATTCAGATGATCGACATCTGAAATTAAAGCAAATGAGCTGGAAAAAATATTACGTTCGCGAAAAAAATGGATTCTTTTCTAGTTTAGTTGCATAGGAACATTTAACGAAGACTGAAAACTAGTTAAATTTTAAAATTCATTCAAAAACGAAAAAAGACACATCTTTGATTATTGTACACGTTATGTAAAAAAAACCTCAGCTTTCAAGAAAAAATATTAAAAAATATAGCACCATCTATTTTTACCGAGAAAACTATGAACAATAATATCAATAATATCAATAATTACAAAAACCAAAATTCATTTTTTTTCGGAAGTGTGATATTTTTTTTTAAAGAAGACTAGATCATTGGCTTCAATTTGATATTTTGATCTTCTGAATCGGTCCAGTTGCTCAAAGCTTATGATTTTTTCAATAATGTTTTTTTTTTAAAAAGGGGGAAAAAATTTTTTTTTTTTAACCATCGGTTAAATTGAAAAATTCATAACTGGAAAACGAACAAAATCACATCTATGATTTTTACATAGGTTATGTGAAAAATATTCAGCTTTTAAAAACAAATATAAAACGATATAGTGCTCTCTAGTCCAAAGCCATGAAAACAACAAAAAACAAATACAATAAATAATTGCAAAAACAAGATTCATATTTTTGGCTGGTGTGATATTTATCCAAAAAAAGGCTTTGGCTTTAATTTTATATACCGATCATCTTAATCAGTGCAGTAGTTCGAAAGTTATGAATTTTTGTAAAAGGCAAAAAATCTATTTTTCGGACCACCCTAAAATGAAAATGAGCACCCTAATAAAAAAAATAAAAAAATGCGGGTCTAATATTTTGCGATAAAGAACAAATCTACCAGTTTTCACGAAAATCGGAGGACTACTTTATCGGTTTCACATGGAATGGCTGCATATAGACAAAATATTGTGGTGGATACCCGCCTGATCGATACATTGTATGCGCGCTATCAGCATAAAGCGCTATCCGATACTCGAAGAATGAGCGATTGTTGCTTATGCTGACGGCAGCGAAAAGGATCACGTAGCCATCCACTGCGAGCATAGAATAAGCACATGAATGTAAAATATGAGTTTGAATAAAAGAGTCTAGTCGCGACCGTGCTGGAAGCAAGACGTGCGTTCTCAACAACGGTATCTCATCATAGCCCCCCCAAGTCCCCCAGGGACTTGTCAATATATAGGAGTGCGTTATTTCGCCTAATATTCCATTTCTATTTTCGAACAAAGATCAATTTCGTTTGCGCAAACATCGAATGGACTAACAACGCTTACCATGATATAGTTGTAAAATATATCTTATTTCCTATTTCCTATTTCCTATTTCCTATTTCCTATTTCCTATTTCCTATTTCCTATTTCCTATTTCCTATTTCCTATTTCCTATTTCCTATTTCCTATTTCCTATTTCCTATTTCCTATTTCCTATTTCCTATTTCCTATTTCCTATTTCCTATTTCCTATTTCCTATTTCCTATTTCCTATTTCCTATTTCCTATTTCCTATTTCCTATTTCCTATTTCCTATTTCCTATTTCCTATTTCCTATTTCCTATTTCCTATTTCCTATTTCCTATTTCCTATTTCCTATTTCCTATTTCCTATTTCCTATTTCCTATTTCCTATTTCCTATTTCCTATTTCCTATTTACTATTTCCTATTTCCTATTTCCTATTTCCTATTTCCTATTTCCTATTTCCTATTTCCTATTTCCTATTTCCTATTTCCTATTTCCTATTTCCTATTTCCTATTTCCTATTTCCTATTTCCTATTTCCTATTTCCTATTTCCTATTTCCTATTTCCTATTTCCTATTTCCTATTTCCTATTTCCTATTTCCTATTTCCTATTTCCTATTTCCTATTTCCTATTTCCTATTTCCTATTTCCTATTTCCTATTTGAAAGTTAATTGGCTATTATGAGTATAGTGAAGTAAAGTCATGATTTTTGTAAATTTGAGTTGAAAAAGGCACTGTTGAGTATTTCACTTCTAGAATGTTACTTAAAACGATTGATTTGGAAGGTTCACAACCAAGGATGCAAAATTTCGAAAGAACATGTTGAAATCGAAAAGCAATTTTTATCAGTGCAAAATATCTCCACCGACACTCTTCACTTCTTTCTATCGCGGTGCCGCTGTGCCTATGACCGCTGGCTCACCATCTCGTTTGTTTTGATATAGTTTTCGTTCCATCAACAGAAATATCAGTTCATTTTCGATGTCAGTGAATGCTCAAGCCGAAAATATCACCTTTCATTGCGTCCTGGTGAAATTTTCGTTTTTCGCAAAAAAAAAACAGATTTTTCAAAAATTTCAAATAATGCTTCTCTCTTTCCAATCAAGATGAAACGGATTAAAACTTGGCAACGTTTACTTTTGAGCCAAACACAGATAATAAATCAGAAGAAGAAGCAAAGGAACAATTAGTTGCACCATGTATTTTTTGGAACAAGTGAACAAGTGAACAATGTAACGATGAAAGAGGTCGATTTTACTTGACATGCTTTCTAATGCAACAAGCAGCGTTCATCTATTCCAATCAATTCAAAAGTAAGTTTACATGGCAAGGTTTCTGGGAATGTAGTTACTTTGCCCATTTTCGGGCCGCTCAGAGAATCGTGTTGCATCAAAGCACGTTGCATTTATAAGATAAGGAAGGAAGACACAACATTCTAGAGACGACCGAACTGCAAAGTTTAAAGCCTCTTAAAAACAAAGAAGTGAAGTGATATGAATACAACATTCAGTCAAACCCCGACCAGCATGATGAGTGTTGAGAGTTTGAGCGGCGCAAAAATGGGCATAGCAACAACATTCCCAGATAAAATATCAACGTCAACACATCAGGCTGGTCGGGTTTTGACTGAATGTTGTGTTTTCCAAATGTTGCATATGCATCGCGCTTCGATGCATTATGATTCTCTGAGCAGTGCGAAAATGGGCATAGCAACTACATTCCCATATAGAGAATCACGTTGCTTCGAAGCACGATGCATATAAAAGAGAAGGGTGGAAGATCCAACATTCATTCATAAAACAAAGGCTAAAAATTATATATTGTATTACTTAAAAAAATGCCATGTAAACAAATGAAATGAAAAGAAATATATTATAATTTAAATTGGAAAAAATACAACATTTATTCACGCATCTTGTTGCTGTGTCCATTGCTCGCCCCGCTCATTAAAAGCGTTCTGTACAATGTTTAGTAGCAATTACAATTCGATAGTCAGCCAGCGCCAGCAACCAGTTACCGGCGGCGGCAATGGTGTCCATCAAAAGTCGCGACTCAATAATTGTGAAACACTTCGATCTGAATTTTTACCAATTTTATCATAAAATTTCCAAAAAATCATAACCTGCTTCGCAAAGTTTATTCATCATATGAATATGAAGGAATAAAATACGTTGTAGAGAACAAATCAGGTAAATAAAAAAAAATTGGATTGTTTGGCTTCATTCTCGTTTTTTTTTCATAAAATTCTTCAAAACAGTATCTAAATATGATCCTCTATCACCTCATGGAGGAATTCTGATTGTTTATATGAGAAAGGTATTTTATCACTTTAAGGGGTTGAATCAAAAATTAAATTCTTCTATTATATTCAAAAAACCAAAAAATATATGTATGAAAAAACAAATTAGAAATTTTGTTTTGTGTTTTTGTGCCGATTATATACAGTGAATAGAAATAGGAGACGATTTTATACAGTCTCTGATTTATTTTCACTGTATATAATCGAATCCGCCCTGTATTATATTGTTCCTAAGATATCATAAAAATCATTCGCCTATCCAGAACATTTTTTTTCAAACCAAAAATTTTTATTTACTCTCAATTCTCATCTCGATTGACCAAAGCGCCCCAGCATCCCAACGCTCGGTGGTTTGGTAGCTAAGAGTTACGAGATACCCAGAGAACCACCCAGCGCTTCCCATGCGTGGTTCGGGTGGGTGCGCACGCACATTAACGCCTCCGATCGTCATTTTTGCCTCATTATGATGGCTGCTACTTAATGCGAACGCGCGGGATCGCTTTGTAACTGGCGTACATACTCATAATAGCATTATGATATGGCTGTGCCATCATCCTTGAGAGATTTCACTGCCATCGTGCCATCACTTGAAGTGAGCGGGGCAAAGGTCGATCGGAGCCAATGAACCGACCGCGGCTATATTTTGTGTGGATAATCAATTAAGCCGCAAACGAAAGTATTTTTTAATTAAGCTTCCCAATTAGCGGTAAAACTTCCCAAGCAAATAAATCTCGTGCGCAATTACAATCGACCGGTAATGGAAGTGCATTCCTAGCGTTTTTAATATGCATGATGAGACAACAAGACGTATCTTTATGTATATATGTTTGATTGGGTTTTTTCATGGAAAAGTCTAGTGCATAACTCCACCGTTCGATCACAATCCACACAAGTTCAATACCCCAAGCCCACTTTTGTCCTGACATCACAAACTGTTCGCTCCATATTCACCACAATCCGGTTTCCGTCCGGTCCGGCTATCTGATGTCATCTTGTCATCGCGTTTTTTGCCACCGCTCTGTTCCGTCGTCAGCCACCAATCAAAACATGATCCCTATAGGCTTGCGATACGTAGTAATGCTGCGAATCGTAGGCTTGAACAAGAGCAAAAATTAGCCAACGAGTGTTGATTTTGCTTGTTCCGGCTCATTAGGTGGAGGCGTCGTTTTTTTCCTATTGTAGGCGCGATCGATCCAAGTTGCGCTCCAAGTTCATGTTATGTTTTCGCACGACTCGCTCGTATGCTCTTACCACACAAACCGCGACTCGCGGTGATGCTGGGCATCGATCTGCTGTCGAAGGAACGAAGCGAACCTGGGGTAATAAAAGTTAAACCACCAAGCGAGCGACCAGTTTAGGCTCGGTCGCGGAACATGACTGCGATTTATCTCTATTTTTTGTTTGTTTGTTTTGCGTTTGCAAAATGGAATCAAATCCGTCTGAGTGAGGGGTGGACACGTTTTGCGACCGTTTTAACCTATTTCCTTTCGCGCCTTCATTCAACAATTTGGAATTGGAGGTGATCACATCACAACTGGTCACCAGGGATAATAGGCTGCTGGAATTAATGAGTTTGTTTTGTTTTCTTATTTAGGCGAAATATTGTTGTCGGGTAGTGTAGTGAACAGACTTTTTGTGTTAACAAGAATTTATTTTGATGGGCTTTTAATCACACAACTATCGACGCCGTCCACATGGACTACGAGGACCGAAAAAGCATGATTTTTGACTCCCACCTCTCCCTTCATAGAAAAGCGTGGACATACTTCAATTTTTTAATTTCAAATCAATAATGTAAATAATTGAATTATGTCTACATTCCTTTTATAATTTTGTTTTTAAATAAAACAAATAGGAGGGTGGTGTTCAAGGCACGCCCGTGTCGTTAACGTAGGACTACGAAATTATTGCATTCATTTCGCCTAAATTTGGAAAAACACTTTCCATATTAACGAAATTTTATTATTAACTTTTTGGTAATATTTTGAGTGTCAAAAATATTTTTGGATCACCCTTGAATGGAGATTGGCACCCTAATAAAAATATTAAAAAAATACGGATCAAATATTTTGCGATAATGAACAAAACTACCACTTTTCACGAAAATCGGTTTGGGATGGAATGACTGATAAAATATCAAATAATATGTGACTTTTTGTTTTTATATTGTGTTGGGGAAAATTAAATGTCGTATATTGTTACTTAAACATATCTTGTGTTGTACTTATTGCATCGGGTCATACTATACGGCTATTTAAAGACGACAATCTGTGCTACAAGTGTCGTTTTGACAGTGTTGTTCTTGTCCTTTTCAGTCTCAAGTTACAGCGCCTCAAAGATGGAGTCCATCAAGCAAGGAATCCGCCATATTTTACGTTTTTACTACCTGCGAGGTAAAACTGCAACAAAAGCGGCCGAAAAAATTTGTGTAGTTTATGGACCCGATACTGTAACGATTCGCACAGCACAGCGTTGGTTTGATCGATTTCGTTCTGGTGTAGTGGCTGTCGAAAATACACCCCGTACTGGTAGGCCAATCGTCGTGGAAACCGATAAAATCGTTGAAATCATTCCAGTAGACCGGTAGACAGTAGACTCGATCGATTGGCCAGGAACTCGGTATGGACCATAAAACCGTTTGGAACCTTTTGCAGAAGATTGGATTCCAAAAAAAAACTGGATATATGGGTGCCACACGAGTCGACGAAAAAAAAAACTTTTAGACCGAATCAGCGCCTGCGATGCACTGCTGAAACGAAACGAACTCGACCCATTTTTGAAGAAGATGGTGATTGGTGATGAAAAGTGGATCACGTACGACAACCTAAAGCAAAAAAAAGTCGTGGTCGAAGCGCGGTGAGCCGGCCCAAACCATCGCCAAACCCGGATTGACGGCCAGGAAGGTTTTGCTGTGTGTTTGGTGGGATTGGAAGAGAATCATCCACTATGAGCTGCTCAACTATGGCCAGACCCTCAACTCGGTTCTCTCCTGTAAGCAACTTGACCGTTGGAAGCAGGCGATTGACCAGAAGCGGCCAGAAATGATCAATAGGAATGGTGTTATTTTCCACCAGGACAACACTCGGCCTCACACATCTTTGATGACCCGCCAGAAGCTACGGGAACTCGGATAGGATGTCCTATTGCACCCACCGTATAGTCCGGACCTGGCTCCAAGTGATTATCATCTCTTCCGGTCCATGCAAAACGCTCTTGGTGATACTAAGTTGGCCTCAAAAAAGGCTTGCAAAAACTGGCTGTCGGAGATTTTTTGCAAATAAGGAGAGGGGGTTTCATAGGGGGGATACTGAAGTTGCCTTCTAAATGGCAACATGTTTGCGAACAAAACGGCGCATATTTGACTTAAATTGGATAATTTTAAGTATCTATCTTTATGTATAAAAATGGATTTCTGTCTGTCTGTCTGTCTGTTGGATTCTTATGGACTCGGAAAGTACTGAACCGCTAGACATGAAAATTCGTATGTAGGGGTTTTTGGGGCCGGGGGAGGTTTTCGTGAAAGTTTGAGACCCCTCCTCCCTCTCTAAGGGGGAGCTGCCATACAAATGAAACACAAATTACTGCATAATTCGAAAACTAATCAAGCAAATCGAGCAAAATTTGGGATGTGAGGGTTTTTGGGTACGAGAAATGTTTCTATGATGGTATGTCCTCCCTCCTCTGGAATAGAGAGGGGGTCCCATAAAAATATTACACATATCCCAACCAAAAATATTCCAACCAAACATGACAATTGAAAATTTTCGGATAACTCTGAAGGAAAATGGGAAAATTCGGAAAATTAAATTCCCATATGTTCTACAATTACATAGTGACAAGCGTTGTCAGTCCATTTAAGGTTTGCGCTAACGAAATTGATCTTTGTTCGAAAGTGGAAATGGATTTTCAGGTGATGAAACGCACTGCTATGTCTTCTTCTATCTATTCCAATAAAAATGTGTCGCCGAATGTGTTGATAAGTGCAAAACTCGAAGAAGGAATTGTCCGATTTAGGGCTGTCTTTATTCTATCATATTTTCTGTATCAAACATTCATTCATGTAACGGAGAAACATGTTATTTGCAAGTGCTTGAACGGGAATTGTGTCTGAAATTAATCTGATATTATAATGATGAGTTTTGGTAAAACTAATAGGAATATTATAGTAAAAGGTAAATTCAACGGGGTTGATTAGAAGATCAATCAATGAACAGTTCTGCGATTGGACCCATGAACTTGCGTATAGTAAGAAAACGTGAATGCTCGAAGGTATTGAAAACAAAAACAATTTTTGGGCGGGACGAAGTTTGCCGGGTCAGCTAGTATATATATATATATATATATATAAAAATGGATTTCTGCCTGTCTGTCTGTCTGATTCTTATGGACTCGGAAACTATTGAACCGATTAACATGAAAATTTGTATGTAGGGGTTTTTGGGGCCGGGGAAGGTTTTTGTGATAGTTTGATAGGGGGGGGGGGGGTGGCTGCCATCCAAATTGAACACATTTTTTTACATTACTCGGGAATTAATCAAGCAATTGAAACGAAATTAGGCATATTGAGATTTTAGGGTGCAATAAATGTTTCTATGGTGGTTAGACTCTCCAACCCCTCTCTAAGGGGGGGATGCCATACAAATGAAACACAAATTTGTGCATCACACGAGAATTAATCTAGCAAATGGAACCAAATTAGGCATATTGAGGTTTTAGGGTGCAATACATGTTTCTATGATGGTTAGACTCTCCACCCCTCTCTCTAAGGGGGTGGATGCCATACGAAAGACACACAAATTTCTGCGTTACTCGAGAATTAATCAAGCAAATGAAACCAAATTTGCCATTTGGAGGTTTTAGGGGGCAAGAAACATTTCTAAAGTGAGTCAGCACTCCTCCCACCTTTCTGAGGGGGAGGGGAGTCTGTCATAGAAATGAAACACAAATTTCTGCATAACTCAAAAACTAATCAAGCAAATGGAACCAAACTAGGCATATGGAGGTTTTAGGGTACAATACATGTTTCTATGGTGGTTGAATATTCCACCCCCTCTCTAAGGGGAGGAGGGCTGCCATGCACGTGAAACACAAATAACAGAGGCACACAAAAACAAACTTCACAAATTTTGGGCGGGACGAAGCTAGTGTTAAATAAAGCGTCAAATTTCGATCATAAATTCGACATTTCTTTCTCCCCAACCCAATATTTCCCCAGTTCCTATAATAATATTCAATTTGAATCAACTGTTTGAGGCACAACATAAATCCATTTTTACCGAAAACGGGTTTATTGTAGATTTTGAATTTCCATAGATAAGTACATCTTCCCTTTCCCCTTCAATCAAGGGTCCGGTATAATCGTTTGTTTGAGAAACAGCATTAGTTCATTCGATTCAACTTCGAGAAAACAACTAACAAACAACTAACCAACCAAATGTGTGAGTACAATAATACTGCTTCTGAAGACTACAATGTGGAAAAATATCTCTCTTCATATAAGAATGTATTTCAGTGCATTGATTTTTTTTTTCCCATAAAACACACCATGAACGTTGAGCGGACATGTTCTGTCAATATCCACCCAACAAAAACCTCTACTTTACATAACGATGCTGACTATAACAGACACAACATTGATATCCGATGAAAGCCAGAGATAATAATCAACCTCGCCCGTCAAGGTCATCGCCGTTCGTCATAAGTGCATCGCCGTTCATCTGTCGACCATAGCCGATGACTACAACAGTCTCTGGCCGACTCCTCGATCAATCCGCCGTGTATCAAACGAGATTGTTACTTTTTTATCCTCTCTTCTTCAATGATTTTCTTCTTCTTCCACCGCCGTGTGTCTCAAGATAACGACGCGGCGTCGATTAGGCCGATAATGGGTTGTGACAAGAGTCATTTTCTAATGGAGCGAATCACCTAACTATCGACACTAATGGATGCAAAACGAGCTGCTGCATAGGTAATTGGATAGATCAGAGTCTACAGCCGGGCAGGGAGGCAATGACGTGCTTGTCGTTGCAATCTATTAGCCGTGGGAAGCGGGTTAATGTGAGACCGGTGACACTGAACCCCTTGTTTACTATTATATTGTCGTATAGGAAATTTTCTTTTCATCTTTCTTCGTATAACATTAGTTAACATTATGAGTCGAGAATGGGAACCCAAATTTAACGAAATCCAAGAACAGCCATCTTTCAATGATAGCCATGTACGGTCATACACAACTCCACTTAATCTTAGAAACAATGAAAAAAGCATATAAACACTTTCCGAGAGTAAGTTGTCCAGGTCTGTGATCCGTGCGGCTTTGTTGGGGATTTTTATTAGTTCTATCTCACGAGGCTCTCCGCTATTTTAATATTGCTTTTAATTTATCTCCACTATTAGACTTTATGGGAGACTTTTGAACACAGAGATGTCAAATAATGTAGATAGCATAGAAGGAGAACTTTTGAATACATTTTAAATTTGTTTACTGTGATAATCAATATGCTAATAGAATGTAAAAATACTGAAAATGCTAACCACAAATGTTCTGATGAGAGATTGAATTTAATTTGATCTTTATGTCGGGGGTTTCCAGAGAAAATTCTTTCGATTATGAAGGCGTAGCATTGATTTTTTCACTTGTAAAACTGTTAAGACATATTATTGAAAGTCTGAATAAATAAATAACATGAATAACCCAAATAATTTCAGCAAATCCGTTTCTGGCGAAATTGATGAATAGGACTCTGATAATTCCATAATCGAGAGATTTTGTATTTATCAAATTTCCGGAAACAAAATTATGTTTTCTAAATAATCAATTTTAATAAACATGAAATGCAAAATGCAAATTGATTGCAGTTCGTTCACGATAGGAAAATTCGCACTCGCTTTCGGCGCGAAACATCACTCTGAAATAAGCAAAACAAACGCAATGTAAAATCGTAACTCGCCACATTGGTGAAAATGTGCCCCTAATTGGATCCTCTAAACAAAGATTTTCTAAACCCATTCAGTGCGAAATACGAGTCCATGGCAGCCAGTATCAATTGTTCGAACTCGATATCATCATTAATTATTTTACCCGGTTGCCGTTTTATTATTATGCATGTTTTTCATTAACGAAATGGGATCCATTCGTTAGTACCCGATTATGATCCGCGAACCAGCCGCGCTCAGTTTCTGGTGAAATCGATGGCCTAATGGCTGATGAGCCATTTCTGGCTCATTTTTTTTGTTTTATATTTCCATAACAACCAACCATTAGTTGTGGCAAATGCTTTGCGGCAAACGAGAAACAGTTTGCGGAAACGCACACAATGATCGGAATGTTTTATTTCGTAATGTTTTACCCGATAATAGATAATTGCCCGCTCCCCGAGACAAGCAAAAAAATGGGATTATGTAAAGCTGATAGTATTATGAAGTAACCGCCAGAACAAAGCCACAATGGACATTAATGGAATGCGAGGGAAAAACAAGTAGTTTATTGTACCAATAATCCAATTCAAAATTGCAACGCACTTTACCATAATTCTGATTCGCGTTTTTTTTTTCTCTGTCGATTGCAGGTGGAACATCGAGCAGTTCAGGAAGATACGGCCATCGACAATCGTCACTAGCTTTAACCCCAGAGGAGGAACCACTCGACTCATATCCTGTAAGTGTGAATAAGAGGCTGTCTCAAGAGTTTTGCTATATTTAGAAATCGATATGCGTTGCGGAATTAAGAGAAGATGGTCTGTTGAATGAATAATAAGGGAACAAAGTTTCGAATTTATTCTAGTTTGATTCTACCCACGACTGAAGCTCCCGGTAATTATTGTGTAAACAAAATTATAAGGTGATTATCACTTATTAACCTCATTAGACATAAGCTTACTTCCATTGCTTGCTCTGTGGAGAAGATAGTGATGCCTGAACACGTGCGTCATTTGCTATCAGATATTGCCCACTCGTGGATAATTACCCTCGTTGCAGCACAATATTCCCACTCTGATAACTAATCACAAAGGGAAGTTAAAATAAACAACAATCAGCTGTTTTGATCATCAAACTTCAATTTTAATAATCAATTGTTTTATAACTCAATTTTTTATGAAGATGTGTAGAGACTCTTAATTTTTTGGTATGAGGCAATGGGATCAACATAACAGAGATTCGGATAGTATCAACGCTGACGATGATTGTATGCGATAGAACTTCACACTAGCAGTCGACGAGTAGTGAAAACAAGTAGTCTTACCGTATTGAAAATGTTCCTAACAAACACAAACAATACAGGGGAAACACATCGTCTGCTCTAGAATATTTACGGTGAACATGCTGCATCAGATATAACGTACCGAATCGGTCGTCCAGTGGTAAGGGTAACAGCAACCGCAGCGGAACAAATCTTTCACCTTTAGTTTTAAACCAATGAATACAGCTCACTGCTGTAAATAACCTTTGTCACATCCGGCTTGAAATGCACTACACTTGAACGCGACATTTAAATAACAATACTAACAAATTGAATGGTCGATCAGATAAAAGCCGCCAATACGCCCGAAACCGTTCCAAAATAATAACCAGAAAGCCCGAAAACGTAACATAAAAAAAAAATTGGTGGGATGTTTTGGTAGTCCTAAGATGGGTCGATAGGTTGTGGAAGGTTCATTCATGAATTTCTTCTTGTTCTCATGAGAACGACCACCATCACCATTGACAACCTAACGGCATGAAAATTGTCGCGAAGTATCTTTTTTTGTTGTTTGAAAATATCCAGCGCAAATTATACAAATTATAAAGTACATTTCACAACATTTCTAACCGGTTTGCAAGAAACCTTGGTCGGATCGGACGCATCGTTCGTGTTTTATTGAGTTTTAAAATGGAAGTGCCGCTTAAAAAATCGTCCAAAAAGACGGGTGGGTAATGTCGGGGACATAACCGGAGTGACGTAGGACTATACAAAGGGGACAGCTTTCGTTAAATATATATTTTAAATTTATCGTTTTATTTTCTTCTCCTACGTGAATACCTACCTATCTACCTGAAAAATGGATTAGTTTACTGTTTACTCTTTATGAACATGTTGATGGTTCTGAAAAGAACCTTTGGTGTTGTGTTTTTGTTATCACTCGATATTCCTATCTTGTTCGGTTAAACCTTCCTGTTTAGCTATTGCGTTTGCCACTCGCCACAGCTTTCACAGTTGGAAAATTTCTTCCCATCCAGCTTGTGACATATTGTACATTAAATTACATTCAATGGCACGTCGCATTACCACCACTCAGTGTCGGATTGGAGGTAATTTTAACCTGTAATTGAACATTTGTGATGATAGTGGTACAGTGTCGACTTTCAATGTGGGGTCATAATTTGGACCCCGAACTCTATGTTTACAAAAATGTCCAACTAAATATGTCGCATTACAGGTCCGTCCAATTAGCTAAATGTCGAGATAAGTGTAAATTACTGTACTTTCAATCTAGAAGCAATTTAAGAATTGGTGAAAATCAATAAGCTCAGAACAACTGCCAAATTCACATACTCATCATATCCTGGCGAACAAATTATGAAAAAATCAATTTGTGTTTTATTATTATTTTGGATATTGTTTTAGAAAGCATTGAACTGTATTTCCTAAACTCTTTTTTGAAAGGTTTGATGGCCCTGAAAAGCGCCTTGTTTTATGGAATGGTTCCAATTTAGAAAACTTAGTACTCGTGGTTTTGAAAAAAACCATTTCGAACGCCCTCGATGCCGCCTTGTTCTGGATTTGCCACCAAAGCAGTTTGTATAAAGAACAAACTTTTTTCTTCTGCTACCTGCTGCCGTTTTGCGATTGCGTTTGCCACTCGCCACTCGCTGCAACTGCCTGTTGTCTTGATGTCCACCGAACCGAATGTGTTCTGTTCCGAATGCGGGTTTTCTTATCGTTGCGAGCAGCTTTGCCAGCTAACTCGATCACTTCGGCGGCCGAAACTATATAACGCCGGCTAGGTGGACTGGTGCACTGGTACTAACGCGCTCGGCCTAGCTACCCTTGCGGGGAACTCCAGATCAACACGGTTCGAGCGGGATTTTGCCTTTCCCTTCACTTTTCCTCCTTTACCATGTCCAGACATGGCTGCTTGGGTTGGTTTGTTGATGTGTTGTGATGCGAACCGATGTGGTGTACGGTTTGAATGAGAATGATCGTTACGGCAGCGGAGCGGGGATTTTTAAGCTGACTGGCTGGCTCGAGAATTACGCATGTGTGAGACTGCGACCAATGTTTCGTTCATTTTTTTCTTTTTCCTTTCCAATCGTGCTTCATTCTATTTCGCTGCTGCTCTGGTTGCCCGTTTTGGTCGGTACGATTTGAGGAGCACAAAATGGACCAATCAAAAATGGGCACATAGTGCATTTTGACAATGCTTGATATTTCACAATTATTCAATTATTTATCTCAAGAAAAATGAAATGTTATTCGTTATGATAGATGCGTAGATATATTTCCTATCAATTGATGCAAAAACCTTTGCGATACATCACACACTTTGCGATAATACATGATTTACCTTCGCATCCGCTCGCAAAACATACCTCTTTTATTTGTTAAATTGTTGACTTGTTTTATTATTTCCACTATTGATGTCTCAGGCGAAAAAATGCTGGATAAATTTGCCGTCTAATGGTATATATTATAACATATATCGTAAGAACGATTCTGCGTAATATGCATTTGAAAACTCTCAATAAACGTTACATTTTTCGTAGAGTGACCCCCCTATATAGAAATCAAAGACGTAGTCCTACGTCAAAACGTACTTTTTCATTTATTTCACGCCATCCTCAAAAGCATCGAGACATAAATTTTAAAAAAATATTGAATGTGCATCTCACTAAGGTGTATCAATAAAAATTACCAAAAAAATTTCATCAAAAATTGAAAATTTTGAATTTTTTTTTTGGGATTTAGAGATTCAGTACTACTCTAATTCAAATTTAAATGTGTTCCTACGGCTTTTCTAGATATGTGTGATTGTTTTCAGTGTTGCGCGATACAAAAAAGATTTTTTTTTTATTTCCAAAGGGCCTGGCTGGGTACGGGAGTAAAAAGTGCCCCCAAACCAAATCACCAGCTGTATGGAAAATATTATATAGGGTACTAAATATGAAATTTTGTCAGTATTACCATATATTTGAGTTCAACAAAAAAAAGATGGTGCAACATAGGATCTATGGTGAAAAATGCACCTTTTGGTTTTTTTCACGCCATTCTCAATAGCTTTGAGACAAAAATATGAAAAAAAATACTGAAAGTACATCTTGCTAAGGTGTATCGATCAATATTTTCAAACAATTTTTTCATCAAAAAACCAAATACTAAAAAAATTTGATTGATTTTTATTTTTATTTTAAATTGAATTTAATTTTTTTTTATTTTGAGATTCAGTACTACTCTAGTTGGTATTCAAATTTCTTCCTACGTCTATTGGAGGTATATGTGATTTTTTTCAGAATTTTTAGAGTTTTTTTCGCGGTACAAAAAAAAAGTTATATATATTTTCAGGCATTTCGAAATTTTGGAAAAAATATTACTTTGAGACCCACTTTTGCTCTAATTTTTATTTAAATGTGTTCATATATGTTGTTTTTTCCACATGTGGCGCATTTTTTTTCTTTTTTTTAAAGAGAATTGCGCAAAAAAAAATTTTTGGCCCTTGGGCATTTCTAATTTATTTTAAATTTGGAGGTCCAGTACTGCTCTAATATTTATTTAAATTTGGTTTTTTATATGTCTACACTTTGACGGTATATTTAGAGCATTACGCTGTACGAAGACTTTTCTCTCGTATCTTAAAATATATGAGATTATCTTTACATTGGATTTAGATGGTTTACCAAATTCATAGGAGTCAGGCGTACGATAGAGCTCTCTGAGAAAAAATACAATCCTTGTGGAAAGATAATTCGGATTATTGAGCAAAAACACTTACAAAAATCCAAATTATTATTATTTTTTGACGTGGGACTACGTCTAACCGGAGTATATGGGGGGTAAAATGAAAACATAAACACAGAACATGCAGGAAAAATGAAAGATTCCGAATGCTTATAACCCGAACATTTCTTACTGGATCGGAAAGATTTTTACATCAATTGATAGGAAATATTTCTACGCTTCTATCGCAATTAATTAACTGTTATTTTTCATTAGATAAACAATTGAACAACTGTAAAATGTTAAGCGTTATCTAAACGCCCTAATTGCCTCATTTTGATTGGCCCGATCTACAGTTTCCCTAATACAGCCATCAAAAACAAGCAGCCTTGGAGAAATCGGCATTGTAAATACATGAAAGTATGGGGACTTTTGTTCTCACCGAAATGTGTTCGCTAACACAGACTTCAAAACCATGCAGCGTTGGAGAGATCGGCATTGCAAATACATGAAAGTTGGGGGTATTTTTGTTTCGACTGAAATGTGTTTCCCTAACACAGACTTCTAATCCATAGAGCGTGGGAAAATCGGCATTGCAAATACATGAAAGTCGGGGGTATTTTTGCTCCGACTGAAATGTGTTTGCCTCTAACACAGATTTCAAAACCAAGATGTCTGGGGAAATCGGCTCAGCAAATAAACGCAAACTGCGAGTACTTTTGTACTCGCTTGTCTTTGTGCAAGTGTCTGAAGTTCATCAAATCAAGCAAATTCACGATTCGAGAAAAACGTACACTTGAGAGATGCAAACTTCAGAAGGAAACGTAAAATAAAATAATCGTTTGATGGTTCTTCCGTTCACATATTTTGTCCTAGGCATCATACCAAACGTAAAAAGACTGTCATTAAATTTACTTCTAACGAAGAACATAATCTATCAAAATGCATGAATTGACCTTATATGGAATTTTTACTCACAAAGCAAATATATTGAATTCAATTGAATTCGGGAATTGTTTCATTCTATTTTTTCATTAATTTCAATCAATACAAACGAATGATTGCTACGCTAAGGTAGTCTCACGTCAACCTTGCGGTTATATCATAGATATAACCCACCCATTTTTTTTCATCGTAATCTTACAATTGAAAACCACGAATAAAATTACGCTACAAAAACAACGAAAAGGTGCATTTTTAACCATAGATCCTATGTTGTTCCATATAAGGACTCAAATATATGGTACTACTACCAAAATTTCATATTTAGTACCCTATATAATATTTTCCATACATCTGGTGATTTGGTTTGGGGGCACTTTTTACTCCCTTACCCGGCCAGGCCCTTTGCTGCGTGAGCGTTTAATCTGATAGACCCTGTATTTCATACGCCTGGCGGATTGATTCTGAGAAAAAAACGGAGACTGTATCGACACTGCAAAACGTTACGTTGATCTGTACTCGTGATAATATATGACTACTACTATGCACAGAATTTTACTTCATGACTATAGAATTACTCAAACCGCAATATCACCTATAGAAAGAATGACCGATGAGGCTCAGGAGAAAAGTAATTAAATATACCCAAGAACATTTCACTCGTAAAAACAGTCGAGAAAATACTAATTATAATATAGTCAATAATCTTCTTATCTCGACATATTCGATAGTAATAATTTACTTTGAATAGGAGAAAAGTAATTGCAAAAAACTTGAAGAAATTGTTTGATTTGATAGGTCGTCCATGAACTACATTATATATTTTTCCAATAGGGAGGACACCCAGTGGGGTTGCTTATGATCAAAAATCATAAAATTATATACGAGTCGGACTCGATTATATACAGACTAGATTATATGTGATTCGATTATATACAGTTTGAAAAAAAATATATTTTTTTTTATATTTCAAATATGACTTATTTCAACAGGAAATGTAACCTTTCAACGTGAAGGTATAATTTATGTGGCTATTACATGTACAGTGGGGTAAAAATCGTGATTTTTGAAGATTCTGCTTTAATTTTCACCAGGAATTGTTTATATCGATATTTATTTATTTATTTATTTATCACCGTCTCGAATTGTTTATAATTCCTCAGACTGAATCCTTATATTAAATTCTTAATCCTATTTTTAAAGGCAGTTTTGGACACGTTAAAATCGAACACAGCACAAGCACTATTGAATTCACGGAAACAATTCTCTAAGGGGTTATGGAATCCGTAGGAAGTCCTATGGCGATTGATAAACAATAGATCTCGCTCACGTAGTTGTCGAAATGGTACATAGAATGATACATTATATAATAAGGATGGACAATCAAAATTTCCATTTAACAGATCAAACACAAATATTTTTTGAAGGTTGGCACGCCTAGAAGCTAACGATTCCAACGCGATTAGTCTGCAGCGGCTCAAGTAGTCGGGGAGATGGTCTGGATCTATCCAAGGCAGTTGTCGGAGAGCATATCTAATGAAACTACGCTGTACTCTCTCCATTCGTGTGATTTGGGTGCTGTGAAACGGAGACCACACGCAGACAGCATACTCCAAAATGCTACGTACTAAAGAGCAGTATAGCGATTTGATTGCGTAAACATCTCTGAAGTTATTGGTGCACCGACGAACAAATCCAAGGGCAGCAAACGCTTTAGCAGTAGTGACGCAGATATGCTCATTGAACCTTAGTTTGCTATCTAGGACGACTCCAAGATGTGTGGAATAAAGGTGTGACCGTGTCGTCCATAAGTGCGCGAGGGGAAACGGTATAAATATACAGAGGACTGTGGAGTGGGATTTAACTGCAAATAGAGATGTCTAAACTTTTCGTTTATTCGATTAATCGTGGGGTCATTTTTAAATTTAAATTTTTAATTGTCTTTCAGTATTCGATTAATCGAGCGAATATTTGTTTCTTGTAATCACAACGAACAGTCATTTATAATAAAAAAATGATGTCATAATTTTAATAGTTACATTAAATATAATTTTGAAATAAATATGGTGTACTGAAAAGGTATTTCAGTATTGAAATTTGAAAAGAGAGCACACCATGAAAATGATGCACAATATTTTTATTATACCAATATAAAATGTTTTCTGTTCAAAATTACCTATTCTTCGAATGTTGTTGAAATATCTGCTTTGTGTGTATTTTCCTGCTTTTTCCCTAAAACTACTAGTTCAAAAAAAGTATATTTATAGAATCATTGACCACTAGTATGGTATATTTTCCTTGGCACCCGGAGTTTAAATACTACTATTTTAGAACATGAGTTGAGACCACCTTTTTCAAGTCCGCATGTTACTTCTACAGACCTTGAATTCTTCATCCCAGTATCCTCCACCAGCAGGGAATCATTTTTATGCTTCAACCGTAAATGGTTTAGCATATTCGATGAATTTCGACGAAACACCGACGGTTAAACACATTTTGCACTGTATTTTTTGAAAAAAATGGTTCCCTTTTTCATTAATCGCGATTACTTTGATAATTATTCGATGTATTCATACTTTGATTTTTCATCATTCGATATAAAATTACTGATGCAGATTTTCGATTATTTGGATTAATCGAACGATTAACCAACGTCTCTAACTGCAAAACGCGGGAAAAATATCTCCATCACCAACCGACACCGAGAGTCGATTTATTCTCTTGATCTGAAACAAAAAATAAGATAGAGTATATTACAAACCTAAATTTAATCGTAAAAGACTCACGGCTTACAGAGACAAGGCTAGTTCTTTAGCGAGTAAACATTTTTTTTTTTTTGATGACGTCATCCGAGTCGTCAGTGTAAACAGTCGCCAGTTGTATTTTGTTTTCCGACTTACGCGTAAATGTTCCTGAAATGAAAAATCGAAAATGGTTCAATGCGCTGTGAGCGGGTGTATAAATTATGAAAATGACATTATCGGGCCAAAAAAGAGATTCTTTCGCTTTCCGAAAAACCGAGAATTATGTTCTTTGTGTATAAATGTTTTATCAAATTATTCATGGAGTTAAATATAATCAACTATATTATCAACGCACAAACATACAAAGCACGAAAAATAAAAAATAAGAACACATTGTTTACTTCAACGACTCAGATGACGTCACTAAAAAATGACTGATCCGGAGTATCTAGCCTTGTCTCTGTAAGCCGTGTAAAAGACTTACCTTTCAACTTCTCAATGCTCTTATTGCCACCAAAACAATTCCACACACAAAGAGCAAAAAAAAAGATATTGCAAAATATTGCAGATTGTTTACATACAAAATCCATGATGGCTGAAAGGCTTTTTTCATAAGTTGCGCTACCGTATTGTATCTATCGTGGACGACTCCAAGGTGGCGAATGGAATCAACACAATCTAGTGTTTCAGGTCCGACTGAATATTACAGCCAAATTAAGAACGATAGAAGTTGAATGTCAAAGAACAAATTGTAGAGCGGTTAAAAAACTTCAATTTAATTGATAAAAACAATCTAGTTTAATATAAATTTTTAGGATGAAATTAAAAATAACACATTAAAAATTATTAACCTTTATGTTTTTCACTTCTAAAATGTTATTAAAATCTTCTAATTTGAATGTTCCACTACTATATCCTGTACTTAATTTTCTCATCTTTCAAATAAAAGCATCAGAATCGTCTTCCGTTGCGTACTTCTTAATGTAGAGCCTGTTTGAAGCAACAGAGTCCGCAACTTAAAAAAAGTTCTATAACTCTGTCATTGTCTGTCAAATTCGAACATATGCGTAGGAGGTTTTTTTTTTCATCAAATATGATCGTCTATCACCTTCTGGACAGAGTCTTGCGCGAGCATCCGTCGGGTGCAGATGCGGTTTTCAATCGCTCCGTGTTTCATTTCATTTGTTTCTTTTTTCTGTGGAAGCGTCGGTTATGTGATGGAAATTAATTATGTTTCCAAAACGGTCCGAAAACATTTTAGAAGAGATTTCATGATCATAAATTCGACTGTATATGTTTTCATTAGTGTATAATCATTATACGAAGTGAAATGAAATATGTCAGCAGGGTTATCGGGCAAACCAAATGTCTGCAATTCGAAGTTTAGTTCCCGTCCGTTTACATCCCTTGCATCGCCTCGCGCGGTTGTGTGTGTGCGGAGCAGTTAACTGAGAGACTTTCTCGACTACAGTTTCGTGTAGTGTGAGAGGGAGCAATTCTTTTCCTGGAATTTGCTTTGGAGGTTTTCGGAAGTGAGAGTCCGTTCCACGGAGAGCAGGAGAACAAAGCACCACGTAGGCAGGAGCGGGCAGCGTTGCCAATGTTCCAGTTTAAACTGGATTCTTCCAGTTTTTTTTCTCGATCCAGTTATCCAGTTGAACCCCAAAATCTTCTAGTTTTTTGGAATATCGTCCAGTTTTATCCAGTTTTTCATATGTGTGCCCTAGTTTTATCCATTTTATGTAAAATAAAGTTACAATGATAAATATTATCTGTCCCTCCCTCTTCCTCTCCCTTATGTAATTTTATTTTCTGACATTTATCATTCGACCTTGGATCGATCTCTCTTTTCTGTGGCAAGCGAGGTTGTAATTCGGTTCTTTCCATTTTGTTCAATCCGTCGGTGTTTTATCGAAAATTCCAAAACGAAGAGCTTTCCCGAATTCCCCCAAGAATCAATGTGCTACACTGTGTTTCAATTTATATAAATATCGGATGTTCCAAACCATTCTGAAGATCAGACCAATTGATCTACCATTCTATTCGCGACTGGTACAATGTTCATAGAAGGGACACTTACCCAAAATAGTTCATAGAGTCCGCGTGCTATGCTGGCTCTGAGTTTATATAAACATCAGATGTTATAGATCTTCCAAAACATTCCATTGACTTTAATTGATATGAGTATAAAACCCAAGTAACCATGCTGCCGTTTACAACAAATGGAAATTAGTTTCTCATAGTCACTCAAAGAAATTTAATTAATTAATTAATTTAATTTAATTAATGCAAACAAACTTCCCTAAATAGCTAATGCATACTTATGCATGTGAACCATAGTGTATATATTGCAAGAAAGCATACTATGCATATTTTTTCAAAAGTACTTTCTCGAGCTAGAGGAAATATTTAAGGGCCCCTCATCTTGATCTTGATACCGAAATTTTGTTTGCACAAGCCTAATATAAGATGTAAATTAGCAATGAATAATACCAAAAAAAATTAGAGAAATAGCTTCTCAATATCAAAATTTTATAATTTCAATACCAAAGATTTTATGGATTTTATGAAGCGATAAATACGAAACTCTTCAAGTTTTGCCCAAATAAAACTATCCCTCAAATATTGTTTCACGATAATTACAGTTACAGTTTTACGAGCTACATATAAATACGACACAAAGCATAAAACATTTATTTCTCAAGCATCGTAATGGGTAACAAATCAATTTAGATAAATCTTAGCCGGTCTTCTTAAGACAAAAAGGTTTCACAGGATCCAGTTTTTTTAAGAGCAATCTTCCAGTTTTTTCAAAAATATTATTGGCAACCCTGGGAGCGGGTACATTTGTACCATCGCCGAATGAGCGCGATGAAATGAAAATTTTGTTCGGTCGATCTCGTTGCAACCTTTATCTTAATGCGCTTGTGTTCATCTTGTGATTTTTTCTATCTCCGACGAGTACATAAAATGTAGTGGTGAATCGTTTGCCAGACTTCGTTAAGCCCCGTGTATTGTCTGTGATTCTCGAGTTTTCATAACTAGTGTGAGGATTCTTTCCAGCGGTTCCGTAATAGAATGGATCGCTAGCATGACTGGGCTGAGCCGAAATCAACGTGAGAAAAGTAGATTTTATTTCTCTGCTAGCTACATGTGACGAACATCGAAATACATAGTCAATTTTTGCTCATCAGTTTAAGAATATATCGTTGATTATAAAAGGGTTTCTTAGCAACCTTCTCAGGTTGCCAAAAATAACCTTGGTCTACGCGATTGAATAAAAATATATATATCGAGTTTTTACAGGAGATTTTTTCAGGTCAGGAAAATTTTAGGCTTTTAGGGAATGAATCAAAAATCAAATTCCTCTTTTATATTCAAAAAACAAAAAATACATGCAAATAAAAAGAATAAAAAAACATTTTTTTGGCTCTTGAATCTTGAATCCCAAAAAATGGATCATGTTCTTTATGGACGGCCCCAAATGAAAAATGAAAAATGGATGCCATGTGATTCATGGGGTTCCCGGAATAAATCGCCACAGAAAACGACTGCAACAGAAACCACCGCTTATAAAATGTGTAGTAGGCTATAAATATTGTGGCGCGGTATTGTATTTCAAAACAAGAATTAACCGGGCAAACGTATCGCCCCAGGCAAACGTAACGCCCCGGGCAGACGTATACCGTCCGACGCTCGCTAGAGCTCGGTCGGACATTGCTAAAGGATCGTATCCTATGTTTCAAACTAACCGGGCAATCAGTGGATCCCAGGTTTGCGTGCGAGACACCGCCGCTTCCGACGGCGGGTCGGCGGTGGACTCGGATTGCGTCATCTTGGCGGCATGGGCCGCCTCGATTCCTTATCCTCGCCAAATGGGGACTTCGTCCCCATTACATTGTCCTCAGAATAAATTTCGAAAAACGAGAACAAGAGAATAAATTTATAATAGAAATGTGAGGCACATGATGTTTTTCCCGCGCCAAATATTTCTAGCCTACTACACTTTTTCTAAGCGGTTGTTTCTGTTGCAGTTGTTTACTGTGGCGATTTATTCCGGTCACCGATTCATGGATGTGGTAATTCATGTTCGGCATCCCGAAGTTATGTAAAAATCATAGTTTTTGGCATTTAACGACATTTTTTTTTTGCTTGGCTAGAGAAGGTTAGAGAGACGTGCTTGTTAATAGGACGCTTTTATGTGGTCACAAATCGCTTGCAACGCCAAAGTATTCTCTGTAACTCAACTTCAAACTGATCGGGTTTTGGGCCGGAAATCTCCCGCACCTCTTCCAGCAAAGCGTTGATCCTGACTCTAGCCGGTGGTGTGCATCTGCAGGCTGCGCTTCTCCTCCAGGAGACCGTCATGCATAGACTAGCCATTTGCTATGCGATGATCTATGACTTGATCGCCAGTTCGTTCGATATACTATGCCCCCAATAGGGGAATTGGGAGCATAGTGGTCACCCTACGGAATATGACCAATTCCTGCGCCCACATGCCGATTCAATTCTCGTTTCTCGATGAATATTATAGTTCAACTCGTTGTTCTTCAAGATAGCAAACGGCTTTTACTATAAAAACTCTCAATAGTACACTTTTCATCATTAGAAAAAAATGTTAAAATCGAACTTTTTTTGCTTGGAAGTAAAGTGGTCACCTTGTGGGGGCAAAGTGGTCACCCGCACATATCAAGCTAAATGAGAAAGATTTATGCGCTTTTTTTTGTCCGAATTTGTTCAAATCATATTTGATATAGTAGGTACATTAGTCAATCATTAGTCATTGTCAATGAAAATGGTCATCTCTAATTTCAGAAAGTTACTCCATAAAAAATGTTCACCACCTCGAAAAAAACAGCCTATGCCAAATATCAGCTTATTCGGACTTAAGGGAGAGTGGCGCAAAGCGGTCAAAGCTTGAGTTTTTTGAAAATCCAAAAATCACACAAAGAGGGAGTAACCGAAATCGGGATTTTCGAAAAAAAATTTTGATGTCAAATGTCTTAAAATTGCATGAAACGTCGAGATCTAGTGTCATCTCGAAAAATATTTTTTTGTCAAAAATCGACAATCTGGGACTTAGTTTTTTTCCGGAACACGGGATGAAACGTATGGTTTTAAGTGCCAATAAAAATAGTTACCTAGATTTTTCATTCGGAACTTGTTGCAAAATGTTTTGCACGATAATATACCCTATGCAAAATATTAGCTCATTCGAACTTTATTTATTAGTGCCAAAGACGTTAAAATGAGTTTTTTTTAACGAAAGATCACCGAAAATCGGGATTTTCAAAAAGGGTAGGTTATATCTATGATACAACCGCAAGGTTGACGTGGGACTACCTTGGCTTAGCAATCATTCGTTTGTATTGATTATATTCTTGATTGAATGAAACAGTTTCCAAATTCAATTGAATTCAATACTCCCGACTTACATGTATCTGCAATGACAATTTCCCCAAGCTCCATGGATTTGAAGTATGTGTTAGGGAAACACATTTCAATCGGAACAAAAATACCCCCAACTTGCATGAATTTGAAATGCCGATTTCCTCCAGGCACCTTGGTTTAGAAACCTCTGTTAGGGAACACATTTCGGTGGGAACAAAAGCTCCCGCTACTTTCATGTGTTTGCAATGCCGATTCCTCCATCGCTGCTTGGTTTTGAAGTCTGTGTTAGGGAACATTTTTCGGTGAGAACAAAAGTCCCCGTACTTTCATGTATTTGCAATGCCGATTTCTCCAAGGCTGCTTGGTTTTGATGGCTGTGTTAGGGGAACCGTAAATCGGGCCAATCAAAACGAGGCAGTTAGGGCTTTTAGATAACGCCTAATATTTTACAGTTATTCAATTGTTTATCTAATGAAAAATAACATTTTGTAAGTTGCGATAGATGCGTAGAAATATTCCCTATCAATTGATGCAAACATCTTTCCGATCCAGTAAGAAAGGTTCGAGTTATAAGCATTCGAAATCTTTCATTTTTTCCTGCATGTCTTGTGTTTAGGTTTTCATTTTACCCCCATATATTCCGGTTAGACGTAGTCCCACGTCAAAAAAATTGTTGATGCCAAATGTCTTAAAATTCCATTACTTGTCGAGATTCAATGTTATCTCGAAAAATATTTTTTTTCTTTTTTGGCACTTGGTCGTTTTTCGTCTGAAAGTCGATTTTTGACAAAAAAAATTGAAATAACGATATTTGGAATTTTTTTTTTTAATTTCGATTTCCGGTGAAACTCAAATTTTAATGACTGCAACACTAATAAATTAAGTTCGAATGAGCTAATATTTTGCATACGGTATACTATCGTGTAAATCACCATTTCGCAACAAGTTCCGAATGAAAAATCGAGATAACTATTTTTATTGGTCACAGAGTGTCGATTTTTGACAAAAAAAAATTTTCGAGATGAGCCTAGATTTCGACGTTTCATGCAATTTTAGGACATTTGGCATCGAAATTTTTTTTTCGAAAACCCTGATTTCCTTTACTTCCCCCTTGGGTGATTTTTCAAAAATTGATTTTTCAAAAAGCTCAAAATTTCACCGCTTTGCGCCACTCTCCCTTAAGTCCGATTGAACTGATATTTGGCATAGTAAGAAACACATAACGTTCCGCATGATGAAGCTTGGTTATTTTGGAGTGGCATATTTATCCAGGGTCAAAGCCACAAAAGGATCTTCTTCAAGAGCAGAATGTGATGAGGCATGTCAGCTTTAGTAAACAGAATATTGTAAAGGGTGTGTCACATCAAATTGCATCACGGAAAAAACACTGTAGAAATTCGCCCAGTAGACCGATCATTTTGAAAATTTTAGACAGTAAAATAAAAACTATTAAACAACTTTTGGCATTTTCTTTTTATTCATACTTCGAGCCCAAGCCCGTATACTCGCACCTTCCTCTTTACCCCGTCCATAAGGTTCTGTACAACGTCAGGTTGTAGTTTTTTTTTGAACAGAAATCCATTTTCTCTTGAAGTCCGCCTCCGATTTGACAACTTTTGGGTTCTTTCGGACGGCCTGCTTCATAATCGCCCAATATTTCTCTATTGGGCGAAGCTCCGGCGCGTTGGGCGGGTTCATTTCCTTTGGCACTTAGGTGACTTCGTATCACTCCAACACGTCCTTTGAATAGTGGCACGAAGCGAGATCCGGCCAGAAGATGGTCGGGCCCTCGTGCTGCTTCAATAGTGTTTGTAAGCGCTTCTGTAGGCACTCCTTAAAGTAAACCTGCCCGTTTACCGTGTCGGTCATCACGAAGGGGGCGCTCCGCTTTCCGCAAGAGCAGATCGCTTGCCACACCATGTACTTTTTAGCAAACTTGGATAGTTTCTGCTTGCGAATCTCCTCCGGAACGCTGAATTTGTCCACTGCGGAAAAGAACAACAGGCCCGGCAGCTGACGAAAGTCCGCTTTGACGTAGGTTTCGTCGTCCATTACCGGGCAATGCGGCTTCGTCAGCATTTCGGTGTACAGCTTCCGGGCTCGCGTCTTCCCCACCATGTTTTGCCCCTTCGTCACGGTTAGGAGCCTTCTGAACCTTGTATGTACGCAGCCCCTCCCGCTGCTTGGTCCGCTGGACGAATGAACTTGACAAATTCAGCATATTGGCGACATCCCGCACCGAACTTCTCGGATCACGTCTAAACTGCTTAACTACGCGCTTGTGATTTTTTTCACTGACGGAGCATCCATTTTTGCCGTTCTTCACCTTCCGGTCGATGGTTAGGTTCTCGAAGTATCGTTTTAGTACTCTGCTGACCGTGGATTGGACGATTCCCAGCATCTTACCGATGTCCCGATGTGACAACTCCGGATTCTCGAAATGAGTGCAAAGGATTAATTCACGACGCTCTTTTTCGTTCGACGACATTTTTCCAAATTTAAGAAAAATTGAGAGTGAAGCATGGCCAACGTGATCTATACACTCTTATTTGATTATAAGCGAAAGCTGAAGATATAACTCCTAAAAATTAAATTTCTACAGCGTTTTTCCGTGATGCAATTTGATGTGACACACCCTTTAAGTTGTTATTCACCTATGACCACTTTGCCCCCAAATATCAAAATAATTTCTATGCTAATTAATCGCTGAGATTAATCGCATTTTTCGCTCGAAGGCTTCAATTTCAAACTAAAATCACATGACAACAGTTACGATTGGTTTTTCAGAGTTATTATTGACTGTTAGTGGTAAAAGTATCGATAAAGATTGATTTCTTTTGAAACAATTCGCGGAACATTATTCCGATCTTCAACTCCGTTTTACTCGAGTTGATGTGAATGATACATAGGACCTTTTCAAAAGTTACGCGAGATTTGTCCAATATATCAGATTGAATAAACTAAATTTCACGAGAAATTCCTTAAGACGCGTCCACATTAGGCCAATCTGCCTTGGCCGCCCGGTAGAGCTGACTAAATGTGGACGTACCGCCCGGGCTTGCCGAAAACCGACTCGAAACAAGTGGGTCCGGTTCGAGAAAGTCGAACCAAAACAAAACGAAGTAAATTAGCGTTGACGACATTGTGCTTCGTGTGTTCGTGACGGCTTCGTGCATCCGATGGGACTTCGGCTTCGTGCACCCGATAGGGCGTCTACATTAAATAACGAACCAAATATGCCACCTGGTACAAGCCGATCGACATCATTCGGCATAATGTGGACGCGCCTTTAGATACCATGCGCACAGAACTACGGCCGAATGGCTATCGAGAGAGTAATTTCTGTTTTTATTTGTATTTTGACATGCAACAGATCTACTGAAGTGCAGGGTGACTCAAAAGTCATTAAATTCTTCAAACATAAGGTGACTATCAACCAAACAAGCAGGTGAACACTTTGCCCCCCCTGACCAATTTGCCCCCCCCCCCTACCCCTAGTACCTTTCGATTCAGATCATAAAACCGACACCGACTGATTCAGTACCTATTTTGATTCCTGTTTTGATTAGGATTGCCCCTCTTCGGCTTCGATCTCTTTATTTCAAGAGTATAATGAGTTTAAAATTTCCCATTGTTTCAACTGAATAGATAGAAGTTTCAAATATCGAAACAAACTCACCTTTGTAGTGTACCAATCACATATCTTCCGCTCCCGTTCGTTTTCTGTTTATCTAATCTCGCGCAAGACCCACTCGAACAGGCGTTCGTTTTAGCACCTTAGTCCAATAAATTTATTATCACTCCTTCGTAATTGTCCATTATTGGTTTTTCATCCATGTATTTAGGACATTTGTACATTTTTTGACCATCACATGTTAAAGTATTGTACATACGCAGTATGTACTTTGCGATTTTTATAGTTGATTTTATAGAAGCACTTTTCAAGCGCTGCTCAGAAGAAGTGTATTTTTAAAAACAGGAATAAGCCCACAAATAGATTATACAAGGGGAACATGCACCGAGAATAACGTATCAAGAGATTTTTCAAAGTTTCGAAGCAGCTGGTGAATATTTACACGAAATAAACATACGAAAATTTTCCACCACGCACACTAGAAAAACACATCATTCATCATTCCACAACTAGTCTCATCCAATCACCGAGTTTTTTTTTTCAAGAATAAAAATCACAAACCCGTAACGCGCCTCTCCGATCCACGACCAAGACTAGAGCAACTCGGTGCCGCTATCAGGTGTCATGGAAAACAGCTGATAAAAAATATCAAATGTTTTCTCGCTGTTATCGTGTGAAATCCAGGTTCCAGGTCACACCCAGTAGTTAATCGGCTGACAAGTGGGACACAAGTGTGGCTCGGGAATAGCAGAGTAGTGTGTTTGCGAACGGTTCGCCTAAGTGCTTGAGTTTCGAGCAGTGAAATTTCACCGCACTAGAACTATCTTATCCGGGATTATTAAGTTGGGAGTGCAAGACGGTTGATCAGTATTGATAGAATATTACTTTGGTACGAACCAACTTAAATTAGCTCAGAATAACGCGAATGCCATAGTTTTGGGTTTCACGAGTGATTACACGAAGAAGCAAATGGAAAGGAAGACGTGAATAAATACTGTGTGTTAGTGTGAAGTATTTAATGAAAACGTAAACAGAGCCTAATTTGGTACATAGTTTTTAGTTTCGTAGATAGCTCCAACATCAGTGACAGCAACGAATGATTTGAGATTATAAACAGCAACCAGAATCAATCATCATCACCATTAACGCAAAGTAAACAACAATCAACAACCATCGATAGTTTATTAGATATGCGGTCGTACTGACATTCAACTGATTTTTGTGGGTAATAAGTTGGAAAAGAGATTACTCCCCAAGTATTTCTTAAATAACGAACTCCACGAAACTGCGTAAAATTGAAGTATTATGTTTAAATTTGACAAAATCACAATCAGTTGCAATCAAACTTGTGAAAATCAGTTTTCTCGACTGTCAAATATAAATATATTTCTTCTATTCTACTCACTCACTGTATTATACAGTGATTTGTTCCTAGTCCCATTTATAAATGTAGCCATTGAAGATGTTATCTGAAAGAAAAATATACGACGAGATTTAGACAACAATTAAGGTAGAAACCAGTACTGTTTTAGTTTTCGTGAGGCTATTGACGATGATGTTCGTAAAAAATTTGATATACAATATTGCATTGTATTGTATGACAAAATTACAATTTCCGTTCGATTTGATTGTAATTATTGAACAACCTCTTGTTAGCAACACTACTTCAAGTTATTCAGAAGAGCCAAATCTGACGAATAAGATGCATGTTATAAAGCTTTTCACCTAAATGCTTCTAGTGTTTCGCGAATTGGCTCTTCCACATTAACTTATCTTGTGTTGCCTATTCGGTTTTCCCTTTGATAAGATTTTAGATCTCCCTTTCATCAGATTTCTACAGTAGTTTACAGTCAGTGGATGCCAGAGAATCCAAAAGACACAGAAATCAGCAATAGTGGTGATAAGGTCTGATAATAAAATAACAATTCTTTGGAACACATGAAACGAGCAACATTAAAAGTTATTTACGTTTCCGTAGGTTTGGTAAATGATCGTTATTTGCGACCAATTTGGAGGACTCATCTCCTTTTCAAGAAAATTGACATTGTTCTCGCGACAGTCCAAGGTCGAATACGCAAGCTACATTATTGATTATTTCAATGTCATACCCTAAAAGTACCCAAAAAAAAACAAATCATTTTTCGTTTTTCTAAAAAATAAATCGATACGATACTGAAATGACAAAATGGTCTACTAATTACCTACTTTTACGTAGTATTGTCTGGAATACCACCGCCATCAGTGTAGCGACGGAAGGTCCGTATACCTTTTGATTTAATGTTTATATAGATAATGCTGGAAGAAGCAAAAACTCATTCCAATTGATTCAAATTGAATGCGAAGCCCGATGGTTTCATAGTCCCCTGACAATCGACAGTGGAATATGACTTTGCCGAGCCCTGATCCCCCCACAAAGAGACGATTTTCGTTCGATTGAGCTGGGATGCCTTCACAATTAAATCGAATCATCTCTTCATCGTGAGGTAACTCAGAAGCAGGGTGATCAGTCTTCGTGGACGGGGCAAAATCATCTGTCAAAAAAAATTTCGATTCCTGTTTTTTCGAACCCATTCTCAGCATGTATGAACCTCATTAATGCAGGTTTTATTTACTCGCTATTCACATATTGACCTACAACTTTACTTGGAATCTGTTGAATTTTTCTCGTATCGTCAATTTATTGTCACTGAATGTATTGTAACTTCAAAGTAACTGTAAACGATAGAGCTTTTTCCATTGACAGTAAAGGATCATTCATGTAAAACAGAAGAATCCGAAAATGTGTAAAACGACCGATTATTTTGGCGTAGAATTGTTCTATTATATAACTCGCTGCTTGTCAATATTCAATACTGATGGAATGGAACTTGATTTACGATTACGTAAATCGACATTCTTAAATTTATTCTGTTGCAAATTCCCTTAATACAACAGAATTTGGAATTAATATGCAACAGAATTAGTGTCTTATCGAGAATCTCTTAGGGTTGGGCAATTACGGGGAAAACAAATCTCTCATACTGCTCGACGATTCGTTCTTTGACGCCGAACTCTTCCATTATGGCTGCAATTTTATGTCAAATACGTTGTTTCGTAGTTGACCTAAACTTGCGAAATCTGAAAACAAATTACCCGAAGACCTGGGAGGATTAATAAAAAGCGCTTTGCTTTGGAGTTCAATTGATGCACTGTATTGATTGCATTCCTGGTATATATTCCATAACAAAGTTGAACAATTGCTCCAGAAGTTGATAATAGATAAAGAGACAAAAAAGGACCGTATTGTCAACTGTAGTATGTGAGTCATGAGATAATAATCATTATACAGTTTTGACTGTTTTTGATTTCTATATAGGGGGGACACTCTACGAAAAATGTAACGATCTATTAAAAGTTTTCAAACGCATATTACTCAAAATGGTTATTGCGACATATGTTGTGTTATATATCATTAGACAGGAAATTTATCCAGAATTTTTTTTTTTTGCTTGAGACATGAACAGTGAATATAGTAAAAAAAGTAAACAATTTGACGATTTAATTCGGTATGTTCTCTTACGATTGCACTATCCATTCGCTTCCACCCCGACGGAAAGAGCAATAGTTTTGCCTAAATTCGGGCGTTAGCTCATAATGTGAGTTGATGCATAAAATGAATTATTCTCCATAATAATATGTATTTATTTTATATTATACTAGCTGAACTGACGAATTTCGTCCCGCCCAAAATAGAATTTTTGATTTGAATACTTTCAAACATCCACGTTTTCTTACTAAGTGAACGTTAGTGAGTCCAATCACTGAATTCTTCATTGCTTGATTAACCTTTCATCCTTTACAATTTTCTTTTACTATAAATTGTCTAGTACTTCTACAAAAAATTGTCCTTATAATATAAAATTATTTTCAGACACAATTCTCGTTCAAGATTCTTCAAGCATTTGGAAATAACATGTTTCTCCGTTGCATGGAATACATGTTTGATACAGAGAATGTTACAAAATAAAGAAAGCTCAAATCGGACCATTCCTTCCTCGGGTTTAGGTCACACCAACACATTTGGCCTTCTATTTTTGTTTATATAGATAGAAGATATAGGAATGCGTTATTCTGTCTGAAAATCCTTTTCCACTTTCGACAAAAATCAATTCCGTTAGCGCCAACATCAAATGGACTAACAACGCTTAGCTAATTCTAGAACATATGGGAATTCAATTTTCCGAATTTCCCGATTTTTCTCTCCGCTATATTGATCTACGGGAAGCTATATTGATCTACGGGAAGAGACTATATAGATCTACGGGAAGAGACGAATACAACGAAATATAGATGACTCAAATTGAACCATTCCTTCTTCGGGTCTTCCACTTATCAACAGATTTTGCCTTACTTTTTTATTTATATAGAACGTATGTTGTCCAATCAATTTGTGCTCAATTCATGTTTTTATCGTGTAGGTCTCACTACTAACAATTTGTGTAATTATGTTCCAGGATGTCATAATATCGAGTATGTTGTTTGATTATGTGAAAATGCAATAAATGAATTCAAATGGCTGCTGATTTAGAAGATCGAAAGGGTATACCCACGTAAATCAGATTATAGCTTGAGTAGTCGCGATCTTACAGGGCTATAAAATTATTACAAACAATGTTCTGGACAACGTGGTAACGAAGGAGATAATGCTCTTTTTATCTATAATATATTTTTGTAGTCATAGATTGATTTGACTCAGGCTTATGTTTATGTAGATCTTAACTATTTAGACTTGTGTTTAAAAATGATTCTTTGTCTTCTTCTGCATGATTGAATGTACAGAAGAAAAGGGTAGTAATGGCTTTAATGGCATTTTTGTGTACCGAATTCTACCACGTTATGTCATGTAACCCGTTTAAAGCATACAAGTACATACAGGAAACGGTTTTTCCAGGGCATCCATTTGATGTATCAAAAGAAAAAAAGAAACAGATTTTGAACAATGAAAAACTCAATTTAAATGCAGTTACTACACACACTACTACTTACAGTCCTACGTCAAGATTCCGTCCGTGCCCCTAGGCTCAGACCCATCAACTTTTTTCATATTGAATTACGTGTAAAATCGATCGCTCTATTGGAAAACTGAAGATCGATACAAAAAAAAACTTATTGGAAATTGTTAGAGAAAAAATCTAAGAATAGTGAGCAACCGCTAATACTAATCAAGCTAAAGCATGTAAATCTTTTCCTCTTCATGATAAAAATACGTCACTCTACTAGCTACAAGACGTTCGTAAGTAATCGGTTCCCCATCCGTATTGACCGTAGAATAAATAAAAATGTAAATTCAAAATAGATTTGAAATTTTGGGCGATTTATTCGCGTTACCTAGTTTCTCATTATCAAAAAAAAAACATAATATATATATATATATATATATATATATATATATATATATATATATATATATATATATATATATATATATAGAGAGAGAGAGAGAGAGAGAGAGAGAGAGAGAGAGAGATTTTTATCTCGTGGCTTGACCGATTTCAATTAAATTACACCCAAAAAACTTGGTAGAGATAAGAATAGATCGTAAACTATATATGATACCACTAGGATACCGATTACTGTAGATTTAATACCTATGCAAGACATTTTTTACCTGAATGATGTTGTTTTTTTTTGTATTTTTCCATAAATTTGGTTTGAAAAAATACATGTATAACCAATTTTTACCCCTATTTTCGATCGTGTTATTTGTATTTTTTATAGAAACAATACTAAATAAATGAACCATCGTTCGTTTTTAAAACAGGACAAATTCATTTACGTTGTTAAATGCCGGATGGCATTTCGTCCTCTTCTTCGAGCTTTCACCCCATACGTACGCAAATAACCTCAATTCAGCTATCGCTAGACGCATCGCCGGCGAGCTGGAAGCCTTTTTGGATGACCATGATGAATTATTGAAATTATTCTAAACACACACATGATCGGGATGCGACGTAACGATCACGCTATTGTGGTCAATCCTGATAAAAACATACTGGATGAAGAACACGTGTGTAGATTCAATGTGCCACAGTTACTTTAATCATTAAGAACATCATTACTAATTTTGAATTTATATTTTCAAACACGTAGTTGGAGGGGACGAAACAAACAAGAGAGTGCACTCCATAGATTCTTATTTTTGACGAATTGACGCAGTCAGAACAACGTTTTCAGCTGTGCCAATAATCCATGGTCAACGTATACGCAAAGATAGAGAGTGAAAGACTCCGATTTCTATGACACAATCAACAGAATGCATTCACTTGCGAGACGCTATCATGAGCAACACCGACACAGCCTTTGCTGAAACGACAACACGTATGTTCAAACAAAAGAAATGATGTCTTTAATGAGCTCCATTAGAAAAATTACATGTGTTCCGTCCACCACGTATTTTATTCGCAACAAGCCGTATCCAAACGGTTTGGGCTTCCATAAGACCAAAGTGCAAAGAGTATCCAGATTCCTTAGCTATCAAAATCCAGCTTCCTAATGGATTAATTATTTTGATGTTAATTTTGCGCCAAGGCTAGATTGTCACATTTCATAGCACGAATCAATTGAGGTTGATCGGATTTCAGAATGTAAAAGACGAATCGTAAGATCCGATTGAGATTCAAAGCAATCGGATCCCGGAATGTGGGTTACATTTCGATATTTTTTACCACAAACATGGTACATTGCCTACGTCGTGATCTAAATCTTTTAATCACCTTGCATGGCAGATGGAAAATATACAAGGCGTTTTCCAAAAAGCATGAACAGGACCTAGCACTTAACATTAAAGAGATCTAGCATTACAGTTACGGCAATAAAGTATGTTAAAATAAAAAAAATGATTTTTTTGAGTATTTTTTAACTTTTTGTCGGCGGTCATCGACTAAAACGCTCCATTTCTCTGTATGTCATAGATCTCATCTCCATCTCCACATCACACTGAGGTTCGGGAAGTCCACTTTCCCACGGTACAATGCAATATACGATCACGTATCTGTTCGATATTCACTTTGAATCTATCCTTCATCGATCACAATCGAATGATTTTATAGATCGTTGAAACTTTTAAACACATTCGCAATACATTAGTAATTTTTTTATTAAACAGTCAAAATATTCACTAGCAATCATATATATGGCAGAACAACTTTTGCCGTGTCAGCTTATGTTTTTTTTATCAATATTTTTTTTTTTAATTTATTAATAATAATTAAAAAAAAAACAAAAAACGAAACAAATCTAAAATTAAATATAGTTATTTATTTAATTTTTCATTGAAAAAATAGAAGAAAATCCAAGTGGTTAACGGGAGAAGGGGTCCACAGTTATAATCCACGCTTGTTCACAGAGGGGGGAGGGGTAGTCTAAAATCTTTTACTTTTTCTGTCCACGTGGTATGTTGAAAGTCCTTTGGATAATTTTCGAAAATTTAGAAATAATTTTGAAAATTTTCTCATGTACTCGCCTTTGAATTTGAAAATTAAAAAACTATTTTAAAAATAAACGAGAACTATTGAGTAATTCCCAATGAAATCGTCCTAAAATGCAAAAAAAAAATGTCCTAAGTTACCTCATAAAAAATGTTCACTAACCTCGAAAAAACATCCAGTGCCAAATATCAGCTGAATCGGACTCAAGGAAGAGTGGCGCAAAGCGGTCAAAGTTTGAGTTTTTTAAAATCGAAAAATCACCAAAGGTGGAAGTAAAGGAGATCGGGGTTTTCGAAAAAAAAATTGATGCCAAATGTCTTAAAATCGCATGAAACGTCGAGATCTACTGTCATCTCGTTTTTATTTTTTTTTGTCAAATATCGACATTCTGGGACTTAGTTTTTTTTAGGAGTACGAGACAAAACGTATGGTTACCATACGTTTCGTAAAAATAGTTATCTCGATTTATCATTCGGTACTTGCTGCGAAAGGTTGATTCGCACGATTATATACCCTATGCAAAATATTAGCTCATTCGAACTTTATTTAGTAGTGTCGCAGACGTTAAAATTTAAGTTATTTAAAAAAAACCAAAGATCACTGAAAATCGGGGTTTTTAAAAAAATGTCAAATGTCTTAAAATAGCATTACTCGCCGAAATTTACTGTTACCTCGAAAAAAAATTTTGTCAAAAAAATTTTTTTTTACACTGGTGGGTTTTTGGTCTGAAAGACGATTTTTAACCAAAAAATTTGTTTTATTTGAGATAACTGTAAATCTCGACTTATCCATGCAATTCTAAGACATTTGGCATACATTTTTTATAAACCCCGATTTCCGGTGATTTTTCGTTTTTTAAAAAACTTTAACTTTAACGTCTGCAACACTAATAAATGAAATTCGAATGAGCTAATATTTTGCATAGGGTATATTATCGTGCAAATCAACATTTCGCAACAAGTTCCAAATGAGAAATTAAGATAAATATTTTTATTGGCACCTAAAACTATACTTTCCGAGATCTCGCACCGCATGCAAAAGAGACAGTGAGCTTTGCGCTATCCAGTCTCGCATCTCACGAAGTCATTGGGAGCTGTCTGCAATAAATGAGCGAGGCAGAAGGCAGCCGAGCGAGCAGACTTCCTGTGCGCGCTTAAATTTTGAGAGACGAGTATCGATTTTTCTTCCTCACAACTCTTTCATGTGCAAGCGATGAGACCGGGCTTTAGCACGCGAGCTTGGGATCGGCTCTTTCTCATCTCTTACGTAAAATTATGTGATACGTTCAGGAATATCTCCTCGCGTTTCGATGCGAACGATACACATGTGTTGTGTACTCGAAGAGATGCTCGTGCATTAGTGCTCGCGAGACTTTCTCGTGTAAGTGCCTCAAAGTGACATTTGGTTAGGCCTTCTGAGATCTCGCATAGCACGTAGAAGAGTGCCCTATTCAGCCTCGTATCTCACACAACCATTGCGAGCTGCGTGCAACAAATAAATGAATTGATTGGATGACTTTAGCAGCGATATTTATGTGAAACAGTTCTACATCACTAATTGTTCTACGTGCCATATTACGGAAATTAAAATTTTAACACCAGAAGCACAACTTCTCCCAACAGCACCAAATGTCACTTTGAGGCAGGTACACGAGAAAGTCTCGCGAGCTTCTCTTACATGCATACAACACATGTGCATCGCTCATGTTGAGGTGCAACGAGGTATTCTTGAGCGCATCTCAATATGTTATGAAGGAGAAGAGATAGAGCCGAACCCAGGCTCGTGTGTTAAAGCCCGGTCTCATCGTTGGAACATGAAGGGGTTGTGAGGAGGAGAAAATCGATACTCGTCTCTCGAAAATAAAGCGCGCACAGGAAGTCTGCTTAAAACCGTAGGGGAAAAGGGGGGAATTTAGACCACCTAAGCAAATCGCCTAATATTTCCCAACCAATACGGTCTAAATAAAAAATGTCACATTGTATACTAAGCTACACTTGTTTTCTCTCAATCAATAATGTGTAATCACTATATCAAGCCTTAAATTACCAAATATATCATAAAATAAAAGAGATGATTTTTGGACATTTAAATTTGATGCGGAGTGATTTGGATCATCTTTGGGAGTGATTTGGTCCAGTGTGTGTTTCATTGAAAAAAAAACATACTTATGTTTATGTAAAGCATTTTGGAATTATGTTACAATCAGTAACAATGTTCTGGGATCGATACCAGGTCTTGACCAGATTCCAGACCAGAAAAATTGGATTGAGACCATCTCGAAGTCTGCATGGATCTTTTCACTGTTGTTCGAGCATTTTCAAACACTTTCGATGCTTGGTCAAAGAAAATCCGTTCTTGATAGCCTGCGTTGCTCTTTCAAGCTCCTCGTTCTTCCAACGTTGTCTGCCCCTTCCTCTTTTTGTAATTCAGCGGCATCTGGAATCAATCCGACAAAAGAAAAATCTCAAATCTGTAGGACCAAATCACTCCACAGAAACGTGTCCATGTTACCCCACACAACATGCAAAAATTAAAATGCAATTAATTTCATTTATTGTTATCAAACTTACAGTTTCGCTGCATAAAATTGTTCCTCTTCTGTAGGCGAACAGAACTTTACTGCACAATACACGAAAAGTTTGTTTAGTCAGCGGGAGAAACCGTAAAACCACAATCGGAAAACTCACATTTTTTGACAATCAATGTGCTTGCTGTGTTCATGGTACCATTTCCTTCCACCTATCGAATTTCACCAAAGTTTTTTTGCGTTAGTTACACTCGGTTGAACAATAAAAGAAGATGACATTATAAAAAATCCAAGTCCAATTATAAAGTACTTTTTGAGATAATGGGGTATTCAGAAAAAAAAGTCTCAGAGTGTCTATTTTTGACAAAAAAAAAATGGAGATGACACTAGATCTCGATTTTCATGCAATTTTAAGATATTTGGCATCAAATTTTTTTTTCGTAAACCCAGATTTCCTTTACGTCCTCCTTGCGTGATTTTTCGATTTTCAAAAAACTAAAATTTTGACTGCTTTGCACCACTCTCCCTTAAGTCCGATTGAGCTGATATTTTGCACAGGGTATTTTCCGAGGTGGTGAACATTTTGTATAGGGTAACTTTTTTAAATTTAGGGTCAACTTTCTCCCATACATTAATTGGCACACTAATGTATTTTTGATTCGAATGAAAGTTTGTATTCCACTTGGGTTGGAGGACATATGAGTCTTTCACAGAACTTAGGAATTTTTTGACTCAAGTGTAACTTTTGAAATGAGCGTATCGATTTTGGTAAGAGGAATTATCAAAGATTTCTCTTATCAAATTCTCAAAAACCATGAGTCGTAACGAAATAGTGTCTTAGAAAGAGTTATAGAGTCTGATCTGATCTTGATCTGATCCTTAAGCGTGAAAAAATATACACTGAGAAAAAAATAGTACTCTTTTTTTATTTACAAAAAAAAATTTAATTTGCAACATCTAAAATATGTATTTTCTATTTTTTTTAAATAAAAAATAAAAGTCATGCAGAAAATTTAATAAATCAGTCCAAGATGGTAGAACTGTTTTTGACGAACTTTGTAGAATATCGAATTTTTGTGAATTTTCGAAACTTGCTTCTGCGATAGCATTTTATGAAATTTTGAGTAATAAAGAAAATACAACTAATTTTAATGCACACGAACATATGCATTGAAAGTCCTTTTTGAACCGTTTTTCTTTGAATTATATTTTTGGTTGTTCGATATGAGCTATGAATATCAATCGGAAAGTCGGAAAACATATAAAATTTAAAAGCGATTTATTCGAATACACCGAATGTTTTATGAATAAAAGTTTTGGTGTACGTTCGTCACGATTTAACTTGAGAACGGATCAACGAATTTGAATAATTATTTATAAATTTAAAAGAAAATAATTAGGAAATAAAAGGGAAAGTATTGAATTCCATTGCATTTAAAAGTGTTTCATTCAATCACTAATTAACGTAGCGTTCTCTATTAAAGATCACAATCAGGAAAACAATTTCAAGCGGAATGTGAGCGTTGCAAATTATGTAAATCTAAATATTAATTGTGAGTGGGACGAAATTAGCCGGATCGCCTAGTTGTGATATATTTCTTGTACACATGAAAACTGAAAAAAATATAATGAACAAAATAATTATTTTCTACCTTTCTGAATTATTTTTCATACATACATACGATAACGAAAATATCACTGTTGTGGGATCCGTCACAATATCCACTGTCATTATGAACTCAGTACATTTCAATTGTACTCATTCTGATATATTCTGATTTTTAATTCAGAACACCAATATTGAAACAAAATTTTCCTCAAAATTTTATTCATTTTAACAATGTATGAGAATCTGAAAATATTCTTCGAAAAAAAGGCTCCAGCAGGATACATGCCCCTTTCGACCCATTCGAGAAATTATTCAACACAAACGAAATTAAACATTAAGAGCCGAATAAAACAACATATGTTTGTCAAAACTCCTACAGAATTTTGATGAGTTTTTTCTGAAATTGTGGTTAAGGCTAATAAAAACTTACTGTACGATTTGCGCAATACAATATTTGCTTCCAAAATCAATATACCGACTTTCATTTTCTGTTCATTTGTTCATTTTCTATCCCGCTAAAACAGTAAGAAAAAAAATCAAACAAAAAGCCCACCTGCCGGGGTACCCTTTATCATCCTCATCGTTTCAAAAATGTATATTTGTATGTATAAATGAATATATTTTTAAATAAAAACACCTGATATTAAGGCATCCAACGATGCCGCTGTGAGTGTGTATCGAGAACCATAAATTAACCGTGATTCAGCGAAACCCAAACACCTCCCACGAAAAAACCACCCACCGTCTGCTGTGTTGCTGCTGCTGCTCGGTTGGGTGGAAAAGTTGACCCGCTTGGCGGCGGCGACGTTGTGAAATGGAACATGTGTTTCGTTTGCGTTTGCACCCTTTCCGGAAATCCAGTTCCGACTGTATCGAGCTGCCTCGTGAGGCTATAATCGTTATTCATCGTTTTGCTGAGTCGAGTGAGAGTCGGGGAAGATAGGGGTGTGATAGGTAGTACCACGTTTAATTGCCTTTTGCGGGATCCGAAACAGTTCCCATCGTTTCTCGAAGTCCTGAATGGGGAGCCACTGGAACAGGGCACATGTTGCATTCCGCAAACCCGTATTCGAGCAGAGAATGAAGAAATATGTGCCAATCCAAACCCGTGCACACGAGTCTCTCCAGTAATTGACGGGGCACTATATTGGAGGTTGATTGCGCGATTCATCTGAACGGTTGAATAATAAAGTCGACTGGGTGCTATCAGTTTGCCTGGAATTAATTCACTTCTGGGAAACGATTGTCGTAAATCAATATTTGATAGCTGATAAAAGATACGGTGAGTGTGGTCCGCTATCAAACTCCTCTCCCGATACAATGCAATGAACACTATCTAGGTAGCTCCTCAGTTGAATCACCCCGGCTTAGCGGAATTAAATCCCCTTAAGCCCGCGCGCACCCAGCGTCATTCGCGCGCAAATCTCGTGTGTTATATCACGTTTGTCGGCGAAATAAGAGAAATAAAAATACAAATGCGCAAAAGATCCTATCGATACCGAAAACACAAACAATTGCGCGCTTTCGTCACAATCTCTTATCTTCCGTTTCCGAACACAAATGACGCGAAACAATCAATACTGGCTGTCCAGTTTGGCTTACCTTCACCCACCAATATGACAGAAGATTAACTTTGGGAACTTATTACGGCGCATTAGGGTTATTCTTTTCACGCCCCCAGACGCCCTCCTGAGTAATAGGGGGCCAATGAAGCCGACTCCGGTGTACTCAATGGCGAGTAGAGATTACTCAGGACAAGCTGAATTCAATTAACAACGATCTCCAAATTATTGACGAAACGAAGTGAACATGAGATCAAATCCGAATTATAATTGTACTCGGGATAACCACTCAATATCATCTTTCTTTGCCCAGTGTGGTCAAAAGTTAATTGGTTTTGAAACATTGTGCCTTTGAAAACATTTCCGTTTTTTGAACTACTGAACCGATCGACATGAAAATTAGTATGTAGGGGTTTTTGGGGCGGGCGACGGTTTTCTTGATAGTTTAAGACCCCTCCCCCCTCTCTGAGGGATGGCAGCCCCCCTTCAGAGAGGGGATGAAACACAAATTTCAGCATTCCTCAAGAATTAATCAAGCAAATGAAACCAAATTAGGCATATGGAGGCTTTGGGGTGCAATAAATGTTTCTATGGTGGTTAGACACTCCTCCCCCCTCTTTAAGGGGGGGCTGCCATACAAATAAAACACAAACTTTTGCATTACTCGAGAATTAATCAAGCAAATGAAACCATATTAGGCATATGGAGGCTTTATGGCTTTATGGCTTTATGCAATAAATGTTTCTATGGTGGTTAGACACTCCTCCCCCTCTTTAAGGGGGGCTGCCATACAAATGAAACACAAATTTCTGCATTACTCGAGAATTAATCAAGCAAATGAAACCAAATTAGGCATATGGAGGTTTTAGGGTGCAATAAATGTTTCTATGGTGGTTAGACACTCCACCCCCTCAGGGGGGGGGGGTGGTGCTGCCATACAAATTAAACACAAATTTCTGCATTACTCGAGAATAAATCAAGCAAATGGAACTAAATTAGGCATGTAGAGGTTTTGGGGTGCAATAAATGTTTCTATGGTAGTTAGACATTCCTCCCCCCCTATTTAAGGGGGGGCTGCCATACAAATGAAACACAAATTTCTGCATTACTCGAGAATTAATCAAGCAAATGAAACCAAATTAGGCATATGGAGGTTTTAGGGTGCAATAAATGTTTCTATGGTGGTTAGACACTCCACCCCCTCTCTGAGGGGGGCTGCCATACAAATGAAACACGAATTTCTGCATTACACGAGAATTAATCAAGCAAATGAAACCAAATTAGGTATATGGTAGTTTTGGGGTACAATAAATGTTTCTATGGTGGTTAGACACTCCACCCCCTCAGGGGGGGGGTGGTGCTGCCATACAAATTAAACACAAATTTCTGCATTACTCGAGAATAAATCAAGCAAATGGAACTAAATTAGGCATGTAGAGGTTTTGGGGTGCAATAAATGTTTCTATGGTAGTTAGACATTCCTCCCCCCCTATTTAAGGGGGGGCTGCCATACAAATGAAACACAAATTACTGCATTGCTCGAGAATTAATCAAGCAAATGAAACCAAATTGGGCATTTTGAGGAATTAGGGTGCAATAAATGTTTCTATGGTGGGTAGACTCTCCACGCCCACTCTAAGGGGGGGGGGGGGGGCTGCCATACAAATGAAACACGAATTTCTGCATTACACGAGAATTATTCAAGCAAATGAAACCAAATTGGGCATTTTGAGGTATTAGGGTGCAATAAATGTTTCTATGGTGGTCAGACTCTCCACCCCCCTCTCTAAGGGGGAACTGCCATACAAATGAAAGACAAATTTCTGCATAATTCGAAAACTAATCAAGAAAATGGAGCCAAATTTGTCATGCAAATGTTTTAAGGGACACGAAACGTTTCCATGGCGAATAGACACTCCTCCCCTTTCTCGGAAAGGACGGAGGAGCGCTATTGTGAACTGCCAAAAAAAATTCTGCATAATTTAAAAACTAATTCAGCAAACTGAACCAAATTTGGCATGTGGAGGTTTTAGGGGGCAAGAAACATTTCTAAGGTAGTTCAACACTCCTCCCACCTTTTTGAGGGGGGGGGAGAGGTCTGCCATAGAAATGAAACACAAATTTCTGCATAACTCGAGAAATTATTTGCAAGTGGTTGAAAAATCTTGAACGAGAATTGTGTCTGAAAATAATCTGATATTATAATGATGAGTTTTGTTAGAAATGCTAGAAATTTTATAGTAAAAGGTATATTCAATGGAGTCGATTACAAGATCAATCAATGAACAGTTCTGCGATTGGACCCATGAACTTGCTCATAGTAAGAAAACGTGAATGTTTGAAGGTATTGATAACAAAAAACAAATTTTGGGCGGGACGAAGTTTGCCGGGTCAGCTAGTTTTATATACAAGAAGAAATGTAACCTTTCAAAGTTAAGCTGAAGTTTAAGTGGCTATTACACGTACAGTGGGGTAAAAATCGTTATTTTTGAAGACTTTGTTTGAATTTTCACCAGGAATTGTTTTTATCGATATTACAGCCAAATTAAGAAAGATAGAAATTGGGCGTCAAAGAACAAATTATAGAGCGGTTAGAGAGCTTCAATTTAAGTGTTAGAAACAATCTAGTTTAATATAAATTTTAAGGATAAAATTAATAATAACACATTAAAAATTATCAACTATTAAGGTTTTCACTGAGAAATGATGATTTGCACGATAATATACTCTATGCAAAATATTAGCTCATTCGAACTTCATTTATTAGTGTCACAGACGTTAAAAATTTGAGTTTTTTTCAAAAACGAAAGATCCCCGAAAATTGGGGTTTTTAAATAAAATTGTTGATGCCAAATATCTCAAAAATGCATTACTCGTCGAAATTTACTGTTATTCAAAAAAAAAAATTTTTTTTTGGCGGTTAGTCGTTTTTTCGTCTGAAAAGTCGACTTTTGACAAAACATTTGTTTTGAGATAACTGTAAATCCCGACGTGTCATGTAATTTTAAGAAATTTGGCATCAAAAAAGATTTTTGAAAAGCCCGATTTCCGGTGATTTTTCGTTTTTAAAAAAAATTGATGGGGTTGTTTCTAGGACACAACCGCAGATGTTCGACGTAGAACTACGCAATTATATTATGCAATCCACTTGTTTACCACTTCGAATATTATAGAGTGCATCGAAATGTTTGTAACAGATTATGTTCTTCGTTACAAATAAATTTAATGAACGTCCTTTTACGTTTGATATGATGCCTAGGACTACCAAAATATGCGAACGGATGAATTGTCAAACGATCATTGTATTTTACATTTCCCTATGAAATTATTGAACCACTCATGTTTACGTAGCTCTCGAATCACTAAAGTACATTCACGTCTAGTATATGAAATGACGATTTACTCAGGCTTCTCAGTTTAAAATTACAATATATTCCGGCCTGCACAACGACAATCGAGTACAAAAGTACTCAACACCAAAAAATACCCCCGACTTGCATGTATTTACAAAGCGGATTCCCCCATGCACATTAATTTTGAAGTCCGTGTTAGGGAAACACAGCTCGATGGGAACAAAAATACCCTCGACTTGCATATATATTAGCAAAGCGGATTTCCACAGGCACATCGATTTTGAAGTCTGTGTTGGGGAAACCGTAAATCGGGCCAATCAAAAGTTAGGCAGTTAGGGCGTTTAGATAACGCTTGACATTTTACAGTTATTCAATTGTTCATCTCATGAAAAATAACATTTTATAAATTGTGATACACGAGTAGAATAATTTCCTATAAATTGATGCAAACATCTTTCCGATCTGTTAAGGAAAGTTCGAGTTATAAGCATTCGAAATACGGGTAGGGTTAGCACACAAATCGGCAGAACAAATGTATGGGAAAAAGGAACTTCTTCCAGTTTTCATGCATTTAAACCGTTTAGAGATAAGCGAATTCTAATGTATAGCATATCAAACTAATCTAAGAGAATTTCCGATTCGATTGGTATGCAAATCATGGGAACTCGTTCACAGTAAAAATAGTTATTAACGTTAACTTTATTTCATAAAAACGTGACCTGTTTTCTGATATGGCGTAGTTCAACGTCAAAAATAATTATCGAATTTAAAGAACCGACCAGGTCCATTTTATTTATTGGCACAAAAAAAATGACCTGTGCAAAGTTTCAACTCAATCGGACATGATTTAGGGGTGCCTCAAAGCTTTCAAAGTTTTGATTTTTTGATCCACGAATATCTTAAATATATCTTATCTTATCTTAAGGAAATTTGAAAAATCGAAATTTTTTTTCGATACCAAATGACTTAAAAATGCATAAAACGTCGAGATTTGGTGTCAGCTCGAAAAAAATAATTTGGCCGGAAATCGACCTAGGCTGAATGACCAAAAAATCAAAACTTTGGGTGCTTTGAGGCACCCCTAAATCATATCCGATTGAGCTGAACCTTTGCACAGGTCATTTTTTTGGGCCAATAAACAAAATGTACATGGTCGGTTCTTTAAATTCAATAATTTTCCATACTTTTATCGCCTCTCAAGCTAAGTTCCAAAATGTTCATTTTCAGCCAAAAAAATATTTTTTCGAGATGACACCGGATCTCGACGTTTCATGCATTTTTAAGTCATTTGGCACCGAAAAAAAAAATTTCGATTTTCCAAATTTCTTTGAAAAATGTCTAAATACAAATAAAAACAGAAATTATTCTCTCAATAGCCATTCGGCCGTAGTTCTGTGGCACGGTTTCTAAGGAATTTCTCGTGAAATTTGGTTTATTTAATCTGAATATTGGACAAATCATCAGTTTGGATGACTGTTAAAATATTCTAGGAGAGGCGAACAGATATTTTGTTTAATATCAGCGATTAATTAGCATAGAAATTATTTTGATGTTTGAGAACAAAGTGGTCATAGGTGAATAACAACTTACAATGTTCTGTTTACTAAAGCTGATATACCTCATCACATTCTGCCCTTCAAGAAGATCCTTTTGTGGCTTTGACCCTGGATAAATATGTCATTCCAACTAAACCAAGCCTCATTATGCGAAACGTTATGTGTTTCTTACTACGTTTTTGTATGTAAGAGAAAATTTAAATTGAGACTATAGGTGAATAGGCCAAGCTTATTTCATACATGTGCCTACTATATCAAATATGATTTGAACAAATTTAGACGAAAAAAACGCATAAATCTATCCCATTTAGCTTGATATGTGCGAGTGACCACTTCGCCCCCACTAGGTGGTCACTTAACCTCCAATAAAAAAAAAGTTCAATTTCTCACCTTTTTTTCTAATGATGAAAAGTGTACTATTTTGAATTTTTATATTAAAAGCCGTTTGCAATCTTGAAGAACAATGAGTTGAACGAGAAACGGAAATTGAATCGGTATGTGGGAGCTGGAAATGGGCATATTCCTTAGGGGTGACCACTATGCCCCCACTTCCCCTAACATGTTTAAAAGTTGATTCTAGAATACATGGGAAATGTATCTTGAGAAACAGGGCATTTTCTAGATTGAATAGGATTCGAATTGCATGATTTCCGTTTCCGGTAATCGTGTGGTATTGTTTTGGATTTTGATTGTTTTGGACAAATATCAAAATTCGTTAGCAGCCTCTGTATGTTCGTAACTTCTTGGGAATAATAGCTTCACTGCCCATGGTTGCATAGGAGACGTAATCGACAACATCATTAGTGTTGAGAAGACGCATTTTTGTTGTTTTTTCGCCTACAAGCATAACCATGCAAATTTCCGATGAAATGATCTGTCCAGTTGAAGGATATCGGCAAAAAGAGGGCCTAGGTGATTTTGCGAATTCTAACATATTTTTTTCCATTTGGAAAACGCTTGCGTCTATTTATGCGGACAATAAATCGTTTCAATGAACGAATTGTAAAGGCAATCTGCAATGTTGGTAATTTTAACAACATGATTTACCGATATCACGATCAATCGCATAAAGATGGTGGAGTGACTTACTCCAACGGTATGAGTAAATGCTGAGTATGTGGAATAATTCAATGTTGGATCCGAGGAGTTATAACGCTAAGAACCAATATTATTTTAATTTTACCACTGATCTGATTGCTTCATTATATACTTGAAGATTCAAATGCAGAAATTAAGGTAATTATAACATTAAAAAAACACAATTGCTTCTTTTTGTTCATCGTGTACAGAAAATATTTTTTTTTTTTATATCTGTATTATAGTGATTTTCAACTCATTTGGCTGGTTCGTCACTTTTACTTCCATTTTTGGAAGAATGTCGGGAGTGAGAATTGAACTCGTGACCTTCAGCGTGAGAGGCATGGATGTTACCACTACGCCAGATCGCCTCCGTACAGAAAATAGTAATTCACATCACTGTCACAAACGCTTTCACGTCACTTACACTTCACTTGATCTTTATGGGCCTGATTCTCGAATACACTTCACGGTGGAAACGAAATAAACGGCACGCCATTGAACTATGTTTTACGAGTTAGTGAAGTGTCAATGATAATAATAAGTTTTCAGGCAGAATGAGCACATTTCAAACAAGAAATCATTAATGAAAATTAACTTCTTCATATCAAACTTGTATTCAATGTGAATGGACAACTTTGTTTTCTTCATGTGGTATAATAATATCATACAAAAATTTCATCTGAAGATAATTTGATATCATTAGTTTTAGTGGGAAACTAATTTCGTATCCAGATGTCGACACCGTACCGTTGTCTTCGCAGATACATTTCATTTCGTTTCCGCCGTGAAGTGTATTCGAGAATCAGGCCCTTTGTGTCTATCATCATTGTCACGGACAGTTGCGTGTAAAAATAAACTCCGTGAAGTGAAAGAGTTCATTCCCGTTTATAAGAGACATGTCAGCTGCATAATTTCGGGCGTTTGAACGTTATGTCGGTTGCATAATTTCGGACGTTTGAACGTTATGCAGGTAAAATTAATAAGTGTATGAAATAATGTTCCATTCAATTGAACGTATGTTTTAGAATGACAAGTTTGCGATTATACCTCGATGATTCGGTATTCCAATGCCAACTATTCGGACTCAACCCATGAATCATTTGCTTGGTGCGTTAGTTTGCTGAATCAAACGCTGGTTCAAAGATGGGAGGAATATTCGGTTGCTCTTGAATAATGTAGTTGTTGAACATGTAGTTTTATTTGCTCTTTCTATAAATTACTCTAGAGATAAAGCATGACTAACATGAGTTCAATAATCGATATCTCGCACACTCTTGTACTCAGCTCTGTCTTACTCGTTTGAAGAGTGAGAAGTGTTTAGTATAGGTCAACGTTAAAATCATTTTTTATGAACCGTTTCTACAAATTTGATGAATAATAATATCTTCTATATCTCAGAATAAACCCGAGTTTATCCATCTTATGATCAGTATAATCTGAGCTACTCCCATTAGGGATTCTGAAGTTTAATCCTCTTATCCTTCCCATTCTCGTGTAATTTAAAATATGGGACATGAGGTTTGATATAATTATTTGAACAGAAACTGGTCAGTAGCGTCGCTCAGAAGCATAATTTTCATATGAAACATCTGATGAGTTTCAAGGAATTTGCCAAAAGCAGAAAATGATTCAGATTTTCTTTAGACTTATATCAAAATTATGGAAAAAGCACTAGAGAATAATTTAAAAATTATTAATTTAAAACCTGAAACTTAAATATTCTTTCATTCAAAGTATGTCTTCAAAACAATATCATTGAAAATATCTATTACGTAAAAACAAAAGATCAATGGCCTTATTCGATGTAACTATCGTCCTGATTCGGGTCTTGTCCACCAATTGCAAATGTTTGAATTACAAAAACCAACTCTGCAATGTTGGAAAAACATTACAGTTATTATTTTATATTCAAAATATCAACAAATCAATTCTATACATAATCAATCATAATGATCGTTTTGGGCCAGTGGCCTCCATTGCCATTTTATGGGGTTGCAACTCTCTGTTAGTCTAATCCTTAAAATAAAAATAAAATTTCTATTCATTTAGGGCAATCGAAATTAGACCTTTCGACATGTTTCAATCGGTCTACGGGAGCTACATTTTTAGTCCTCAATTACATCCCATAGTGCATTCATCGAATCCTAATAAACAAATTTACGTCCTCTGGATAGGTCAGGATTTCATTCTAAAAATTCCACCAAGCGAGAAAATTGCTGTTTTTTATCTTCTCTTTCCTAAAAAGCAAGACAAAATTCAAAATGTTAGCAAAAAAGCTAAATAAATCCGAAATTAAACTTACTCCATTCCGCGTGACTAGCTTTCACCATCTAAAACACAAGTGACAAATATACTTGTTTTTCCCCGTGACGTGACAATATCGTGGTATTCATAATAACACCGAGTTCATCAAAGTTGTAACGACGATGAACTCTTCCGGATTCTACACACACGGTGGCAGCCGTAATAACTTTGTATACAATTCACTTCGTTTTCACCGTGAAGTGACGTTCGTGATCAGGCCCTATATGAGCAGCGTTTCAATGGTTTCTTACATTCATCCATTAGGAAACACTAAGTAATAAGACACGATCGTGACAGACATGTTTGGACTCTACAAAGAATGTGATTCAAATGTAGATTTAGCTTATAGCACGAAATACTGACAATTATTGATTTTCGAACAATGTATGAAAGCTGTTTGGAACTAAGTCTGTTATGCGGACGAACAGTGATTTTTTGGAAACGTTTTTTTCAAAATTACTCAAATGTTTTCGAACAAAAAATGTTTGTTTGCATGTTGAGCAAACGTATTACATTGTGTAGAATGCGAAACAGCGGAAAAGTCGAGTTTTGTTCATTTTGTCGTTTACGTCTCCTATACAAACATAGGCAGTTCAGTTAAATATGTCCCTAATGTCCCTGTAATGCTGTTAATGTTACAGTTGCATAATAAAACGGTTTTGCTAGTTTTCTAGAGATCGTATAACAATACGATTCATACCATCATAGTGTTATTCTATCATAAATACTGCCATGTTCATGAATACATTTGATGCTACTCCAACGATGTAGACTTATCATTTAATACTGTCTCTGTTGATTGGAACTATGAACGAAGCGAGCATTCTCGTCCGAGAATCAGCAAAAAAACTCTAAAATATGAGTAAAAAGTGAAAGATAAAAGTGCACGCAATCGAATCGAAACAGTGTTCAGTTTCCAAAAGTGTAACGACGCTTGAAGAGGGAGACTTCACGCGTACCGATGGGGTGAATGTGTGAAAAGCGCGGGCTAGCAGGACACTCTAATAGTAAAAGCCCCCCATAATGGACGGTTGTGAACCGAACGGTTGCTTTCGGGTACGTGCACTGCTCAAAAAGGCCATTTCCGGGAAGAGTGCGGTCGACTCGCCGATATACAAACCATCGCTCACTACAATGGACGCCGGGAAGGTGAAAGGATCAGAAACGGTGCTGAGAGCAGCGATGGTCGAAGCAAAAAACGATTCTGGTGTGTTCATGGCGAGAGAGCCACTTCTCAGTGTTTGCACTACCAGGAAAACCACTGAATCGCCGGTGCATTTGCGCAGGAAAGCTCCCTCCGACGAGGAGCATTTGTTTTCAACCGATGACGAAGAACTGGACAACGGATACACTACAGCCGGTCCGGAAGTGCTGGAACTGGTTAAGAGCTTAGATCAGCAGACACTTCAACTGAACGGGATAATACTCAGAAATGGTAATATTTTTAATTGGATCTATGTTGCATCGGATCTGTGTTAATCTGCTATCGGTTCTCATGTTTTTATACGCGTTTTTTTATGTCTTTTGCAACACAAAAAGGAGCATTGGGAACCGATCAAATTATTCTTTTTTTTTTGTAACAAATCTCCCATTCACCACAAGATAAACACGGAAAAGCCCGAGCATATACTCGTACGAATTCACACGGGGTTGTGTTCCGACCACGCAGCCTCGAACGGGGACATTCCGCCAGCCATCGTCACTTCCACCGATCGCGGGTACGAAGTCTGCACGAAATAATCGAGGGGCGACCGCTTGAAAACGAAGAAGTGAGTATAAATTCTTTTTCCCATCATCATCACCATCTAGTTACCACATCCTGAGCCTGGACTGTCAAGCGAAACAAAAAAAAAGGAAATAACCTTTTTTGCACGCGAAAAGTTTAACCCTCACTTGATGGGAGAAGAACGAAATGGACCAGGAAGTGCCCGTTTCGAAGTTACTCATTCGGTTGCTGAGCGCTCGCGAAAGGCGTCGTTTCGATGTGTTTCGGATGCTGCCTATGAACGCGATCAATCCTGCTCTGAGAAAACGGATTATTCACGATTTTAACATACAGCTGTACGAGTACGAGAAGGATTCGTACGCACTGGCTGATGGTGAAACGCGCGGTCCGGAAGATGATAAGAGTGGGCGTGATTTGAGCGGTGTTGAGCGGGGGGATGGGTCCGATATGGAAGAAGATGCCGGCAGCGGACAGAAGAGTGATGGTTAGGTTCATGTGTGACCGCTTTTGATTTGTTTATATTCTCATTGATTAAGGAATATTATTCTATAGTTACTTTTAATTATTTAAAGTTATCGTGTGTTGTAAACCTTGAAAAAAAAAACATTTCTAGTTAACAATCACTTTTCCATCATTTCTGGATCAATTCAACAGAAAGTGAAAGTGGAAGCAACGCAAGTACTGCTTCCGATGCATCAGCATATTCACAGGTATTGTAAACATATGCCTCGTTCTTATAAAATGTTAAAAAGGGTTGTTTTGTTGGCAAAACGGTACATTTTATTCAAGTAAATAGTATACTGCTTAAACCCAGCAAAACGTTCGCGTCACACAATTGACCAAACGGTATTCTATATTCAAAATATCTAAAAATCGCGGTTAACAGCATCGAACAAGTCTAGATTTTACCATCACACCTCTATCTACTCATCAAAACTATCACGAATACGAGATTACCATAGATTCCCCGATGAAACCATGTTTCTCATAATTTTCTGCTTTCCGGTAGAATTTTGTACCATTGGGACATTTTCGAACATTGGAAGATTTTCCAAATTCCTTTTCGACTTGAATTAGTTTTGTGAGTATGACTATGAATCCTTTTTTGCAAGAATAATAAACTTTAGCTTATTTGAAAAATGAAGAATTGTTCATTTGAAATATCTGCAGTTAAAGCCTTCGATCATTTTTTTTAACTATTCGCAGATTCTGCACCGGAATAAATCCAAGTCTTTAGAGGAATCTTAGTTATTAGATCAAATTTTGAAGCTTCTCCAACCTTCGCACACTCACTTGTTGCTGTCTCAGAAAGGCCACTCAATATTTTTTTTTTCTAAAGGAATAACGACACTACGACTTTGTGGTGTTTAGTAGCTTATTAATTTATTGTTTATCGTTGTTTAGTGCGGCGGAAGCGCTGTTGTCGAGTGTTCGTATTAAATAAGAGTACAGAATAGGAAACTATGTTTTCGAGATAATTTGAATTTAAACTCAGCCCATTTCAATAGCTTACGAAAAAACGTAAGAAAAAGAGAGTTTTCGTTTATCATTTCCATAACAGGCTCAAGTAAACTTGCTGGTAGATATTACATGTTTATTCATTCGGCAATGACCATTCAGCAAAACAATACAGTAAGTTTCCAAAAATTGACTGCAAATGAAAAAATGAATAAGTTTCCTTCTTTCATTCCATCATACAAAAATTATGTTTTCAGATCTCTCGAGGGAGTTTTTTTTTAAACATGCTACAATACAGTGCGAGAAATTCCTATAAGCGCACATGCATATTTTGACTGTAAGATTAACTAGATATATATTTCCAAAATATTTTCATGGGATTTAAATGACCTTCGAACATCAAGTTTATCTTGCCAAGAAAAGTCCCAATCCTATTCTCAACAGTTATTCAGAATGAGAAAAACGTGTTTTCAAGGTAGAAATTCTTATAAGCGCACATCAGACTTTATTCTCAAAGAACGATTTATTCATGAAAATGACAGCATTCAATATTTGGTTGGTTTACCATTTTTCAGAATAGATTCATAGACACGGTTTGGCATTGACTCAATCAGATTATCCAACATTTCATGTGGAATTTTATTCCACTCGTCCCTTACACATCTCTCCAACTCACAAACTGTTGCAAATTGCCGTCCACCACTGTAGACTCGCCTTGCCAGGATTCCCCAGAGATTCTCGATGGGATTGAGATCCGGGCTACGAGCTGGCCAGTTCATAACCTGAATGTTTCTTTCGGAAAACTATGACAATGATTTCTTGCTTACGTGAATGGCAGCATTATCCTGCTGGAAGATGAAGTTGTCGTCCATAATGTCTTCTGTAAATGGCACCAAAACACTGTCCAGTAGCTCTACATAGTTGTCGGAGTTCATCCTTGTCGAAATAGTGGCGATAGGAGTCTTCCCTTTTCTTGAAAACGCAGCCCACACCATGAGACTTCCACCACCAAAACTCCTGCTCAACTTCACTTCGGGATTTTTTCGTAGATCATGCCAATAATACGCGCAGCAGTCGGGACCATCAAGATTGAACTTTTTCTCGTCGGAAAAGATCACTTCATCCACATCCACTGCCTTCCAATCCGTGTGCTGTTTAGCGAAATCCAATCTTGCTTTAATGTGCCTTGGGGTGAGGTTTGGTTTCTTTGCCTTCTTCGTGTAAACCAGATGTCCAGATCCTCGCAAAATTTGGAAAACACGTCGTTTGGATATGGGAAGGTCCAGCTCTTGCTTTATTTCCGAAGCATTGAATTTTCCAGTCTCCCCAAGCTGAATGATGCGGTTCCGGTCGCGGTTTGAAATTTTGCAGTTACCTTTATTCTTCCTTCTGATGCCATATTTTGGGCCCTTCTTGAAAAAATTCCGGACCACTGTTTCTCTTCTATCGATCCTCTTTGCTATCTCCCGGTTGCTTAAACCAATATCCTTCAATTCGGTTATTAATCTCCGCTCAGTTTCGTCCAAGAACTTTCCTTTCGGCATCGTGCTTCAAATTCAATTGCGCTACTTCACTGCTTAGCTGATTGTGGTTAACTCGTTCTCACGTTACAACCTCACCAGGATGTGTTGAAAAATGGCCAAGATGTTTACATATTGGTGGGAAAATATTTAAAATGCCAGTTGCGCTTATGAGAATTTCGCACCATTATTTTAAAAATGTTTTATTAAAAAAATAAGTTTGCAACAACAAAGCTAGTACACATTTAGTCATTAGGAAATCACTACGTAAAAAAGGAATGGTTTTATCTACTATATATCTAGAATTTTCAGAAAACCCAGGTGCGCTAATAGGATTTTCCCCCACTGTATTACTCTGCTCGATTCACTTTATTATTAATAATTTTAACTTAGCTAACCTAAACTTATCTCTTTGCCTTGAAAAAGTATGTTTCTCATAAACGGATGATTATATTGACTTCTTGCTGCTCGCTGATGGTGGGATTGCTGAATGTGTGTGATGTGGTGTTATTTCAAATTTCACTGATATAGCAATTTTGGTGTCGGTATTAACGTAGGATCGTTTGTTGAGTCGATCGGTGAAGGATTCGCCAATAAACTGCCTACCTGAAGAGAATATAGTGAGAAATGATTCGGGAGTGAACGGGGCAGCTGCTAACCAATATATATATATATATATATATATATATATATATATATATATATATATATATATATATATATATATATATATATATATATATATATATATATATATATATATATATATAAATGGATTTCTGTCTGTCTGCCTGTCTATCTGATTCTTATGGACTCGGGCTGCCATATAAATGAAACACAAATTTCTGTATAACTCGAGAACTAATCAAGCATATGGAACCAAATTAAGCATATGGAGGTTTATGGTGCAATAAATGTTTCTACGATAATAATCAAGCTAATCAAGCACAATTTTGAATTGTGCTCTGAAGGAAAAGGGAAAATTCGGAAAATAAATTCCCATATGTTCTACAATTACATAGTGACAAGTGATGTTAGTCCATTTGATGTTTGCGCTAGCGAAATTGGTCTTTGTTCGCAACTGGAAATGGATTTTAATGTGATGAAACGCACTCCTATATCTTCTTCTATCAATACAAAAACAAAAGATCGCCGGATGTGTTGATAAGAGCAGAACTCGAGGAAGGAATTGTCCGATTCAGGGCTGTCTTTATTCTATCATATTTTCTGTATAAACCATTTATTCCATGTAACGAAGAAAAATGTTATTTGCAAGTGGTTAAAAAATATTGAACAAGAATTGTGTCTGAAAATAATCTGATATTATAATGATGAGTTTTGTTAGAAATACTAGGAATTTGATAGTAAAAGGAAAATTCAACGGAGTCGATTAGAAGATCAAACAATCAACATTGGACCCATGAACTTGCTCATAGTAAGAAAACGTTAATGTTTGAATGTATTGATAACAAAAAACAAGTTTTGGGCGGGACGAAGTTTGCCGGGTCAGCTAGTGAACAATTAAATAGGGAAAACTGAAAACTCTTGAATAAGACTTTCAAAAATTCAAATCCTAAATCTAAAAATCTAAAAATCTATGCATTCGGAAATCTAAAAATATAATGATACAAAATTCTAAGAATCTAAAAATTAAAAACTTAAAAAATTAAAAATCTTCAAAACTCTAAAACTGGAAGAAAATAATGGTCTATCTGAGAAACTGAAAATTTTGAAATCGAAAAATTGGAAAATTCGAAAATAAAAAACTCAAATAGCTGGAAAGCGAAAAATCAAAAATTAAAAAATCTAAAAATCAGAAAATTAAGAAAATTAAAAAGAATTGAAAAACCACTAAATCTGAAAGTTTAAATTCTGAGGTCTAAAATTTCAAAAGTCCGGAATCTGCCACCATAAATCTAAAATAACTCACGACGCGATTAATCACCACTATATCATCGGTTTGTTTTACTATAGAGGTGTTTTTCGGTTACCTTTTGTTGAAAATGTAAAATATTTACAGGCGGACCTGTTTTTATGCGATCCTTTTTTCCTTTCCTTTTTTGCGATTCCTCGATAAGGGGGTCTCATGGGTCGAGTGGAAGCAGGTTTGCCTGTAGTAATAATTTGCGACGTGATGGATTACGAAATATATATTTTACTGTAAAGGTGTTTCCTCGGTTACCTTCTAAGGTTGAGGTTTCCATCACTGCGAATCGAAAATTTTTAAGAATTTCATAGACCATGACGCGATGAATCATGAATATACATGCAGTTTAGAGTTAGCGTTTACAGAATCACATCACTTACCGCAGTGAATCCTGATTTTAAACCTATCCCACTAACAAATGGAAGGGATCATGATAAACGCTAGGGAACCACGCTATAGAGGCGACCCTTCTGGCCTTCGGGCGGCGAATATTATACTAACATTCCTTCCCTTCCCCTGGTGACTGTAAGGACGTGGCCGGCGTCGTTATTGACCAATTAAAGCTCGAATCACCGAAAATTGCACAACGAGAATGATGTGCTAGTCCCAAGCGTCATTCTGTGTGTTCTTTGTGCAATTTGATTGGTTCATGTCAATCACGGAGAACAACTACGAATTGTACAGTCTACCTAAGCTCAAGCTCAAAAACTGCAAATGAAAAAATGAACTAAAAACATCATCAACATCAGTTTTTGTTCGCGACCGACATCCCGAAAGAGGAGCAAGAATAGAAAAAGCAACTTTCCTTTTCCATCATTATCCTTTTTCCCATGCAAGCATCTCCTTCCTTCCACAATCACAACCACAACCGACACAATAACCCAATTCACAGTATAACATGAGTCAAACTCATACAACGAAACAGCACACGAGCAGATTCTTACCAAATATTTTTACCATTCCAATTTCAACTTTTAATCGTGTTAGACCGCGAAAATAAATACCGTGTTGTAGTATTTTATTCCAAGTGTTTTTCCATTCTCCACAAGCCACACCCAAACGGTTTGGTCTTTCATAAGACGTATCCAAATTCCATCCAGGTCTCCTTCAGCCGAAGGATTCGCCTTTCCTCAATGGTGTGATCCACCAGTTTTAAAGTTGACAAAAAATAAATAAAACCTGCGCGATCAAATTAAATTTCAGAAAACAGATTGTACGAAGTAAACAAATTATAATCAGCTTTGTGTCGTAAATCTCTTATTCCGGATATCTTCTAGAATTCTCATTAGCATGAAATCGACAAGAACTAGACATGTAGCAACGGAAATGGCTTACCATGCTTCCTACACAATTGTCCTTTTTCATTCGTGTTAATGTTGCGTGAATGTTACATTCGAATGAATATTACATTCGGACAAATGTCACATTCGGATGAACGATGTTCTGGCATTTGCGCTCGACGGTGAATGTGTTTCGGGTGAACGAGTTTTGAGTAAATGATATCCGGAGAAACGTTACAAATCCAGAAAACCAAGATAGAAGGTGAAGATTCTGATTGAATTCATGGCAACAGGAGTTACAGTAAGGCGGAATACGATTCTGAAGTGTCAATACCGACACTGATCAGGAGTGTGATCCGTCAGACTAATTTGAAGAGGTTTCGAATACGTTTGTGAAACTTCCAATATTAATATGGTTATGCAACTTCCTGATGTGGAGAGAGATGCAAGATTATTTTTTATGATAAATAAGTTTTTCTACTGACGATGTAACCTGAATTAATCAGATTTCTCCGACATTTTAAGACCAAGAATCTGTAGATAAAGATTACAGATTTTTTAGATTTCATACAGAATATACAGATTTTTCGAAGACCGTTCCAATAATAGTTACGGCTTGATGTTAATAATATTTTTTTCCCATCTCACCCATTTTTTTCATATAGTCTTCGTATGTGTTTAAATGAGAATCATTTGTTTTCGACATTCATATGTAGTATGATGTCCTACATTTTTATGCAAACGTCTGCGTTATCTATATAAATGGAACGCCAAATGTGCTGGTAAGCGCAAACCCCGAGTAATGGTACGATTTGAGCCTGGTTTATTTTGTTGCATTCGCCTCTGCCCGTAGAATTTTTTTTTGGAAAACTTTTGAACTCGAATGAAATTAATTATATGTTCCTTTTATTTTATGTAATTAAATTATATGTAATTACATCGTTGTTGGTTCAGTTGTATTTTGTGTTTGCGGAATTAAGCTGCGTGTTCCATTGGTTTGAAGCGAAAATGACAATTGATTCTCAGGCGGAATAACACGCTCTGAAAATGAACTTATGAATGAAAACTTACTTTTCTATTTGCAGGTGAATCAAAAATCAATCAAGAATCTTGAGCGAAAATTTTGTCTGAAAATAAATTTTTATTATAAGGACGAGTTTCGGTAGAGGTAATGGGAAATTTATAGTAAAACGGAAATTGGAAAAGATCAAAGATCAATCAATGATGAGTTCTGCGATTGAACTCACAAACGTTCGGTAGCTAAGAAAACGTGAATGTTCGGAAGAATTCATATTAAAAAATCAATTTTGAGCGGAACGAAGTTCGCCAGGTCAGCTAGTAGTAAATAAACAATATTGTTTATCTTGTTCTTACCATATCACACAGAATTTAAAAAACAAAAGTGCGCTCATACTCACGTGGAATTTCATTTCCTTTCTACGTTTTTAAATTTTAAAGAAAATATCTAAAAGAAGGATCAAGACGTTTTGATGCAGAAATACGTTTTCGAGAATATACGTTTTCAATATAAAAATTGTCAAATTTTGTGTGTTTTATGCTCAGACATTTTATGATTATTTCTTGATTCATGATGTCCTTGCACCAATAGATTTGGACACTTCCAATTGCAATGCAAATTTAAAATTTACATGCAGTTTAGAGTTAGCGTAATATGTTAAAATAGCGTTGAATATAGAGCTTCTAATTTTCCGTATATTTGTGTAGGCCACAAGGAATTTCCCTAACAAGGACGTGAAAATCGGTTCAGTCCGAATTAGAAAAATACATTGCGGCTAAACATTTATCGTAATTTTTCGCACAACTCAAGCCGAAAAGAAGAGATTAACCTTATCCAGGAAATATTGAAGCTCAAACCATTGAAAACGCTGAATTCGTCCGCAACAAAATGGCTTTATATTAATTTTATGCGTTGACAGTTTTCCATTTTTCGAATTGTTTCCATATTATGCTACCTTCTAATTCATTACCATTACCAATTCATTGCCATTAAATATTTGTGTGGCTTTACGTGAATACCGTCAACATCGTATAATCAATAATAACTTTGCCAATCAATGATACTGAAGCTAAAATTATGCTTCAAAATTGGACTTATATATTTGGACTTCATAGTTTAATATATTTTCAATACAGATTTTTTGAGACAAAACTAAAATAAAAAGATATTTCACCGCCTAGGTGTTGATTTGTACGTTAGATCGCCAATAGTATTTACATAAATTGGGGAAGCTGAATACGAATCTGGTAACCATTTTTTATTTGGGGCCGTCCATAAGGCACGTGATCAATTCTTTTCGGATTTTATGGCACCATCCCTCGCAGTATTTTGTACATACAAAAATATGTTGATGCCAAATGTCTTCAAATTTGAATTTTTCGAAAACGTTATGTGAAAAATCATCAGCTTTCAAAAAAATAAAATAAAAAATATATTGCGCCCTTGGTCCCGAAACTATTTTTTTTCTGTATAATAGTGGCTTTCGAAGCTTTCGGCTGGTCTTCACTTTACTTCCATTTCACAAAAATGCAGGAAGTGAGAATTGAACTTGTGACCATTAACGTGAGACCCGAGACAATGTAAACTATAAAAAACAAACACAATCAATAATTACAGAAAGAAAATCCAAAGTTTTCACAGATGCGATATTTTTTTCAGAGAGCTAATTTAATTTGATATGTCGATCATATGAATCGGTTTCAGAGAGCTAATTTAATTTGATATGTCGATTATATGAATCGGTTGAGTAGTTCGAAAGTTCTGAATTTGTAAAAAGTAATTTTTGGGAAAATTGAGAAAAAGCTGATTTTTCGGACCACCCTAAGATAAATGTGGGTACCCTAATGAAAAAATAAAAAAAAATCGAGTCTAACATTCTGCGAAAAGGAACAAAACTACCAATTTTCAGCGCGGAATGGCTGAATCTGTATATTATATTTATTGTTTTGCTTAAAATTCCTTCTTCGTTGAGTTCAAGTGCTATCATACCAACGTAAGCAAGCACCTAAACATATCTAAAACTTATCGTCTCGCAACTTCTCATACATCTTTTATAAATAGTGTAAATTACGTACCACCATCAATTTTACCATGTTGGTTGAATCTCTTCCCTTACACTGCAATTAAAAGATGTTAAACTCAATTGAATACGAAAACTGTTTCATTCCAATGTCAATGCCATCCTCAACCTATTGCATTTGTTGAAAGGATGGGGATGAATTAAGGGGTGGAGAAACGAGGGACCCAAAAGTTTTCGCGACGTAACCAGTTTCTAGATTTTCAATTTGTACCCCCTATATGTTCGTGGAAGTCACAATTCTACGTTCAAAGAATTCTGGGAAGACTTTATTTCAATTCCCTAATCGACAGAACTTGAGCAGTGATCTTTATTTCAGTCCTATGTGTGGCTGCTCGTAGCTTATCTATTCCGGAGATAAAACTCAATGTCCGGTAAAAGCTCCACAGAGTTTCATTTTTACATTTCAGCACAAATTATCAGAGCGAGAGCATCGCTCCCTCGAACTCTCCAAATGCAAGAACGCAAATACACTTCCGCATTGTCTCTATTCAGCGAGAAAATAATGCAATACACCACACCATATCCTAACCGATTGTCTCCTGTCCCTCTTTCTTTGCAGAGATTAATATCGGATTTAAAATTCCCCAACCTGTTGCCACCCAACCCATCGATAAAGGTAAGGCTTCCGTCGCGAAAAGCTTGCAAAGTACGGCGCACGTTTCCACGCCACGCGCCCAAATGGAAAACTCCCGGATAATGCCCTGCTAGAAGCGGAGCTCAGCCCGGGCAACAGCCGAGGATTAATAAACGGAGCTGTTGATTCTAATAATTGCTTTCATCCTTGCCTTCCTTGCGTGTTTTGTTCCAGATTTTAATAGCGTTCTGCAAAAATGATCCGGTGTTCGAAGCGCTCGTCAACGCCTGTCATCGGCTCAATTTCGAGCCTACCTTCGTCAAATCAGCGGATGCCGCACTGGAAGCGTTCCAGAATGTTAACAGCGGAGGCCACCACATCATCGTGGTGGATGCACGGCATCCCAGGATCATCGAGGCCGATGTTTTGGGGAGGTGAGTTACACTGTTGGCTCGCATTAGCAATTGGATTGACATAATATTATTCAAAACGCGTAAATCTCTTTCGATTTGCGATGCGACCATTAACACGTTGAGCCCCGGATTGTTCTTGCTGCGCTTTCCATTCAGTCCGCATCAAGAGCATTTGCACAATATCAGTGTTGGTCCTCGCTCCCAAAGATATTTATTGTATAGAAACAAAATAGTCAGAAATTCGATAAGAAAGAAGTCACATTTCGTAAAACACCCGAAAACAAACAATGCTCTTTGTTATTTCCTTATTCTGTAACTGTCAGCCCCAATGATTAACGGTTTTCTAACGAAGAACTCAATGTCGTCCCCTAGGGACCGACACATGTTAATGTGTTACTTATTTATCAAAGGGGAAATTCTTCAAACAACAATTTCTCTGAATTGGTCCTATTATGGTTATAGGAATCAAATAATAGCTGGTTGATAATGCTAATTGGATTTGCTATTGAATCAGTTGGAAAAAATAGTGTTAATACACAAAATATTTGAAAAAAAAACAGAAAGAATTCGATTTTTTTTTCTTTCCGATATTTTTGTTCACTACATGTACAAACACCAAAATTTATTCGTAAAATATTCCAAAACTTAACAGTTTAGGCTTTAACTCTCGGCCGTGGTAACTATGCAAGGAATCGACTCAAACTTCAGAGAACATAATCCTTACATGTTTACCATTGATAAAATAAATAAAAATATTGAAACAATTGAACAAAAATGATGGCAATACAGTAGAAACCCGATTATCCGCCGCGGTTGATCCGCGAAAGCGAGTTCTTTAGCAATTTTATGAACATTTCCTAAATTTGTCAATAAGTGGTAGGTTCCCTTTTTTTTGTTTTTTTTTTCATTTCCTGTCATTTTTGATTTTCCATTTTATTGTTTTTAAAAAAAAATAACTTTTTCCCCTTTTTTCCAATTTTTTTTAAAATATTCATAACTTTTTAACTAATGGACTGATTCAGATGCTCGACATATCAAATTGAAGTGAATGGCTTAGCCTTCTTTGAAAAAATGTTACATCCGTGAATGAATTGTTTTCGTAATTTTTGGTTGTATTTGTTTTTTATAGTTTTCTTGGTCTTGGGACCAAGGGTGGTATATTTTTTTATATTTTTCTTGAAAGCTGAGGATTTTTTACATAACATATCTAAAATCAGAGAGACGTTATTTTTTGTTCTTGAGTTATAATTTTTCGAAATTAACCGATGATCCAAAAAATCTCTTTCCCCCCTTTCTCCAAAAAACACTTTTTTTAAAATGTCATAACTTTTTTTTCTATGATCGATCTACCAATTTGAAGCCAATGAATCTTTGAAAAAATACCACACATGCGTAAAAATGGGGTTCTAGTCACATTGATGCAGTCCAGTCACATAAGAATATTCAACGGAAGTTGGAAACATGCTAACTTTGGAAAATCATAACTCAAAAACAAAAAAAAACACCTCCCTGATATTTAGATATGTTATGTGAAAAACCTCAGCTTTCAAAAAAACATATAAAAATATGTAGCGTCCTTGATCTCGAGACCATGTAAACCATAAAAAACCAATACAATCAATAATAACGACAACAAAATTAATTTTTTTTGAAACTGCAGTATTTTTTGACATAGGACTATGTCTTTTATTTCTATATATAGGAGTCACTCTACGAAAAATGTAACGATTCATTAAGAGTTTTCAAACGCATATTACTCAAAATCATTATTGCGACATATGTTGTGTTATATACCATTAGACAGGAAATTTATCCAGCAATGTTCTTGCCTCAAACATGAAGATAGTAAAAAAAAGTTAACAATTTGGAGATTAGAATGGGTATGTTTTACCTTTCGATTGCACTAACCACTCGCTTTCCTTCCCGACTTAACGAGCAATCTTTTTGCATAAATTCGGGCGTTAGCTTACAATATGAGTTGATGCGTTTAATGAATTTTTCTTCATTTACCAATAATAGGCGTTTATCAGTTATTGTATTGTATGTTGTCCAATCAATTCGTGCTAAATTCACGTTCCTATCATGTAGGTCTTGCTACTAACAATTTATGTAATTTTGGTCCAGGATGTCATAATATCGAGCATGTTGTTTGGTTATGTAAAAAATGCAATAATTGGATTCAACTGGCAACTTCTAATTCAGCGATCGAGAGGGTATTCTCACGCATATCAGTTTATGATAGCTTGAGTAGTCGCGGTCTTAATACCATGCTCCCTATATATGTCTTCCTAAGAAACCCACTTCACTTCCTCGTGCACATGCCCATTCTTCTTTCCGTTTCCTATACATAAGCAAATCTTAGCACCCAATGAAATCAATTCACTACAGCAGCAACACTAACTTCCCTAGAGAGCACTCATGGCCATAGAAAATACTCAATATACATCACCGGGCTATAAAGTTATTACAAACAATGAAAATGCTATTTTTATCTATAATATATTTCTGTAGTCATAGATTTATTTGACTTAGACTCAGATGTATGTAGATCTTAACTATTTAGACTTGTGTTTAAAAATCATGCATGATGACTCTTGGTCTTCTTCTATATAATTGAATAAACAGAAGAAAAGGGTAGTAATGGCTTTAACGGTATTTTTTGTGTACATTTTTGAACAGAATGTGGTTCAGGATTCTACCACGTTATCTAATCTAACCCGTTAAAGGATACAAGTTCATACATGAAACGGTTTTTTATTCTGAGCTTCCATTTGATGTATCAAAAAAGAAAAAAAAAATACAGATCTTGAACAACGAAAAAACTCGATTCAAATGCAATTACTGCACGCAATCACAGTCCTATGTCAAGATCCCGTCCGTGCCCCTAGGCCAAGACCCATCCACTTTTTTTAAGAAAAAAAGTCACAGGAAGGTTGTGTCCGAGACACGACCGCATAGTTGACGTAGGATTATGTTAGACCTTTCTGTTGATTTTGGATATGTTTGATGAATTACATCGTTGAACTCCTTGATAATGATTTGGTGGCTCTGAAAAGGGCCGTTTTGTTTTGTTGTTGGGTATGGTTTGTTCACTCCACCAGTGTTTACCGAGTGATGATGACAGAAGGATGGTAAACAGTCGTTGGGTGGTACGTATCAGACACAACATACCGAAATGGAACGAGATATGATGAAAACCGCCCTCTGCGATCCTAGACGAGATGCCTCCTGTATTATGTATGGATGAAATAAAGAAAGAAAAAAACGCACGAATGTAATATAAGGCAATTTCCAATACCGAACACATTTATCAATTTTTCTCATCGGTAAAAACATGTTACTTTAATATAGAGAAAACATATTTGAAATGGAAACGCTGTTTTGACGTAGGATTACGTCTTTCGGGAACATAATGGGGTACAAATTGAAAATCCAAAATCGAGCACATTGTGAAAATTGTCCAATTTCAATCGCTTATTGCTCAGTCATTTCATAATGGATTGATTATATTTTTGCGTCAATCGATTTTGGCACTCTATAACAATTATTTATATTGAAGAAAATAATACATGTCATGAAACTAACTATAGAACAATTGAAAAATCTCAACCCCTATCCTAACGGAAATACCCACTGCTGATTGGTCGAAATTGACGACACATGCGGCGGTTTACTAACAGAGACATCAAAACCAAGCTGCCTGGGGGAAACCGGCATTGAAAATACATAAAAGTAGGGGAACCTTCTGCTTCCACCGAAATATATTCCCTAACAGAGACATCAAAACCAAGCTGCCTAGGGGAAATCGGCACTGCAAATGAATGAAAGTAGAGGAAGCTTTTGTTCCTACCGAAATGTGCTCCCTAACAGAGACATCAAAACAATGTAGCCTGGGGAAAATCGGCATTGTAAATACATGAAAGTAGGGGAAGCTTTTGTTACCACCGAAAAGTGTTCCCTAACAGAGACATCAAAACCAAGGTGCCCGGGTGAACTCGGCATTGCAAATATATGCACGTTGGGGGCATTTTTATATTACAAGTAAGGTGAGTGATACGATTAATTCTTGCAAATGAAATTTCAATTTGGAACTTTAATGTTGGTTGCTTCGTGAAATTTCATATCAATGACCGATCGTGTATCGTGAAAATTTTTGCACAAGTGTAGGTGTAAAATTGTATATGGTAGCAGTTGTGTTAAAAATGACTTTATATGTGGAACGATTTATTTCAATTATCATAAATAAAAACCCAGGTGTGTTCCCACTCGAGAACGGGTCGTTCGGTTTAAGCTGTCTGTTTTGTTGTTTTCATTTTCTCCCAAGGAAAGTTTATGCGGCGAGAAAAATTGGAAAAGTGAAGAAATATTAGAAAAAGTTATTTCCCATATGCTCTACATATAGTATAGTATGGGTGTTGTTAGACCAATTGAAATTGGCATTGGTTTGAATAAATACTCAGAAAGTAAAAATTATAAAAGAAAATTACCTTTTCCATTTCAAATATGTTTTCTCTATATTAAAGTAACAGGTTTTTACTGATGAGAAAAATTGATAATTGTGTTCGGTATTGGTAATTATCTTATATCACATTGGCGATTTTTTTTTTTCTTTATTTTATCCATAAATAACACAGGAGGCATCTCGTCTAGGATCATAAAGGGCGATTTTCATCATATCTCGTTCCACTTCGATATCTTTTATCTGATACGCACCATCCAACGACTGTTTACCATCCTTCTATCATCATCACTCGGTAAACACTGGAGGAGTGAACAAACAATATCGAACAACCAAACAAAAAGGCCCTTTTCAGGCCCTAATGGAATCCTACGTCAACTATGCGGTCGTGTCTCGGACACAACCCTCCTGTCATTTTTTCTTTTATAATTTTTACTTTCTGAGTGTTTATTCAACCCGATGTAAATTCTAATTGAACTAACAACACCTAATACTATATGTAGAGCATATGAGATATCAATTTTTCTAATATTTCTTCACTTTTCCAATTTTTCGCGTCGTATGAACTTTCCTTGGGTGAAAATGAACACAACAAAACAGACAGCTTCAACCAAACGACCCGTTCTCGAGCGGAACAACACGTTGGTTTTCATTTATGAAAATTGAAATAAATCATTTCATATATCAAGTCATTTTTAACACAACTGCTTCTTCTTCTTCTTCTTCTTCAATGGCACTAACGTTCCTAGAGGAACTTCATTTTTATTAGTACTTAGTTGAGATTTCTATGCCAAATAACACGCCTTGAATGCATTCTGAGTGGCAAGTTCTAGAATACGCGTGATCACAGTGCAAGTCGGAGGAAATTTCTTTGACGAAAAATTCCCCCGACCAGAACGGGAATCGAACCCGAACACCCGGCATGTTAGTTATGACGCTAACCACTCGGCCAAGGGAGCACATAAACACAACTGCTACCATATACAATTTTACACTTACACTTGTGCTAAATTTTCCACAATACACGATCGGTCATTAATATGAAATTTCACGAAGCAACCAACATTAAAGTGCCGAATTTAAATTTTATTTATAAAAATAAATATAAAAATGCCCCCGACTTGCATATATTTGCAATGCCGATTTCTCCCCGAAAGCTTGGTTTTGATGTCTCTGTTAGGGAACACTTTTCGGTGAGAACAAAATCTCCCCCTACTTTTATGTATTTGCAAAGCCGATTTTCCCCAGGAAGGTTGGTTTTGATGTCTCTGTTAGGGACCCGCCGCATGTGTCGTCAATTCCGACCAATCAGAAGTGGGTGTCACCGTTAGGTTAGGGGTTGAGATGTTTCAATTGTTCAATAGTTAGTTTCATGAAATAAATTATTTTCTTCAATATAAAAAATTGTTATGGAGTGCCGAAATCGATTGACGCAAAAATTTCATCAATCCATCATGAAATGACTGAGCAATAAGCGTTTGAAATTGGACAGTTTTCATGATGTTCTCGATTTAGGATTTTCAATTTGTACCCCAATATGTTCCCGAAAGACGTAATCCTACGTCAAAAGACCAGCTAATTCGCTTTAATTTGATATGTCGAACATCTGAATCGATCCAGTAGTTCAATAGAAATGATTTTTTAGGGGGGAAAAGTTGATTTTTTGGACTACTCTAAAATGGAAATGGGAAACTTAATAAACAAAATTAAAAAATACGGGTCTGATATTTTGCGATGAGGAACAAAACTACCACTTTTCACGAAAATATGAGAACCACTATATTGGTTTGGCATGGAATGGCTGTGTGTATACATGCACCTACTGTTTCAATAATGATTCGAACAAATTTGGACAAAAAACGCTTGAATCAATTCCATTTAGCATGATATATGCGAGTGACCACTTTTTTACTTCATGAAAAAAAAAGATTTTTCAAGTATTTTTTAATGATTAAAAATGTAATATTTTAATTTTTTGTAGTGAAAGTCGTTTGCTATATTGAACAACAATAAGTTTAGCTTCAATATGATTCGAAAAACGGGATTGAAGCGGTATGTGGACGCTGGAAATGAACATATTCCTTAGGGTGACCACTATGCCCCGCTTTCCATAAACTTACAATTAATTAATGCAAACTTTTATTTTTCATCAAATACACATTTTATTTTATTGAAAAAACTGAATGATCTTATACAGTAAATTCTTAACAGAACGCTTACAGTGAAAAATTTATCAATTTGCTTGATACAGTTTACAGTTTATACAGTATTTGCCAACAGTGAAAAACTTATCAACGAATTTAAACAAAATGTTCTGCCGGCGCTCTAAAATCGCGGTGTTTTCACATGAAAATGACTCCCAAATAATTATCAGACATTTTAAGCAGCCCTAAAAACATTGCAGATACCTTTAGAAGTCTTTGGTTAAACAAAATATTGAAATAATATTCCAAGTGCAGCAAAAAAAATTGTGGATAGCAATGATGTAAACTCAATCTTTATGCGTTCATTCTATGCACAAACAAAATTGCACTTTAGTTGTAAAGGGTTAATGCTACAACCATGGATGCCAGGTGATTTTTCCAGATGTCATCACCCGGTACAATAAAATTTATTCAAATGTCTTCACAATCATATTGAATGAAGCTAAAATTCATAACTTTATTTTGAACAATGTTTGATAGATTCTACAATGTTTATTCTAATTTATATTGCTGTATAGCGCGTTTTATTAAACGTTCCTTGAGGTTTTCAAGTTTTTTTTTTCATTAAATATAAGCAAAGTATATGTCGCGCAACTGCGAACTCAAACTTATGAGTTTCTAAATGATAGTTGACTTGATAAACCGTTCATTAAGTGAATATTGCCCCATTTCTTCCACCAAAACGGAGCTGTGAAAAGTTTTCTATTAGGGTGGGTTTTAAGCTACAAAGATTAAAATGCAAAGAAATATAATGGATAGCTCTCATGCGTCGAAAAAAAATATATAAATAACTTTATTTATATATTTGAAATTTGAAGTTTTGGTGAAGTTTTGGTTGTACCTCAAACCATATCCATAAAATGAAAACCTTCGATTTGTGAAGTGGTCGTGAAAAAAGCGAGTAAATGGCACCGAGACAAAAATCTCCATTGATTACTAAGGACAAAAGTAAACTGATAAAAATCCAAGGAATCACAATGAGATAAAAGCCTCACTTTTTTCGGCTACATTTTCAGTCAAGAGTACAATAGTAGGAATTTAATGGAAATAATATCTCCCAAAAATCCACATATACATACACACATACATACACTATCACACTGAATGTCTTCACATGCTTCATAATGTATTAAAAATGCCTTCACAAAATCAAATGTCTTCACAGTAAGTCAAATGTTTTCAAAATGAAGACATGTCTTCAAATCTGGCATCTCTGGCTACAAACCACATTTTCTTCTATTTTGCCCCTTTTCTCCGACATATTTCAAAAGCAAACGCCTTCCTTTAGGCAACCCAATGTTGCAATTTTGTAGACAACATCACCGTAATGATTTGATTCAACGCTTTCTCAGTGCTTTCACTTTACATGTGCACTCTAATTTTATGTACAGTTCGTAATTTACACTACAAAAAATTAGAGAAACCAAAAATTTGTTTTTTGGCTGGGGAATAAGTTCATAGCGGAGCTTTTATTTAAACAAAAAACTATAATTATGTCAATAAGTTAATCAATTATATATTCGCCGCAGTTCCGCCAATTCATGACTGGTTTGGCGACCGTTCTCCTTCAAAAGTGATTTGAGACGTTCTTCATCGAAGTCAGAAGGGGCGTGTCATCGACATCAAAGTCGCCATTTTTTAACTTTGCAAAACATTTCCGTGATGTATACCTTCTCCACACACGACGCAAATGTCCCGGGCTGCTTCGGTAGTGTCGCAAGTATAGATTTTTGCCTCCTGGGTATTCAATTTTTAAGCCTCAAAACTAAAAATTATAAAAAAATCAAAAAAATTAAAAATTAAATAACTCAAAAGTACAATTAACATAGTTTTGTGGATATAGATATGGGGTACAGACTAGGGGGGCGTTGCTGATTAATGGTCAGCTGCATCCCAATAGGAAGTATCCCGTGTCGGGCACAGGTACAGATCATTGAAGACAGCAACATCACAATTACGAAAACACTTGTAATACTAACCTCGAGCCAACCGCGAGTAATCGGTTACATATTACTAATATAGTTGTAAGCAAACATTGTCGAAATATTGAACTCCCGGCCCCGTTAGGCTGACGCCATATGAGCCTTAATAAAAATATATATTTTGGATAAAAATATTTTTGTGGAGCAGAAAGATTTCTATCGAATGAATACATACCCTTTGCCAAACAGAAAACAAATCGCTGTAAGATGAAAGAAATGTAAAAACGCTATGAATTTATTCCGCAACCCAGTGATTGTTTTTTAAAGGTGCAACTTCTTGTTAAGTGTAATTCGAGATAAATTTTTTATTCTTTTATTTTACATTTGAAAGCGATATTTGTGGAATAGATAAAAAATATCGGGGAGGAATAAAAATATTTGTTTTTTAAATTTGTCTACTAAAGGCAACATTTTTGTAACCAAACCAACAAGAGTATCCAATTATTCCTATCATCCAATCTGCATTCGCTTCATAGAACATGCCGGTATAAAACATATAGAAACGCTCAAAATTTATTATTCGTTCATTAACTTATTAAGTGGAACGAAATTGCTCAAATAATGGAAATTCTATATGGATAATGTAGTTGAAGTGCACAAAATTCCTCTAAAAGTAATGCAATTGTGATTTCACCACATGAATCTATTTTGTTTCTCAAGCAATATATTTGGAAAGTGTTTGTCGAATAAACCAGAATGCAAACTTCCGTTTTCCATAGTAGAAGAATTTAATTGACCCTTGCTTATAGCACCCGGTTCTGCTGAAAATAATAACAATTCAAACAACTGACATTTTTTTTCTGAATGTCGTTCTTCCCAACAGGTCGATACGAAACTCCAAAGGAAGTCAGCACACAACAATGGTGGCAGTGGTTAAGAAAAGGTAAGCGGATATTGCACAAAAACTATTTTTAGGAATTTTCCACGCCGTGTATTGACGATTAGAACGGGACACTGAATTCTTAGACGATTATATCGAACGAATGGTTGAGGCGAGAATATCATATCATATTTCTTCCGACCACCAAGCACTGGAAGAAAGCTGTTGCTTTCAAAATCCAGATAACATTCCCTCGTTATCTCGTTATCTCAAACGATTTATTATATTAGAAAATTTGAACATTTACTTTAAGTATAGCATACATGAATTTAGGTATGGAATAGCCAAAAAAGACGGGTGGGTAATGTCGGGGACATAACCGGAGTGACGTAGGACTATACAAAGGGGACAACTTTTGTTAAATATATATTTTAAATATATTGTTTTATTTTCTTCTCCTACGTGAATACCTACCTATCTACCAGAAAAATGGATTAGTTTACTGTTTACTCTTTATGAATATGTTGATGGTTCTGAAAAGAACCTTTGGTGTTGTGTTTTCGTTATCACTCGATATTCCCATCTTGTTCGGTTAAACCTTCCTGTTTAGCTATTGCGTTTGCCACTCGCCACAGCTTTCACAGTTGGAAAATTTCTTCCCATCCAGCTTGTGACATGTTGTTCAGTAAATTACATTTAATGCGACGTGCCGGAGAAACACTTTGCCACTCACTGAAACTAATTGTTGCCTTGATGAGCGCCGAACCGAAGCTGCTCTGTTCTTGATGCGGGTTTTCTGATTGTCGTGATTGTCGTTGGCTTTGCAAGCCAACTCGAGCACTCCGACGGCCGAAACTCTATAGTCGCTGTTAGGTAGACTGGTGCTCCGGCACCAATCCGTTCGGCCTAGTTACCCTTGCGGAGCAATCACTGAATACGACCAACAGGGAACTGGAGACCTGCACGGTTCGAGTGAGACTTTGTCTTTCCCTTAACTTGTCCTCCTTTGTTACGTCCACGATGCCGATGCCGTACAACCACACGGGTTTACGGTTTGAAAGAAAATAAGATATTTTGTTGGGGTCCGCGTGTTTTATACTCTAGCGGTACACACTCACAGGATAGAGACAAATCGGCAGACTCAGCCAGAGGGGCGAGTCCAACGAGACGAACGAATGAGCGTTAAAAGGGAGCGATGGCAAAAAAATACATTCATTACGATTTGTTCGCTCGTTGGATTCACATGCAGGCTAAAAAGGGTCCTTTTCAAGATCACAAAATTATCTTCAATCTAAAGAGTTTATTGTTTTGTTATCACTCGATATCCCCATCTTGTTCGGCTATACCTTCCTGTTTAGCGATTTGTTGCCACTCGCCACAGCTTTCACAGTTGGAAAATTTCTTCCCATCCAGCTTTGTGACATGTTGTACAGTAAATTACATTCAATGCGACGTGCCGAAGCGCCACTCAGTGTTGCATTGGAGGCGATTTTAATTTTTTTTTTTTTTAACATTTGCGATGACAGTGGTACAGTGTCGACTTTCAATGTGGGGTCATAATTTGGATCTCTATGTTTACAAAAATGTCCAACTAAATAAGTCGCATTACATGTCCGTCCAATTAGCTAAATGTAAAACTAATTTTAAATTACTGTACTTTCAATCTGGAAACAATTTAAGAATTGATGAAAATTGAATAATCAGGAAAGTCCCCAACTATCAATAAGCTCAGAACAACTGCCAAATTCACATACTTATCAGATCCTGGCAAACAAATTATGAAAACATCAATTTGTGTTTTATTATTATTTTGGATAATGTTTTAGAAAGCATTGAACTTTATTTCCTAAACTCTTTTTTGGAAGGTTTAATGTCCCTGAAAAGCGCCTTGTTTTATGGAATGGTTCCAATTTAGACAACTTAGTACTCGTGGTTTTGAAAAAAACCATTTCGAACGCCCTCGATGCCGCCTTGTTCTGGATTTGCCACCAAAGCAGTTTGCATAAAGAACAAACTTTTTTCTTCTGCTACCTGATGCCGTTTTGCGATTGCGTTTGCCACTCGCCACTCGCTGCAACTGCCTGTTGTCTTGATGTCCACCGAACCGAATGTGTACTGTTCCGAATGAGGGTTTTCTTATCGTCGCGAGCAGCTTTGCCAGCTAACTCGATCACTTCAGCGGCCGAAACTATATAACGCCGGCTAGGTGGACTGGTGCACTGGTACTAACGCGCTCGGCCTAGCTACCCTTGCGGGGAACTCCAGATCAACACGGTTCGAGCGGGATTTTGCCTTTCCCTTCACTTTTCCTCCTTTACCATGTCCAGACATGGCTGCTTGGGTTGGTTTGTTGATGTGTTGTGATGCGAACCGATGTGGTGTACGGTTTGAATGAGAATGATCGTTACGGAAGGAAGGAAGATCTTGTATTATAGAGACTTTAAACTTTTGCAGTTCATTCGTCTCTAGCCTTGAGAAAGGCCCTTTGAAAACTCTACTCTATTTACTCCAGCGCTACCACCTCCACCCTCTTGCCTTGAGAAAGGCACACGATCCCTCGCCGTCCAGCTCGTCCAGCAACGATGTTGTCCAGTCGGTGTCCACACAAAGAATGATCGTTACGGCAGCGGAGCGGGGATTTTTAAGCTGACTGGCTGGCTCGAGAATTACGCATGTGTGAGACTGCGACCAATGTTTCGTTCATTTTTTTCTTTTTCCTTTCCAATCGTGCTTCATTCTATTTCGCTGCTGCTCTGGTTGCCCGTTTTGGTCGGTACGATTTGAGGAGCACAAAATGGACCAATCAAAAATGGGCACATAGTGCATTTTGACAATGCTTGATATTTCACAATTATTCAATTATTTATCTCAAGAAAAATGAAATGTTATTCGTTATGATTGATGCGTAGATATATTTCCTATCAATTGATGCAAAACTCTTTGCGATCTATTGAGAAATGCTCGAGTTATAAGCGTTCCAAATCTTGCATTTTTTCCTACTTGTTCAGTGCCTAGATTTCCATTTCACCCCCTATATCTTCCGGTTAGACGTAGTCCTACGTCAAAAAACTTCTCCAAAAAAATTGGCTCGCTTATTTAAAAAATATATTTGCCAATATCCAATTTTCGAGTTGCAATGCAAAATGTAGCATAAATATTCGGATTTCAGAAACTATTAATTCATTTTTTAAAATTTGCAATCAGGCGCGACTGTAATTTCTCTCAACTCAACCATTATGAACGTTGTCAGCTTTAACCAAATCGGAAATCCAACAACACACAAATTGCGGTGACTTTTCATTATGTTCTGACAACGTCATGCGAATCGACAGTTCCCCTATAATTACCAGGAACAAATTCCCAAACGAGATTCGATCCGTGTCGCCTCCTCTCTTGCAGTGTGTTGGTTAATGGAATTTCACACCGTCCCTTGACCTTTTCGGAGATTTAGGAGATGGATGGAATGGAAACAAAATGGGGAATAAACTTTCAGATCCCTTTCGTGACATAGCTGCGATCTGATAGATTTTAGGAGGCTGCACGTAGTGATTCGCTAGGATGAATCATGAAATTAGAGGCAAGGAAGGATGGTATCAAGTTGACAAATTCTTCATGGATAGAAGGAAAAGCGTGGCGTGATCAATTGAGAGCTAGAAGATTTAGATGAATCAAGATGAATTTAACGTTTCGAGATTTCATTGATACCTTCCTTTAGTGGTTTGAAATACATAAAGATATAAGTGGCGAGAAATAACCTATTGTGTATATTTGCTCTATCACTCCAATTTCAGTGTTTTCGAACGGGACGATACGGCTGTGATTTCTCTGCTGGACGTCGGCTATAACAGGGTGAGTAACGTCGATGAAAGAAATTACAATGTATATCCTGCCTTCATAGTACTCTCAATCAAGCTCCGGCAGATCGAAACATGTGACATTTTCCTTCACCAGATAGCAAAATCATGATTAAATTCCATCAATCACCTCTCGAGGGATACGATGAAATGAGAAATCAATTTAGCAAAACGGAATTGTACCAATCATTCTCAGCCGCTGTCGGGGCTGCTGAATTCTTGGAGAGGTTTATAAAATTAGATTTCTTTTTTTTTTCCTTTCTTGTTTCCCCCCGCTACGACCGGCCGTTGCAACAGTGCATAATCGAGTCACCACATGTGTCCATCTGCTCGTCGGAATTGCGACAGATCCAGCACTCGCTAGTCCGACCTCAGAACGTGATATCGACACAACAGGTAAGTCTAGTGTGTTATCATCTTTATCATTATCTAGGAGGGGTGGGAGTTTCTATAAGTTCATCCGACACGACAGAGGAAAATGATTAGTTGACTGGATCGACGGATGATGTTGTATTTGCTTGAAAGGCTGCGAACAATGTCTATCACCTGTGTAATCAAGATTGTTATAATATAACCAGTAGAGACAGCAGAGGACTTTATTCAAATGTCTGTCAAAATATTCTTGAATTTCAATCAAAATGTATACCGTTTTGTCTCAAATTCCGAACATTTAAGCTTTGTTGGCCATTAACACGTTAAGCCCAACGTCGGTCCCTGGGGACTGACACTGAAATGTCCGTCTTTTTTGCGCCGATCTCACCGGACTGACACCAGACCTCTCGTTCGGATAGTGTCGCCCTTGGAACGGCAACACCAAAGTTACAAAATGATATTTAGAAAAGCCCACTATCGTTTCGCTGGGACCGACACGGGCGAGACGAACAGTTCATTATCGGTCCCCTATTTCAGTCGGGGCTCAACGTGTAAAACAGTGTCTCATTACTCAAAATGGTCCTTTTTCGCGAAATTAATTTGATTTTAGGATACAATAGAGTCTTCTTTTCCATTTGACTTCAAAAAAATTGATTTACAAATATATTTTCATGGTGAAAAACTAAGAAGAACTAACATTTGTTTGAACTAAGAATTCACATTTGTCTCAAATTCCGAACACCATTTATGTCATTGATTCATATTCCGAACACTTTTGTCTCAAACTCCGAACAGCCAATAAGCATTTGTTTAGAAAATTCATAACTTTTGAACACGCAAGAAAATTGGATTTTGTTTTCTTAATTATCGATTGTGCTCGTCTTTTCTAGTTTACATGGTTTCGGGACCAAGGGCGCTATATATTTTCACATTTTTTCTTGAAAGCTGAGGATTTTTTAAATAATATATCCAAAAATCAGAGGTGTGTCTTTCATCGTTTTTGACTTAGTGTTTTTCAAATTTAACATGATTTTCGTTCGATATTCCTATGCGACTAGACGAGATCTATGCGAATAGGATTCCATTTTTTTAGCAAATTGAATATTTTCTCATTGATTTCAATTTAATATGTCGTTTATGCAAATATGTTAGGTAGTTCAAAGGTTATGAATTTTTGAAAAATGTCATTTTTGGAAAAAAAAAAAAAAAAAAGGGGAAACATGATTTTTAGACCATAGATTAACTTTGAAAAATTATAATTCAAAAACAAAAATAAAACATTTCTAATTGTTGGATATGTTGTGTAAAAAATTCTCAGCTTTTAAGAAAAAACACGTTTTCATGGTCCCGAGACCATGAAAACTATAAAAAAACAAATACGTATTATGAAAATAAAATTTAAATTTGAGTAATTCCAAATGAAATCGACAAATGACAAAACATGAGTATTTTTGATTCGAATGAAAGTGTGTATTCCGTTTGGGTTAGAGGGAATATAAGTTTTCCACAGCAATTGTGAATTTTTTGACTCAAGCGTAACTTTTGAAAAGGAAGTATCGATTTGAGTAAGAGAAATCTTTGATAATTTATATCTCAAAAACTATGAGTCGTACCGAAATAGTGTCTTAGAAAGAGTTATAGAGTATTGATGGTTGAATATGAAAAAAATGTACACTAAGAAAAAAAATCAGTACTTTTTTTTATTTACAAAATAAAAATTCAATTTGCAATATCCAAAATACACATTTTTTTTTTTTAAACTTTTTCATACAAAATAGAAGTCATACAGAAAATTTAAAAAATGGGCCCAAGATGGTAAAACTATTTTTGACGAACTTTGTGGAACATCGAATTTTTAGGAATGGTGTGATTTAAAACAAAAAAGGTTATTATACTTCTCCTTCTAAATGTGGCCATTCTCGAAATATTTAAAAAAATATTTCTAATTTATTGTCTTTTTTATGGTAAATAACCCCTTTTAATTTGTTTGTCGTGTTATACCGTCATGTTCATGAAATTTTATGAATTTGCTTATAATTTCCAACAATTTTCCAAATACATCATCATGGTTTATTTTTTGACTCAAGCGTAACATTTGAAAAGGGCTATCGATTTGAGTAAGAGAAATCTTTGATAATTTATATCTCAAAAAATATGAGTCGTACCGAAATAGTGTGTTTGAAAGAGTTATAGAGTATTGTTGGCTTAATTTGAAAAACATATACACTAAGAAGAAAAATTAGTACTCTTTTTTTTCTCTATAAAATAAAATTTTAATTTGCGATATCAAAAAATATGTTTTTTTTAAATATTTTTTTCAATTTTTTCATATAAAATAGAAATCATGTAGAAAATTCAAAAAAAGGGCCCAAGATAGTAATACTATTTTTGACGAAATTTGTGAAACATCGATTTTTTAGAAATTTTCGAAACTTAGAAATTTTGTATGTTAGCAATCATTCGTAGCCACAAATTATGAATTCTGATGTGATTTAAAACGAAAAAGGTTATTATCAATCTCCTTCTAAATGCAATTCTCGAGATATTTAAAACAATATTTCTAATTTATAATCTTTTTTATAGTAAATAATCTCTTTTAATATGATTTTTTAGTTTCGCTACGTTTTGTATTAACCCACATGTCTTCGAATGTTTCGTAACGTAACTCCTAAACATATGTCTTTACCATAACGATGTATTTGGAAAAGTTGTTGGAAATTATAAGCGATTTCATAAAATCTCATGAACATGATGGTATAACACGACAAACATATTTAAAGGGCCTATTTACTATTAAAAAGGCAATAAATTATAAATATTTTTTTAAATATCTCGAGAATGGCTACATTTAGGAGGAGATTGATAATAACCTTTTTTGTTTTAAATAACATCAGGATTCATAATTGGTGATTAAAAATGACTGCTAACATACAAAAACTCGAAGTTTCGAAAGTTCCTAAAAATTCGATGTTCCACAAAGTTCGTCAAAAATAGTTTTACCATCTTGGGCCCATTTTTTAATTTTTCTACATGACTCCTATTTTATATGAAAAAAAATATAAAAAAACATATTTTTTGATATCGCAAATTAAAATTTTATTTTGTAAATAAAATACTAAATAAAGTACTAATCTTTCTTCTCAGAGTACATTTTTTTCATATTCAACCATCAATACTCTATAACTCTTTCAAAGAAACTATTTCGGTACGACTCATAGTTTTTGAGATATAAATTATCAAAAATTTCTCTTACTCAAATCGGTACGACCTTTTCAAAAGTTCCCAATTGCTGTGAAAAATTCATATTTCCTCTAACCCAAACGGTCTTTTACGAAAATTTAAGGGTAGCAAATTTCGTAAAAGACAAGCATCGTTAATTTTTTTAGTTTTTGTAGTTTTTTCAACTAATTTGTTTGCTAGTGCTAGAAAAGGTAAGATGATATTTTGTACATAAATATTCATTAAAATTAGTATTGAAGTAGAGTTCGGAATTTGAATCAAGTTTCTATGCATGATTCGAATTCCGAACACTTCATTTTAAATGTAAATTTGCTAACCTTTAATGTTCTAAAACATTTTTTCATTGGTTTTGACTGTCACTTTTTTGCAAATGTTCAATATTATAAACTATATGCTGTACCGATACCTGTAAATGATGTGAAAGTGTAGCCTATAACCCAAAGAATGTCAAGGCTCTTATTATTCAACTATTTATAACATTAAAGTTCAATGAATTTACATTTAAAATGAAGTGTTCGGAATTTGAATCATGCAAAGAAACTTGATTCAAATTCCGAACATTACTTCAATACTTATTTTCATGAATATTTCCGCACAAAATATCATTTTTTTTCATCCATTTATTGTAGATTCTCACCTTTTCTAGCACATAACATGAAAAAAACAAACAAACATTGAAAGAACTACAAAAACAGAAATAAAAACGTTGCTTGTTTTTTACGCAATTTGCTAACGCAAGCATTTTATCTTTGGTTTTGACTGTCACTTTTTTGAAAATGTTTAATATTTTAAATTATAGGGTATATCAATGCCGGTAAATGATGTTAAAATGTAGCTTATACCTCAAGAATGTCAGGGCTTTCATTATACAATTATTTATAACATTAAAGTGTAGTAAATTCACATGTAAAAATGAAGTGTTCTGAATTTGAGACTGTTCGGAATATGAGACAAAACGGTATGTTCTTGAATGAGATGCTCTTACTCATCAATTTCACTATGGATTCTCTAATATTAGGTTGGGGAAAAAGTTATCCATTATTTTTAGGTGAAATTCAAAACTATTTTCAATATGCTTCGGATTGTCCGATTTGGGTCAAATATGCACCGTTTTGTTGTAAAATTTGTTGCCATTCAAAAGGTAGCTTCATAATGTCTCTATCATGAAAATCTTAGTCCTTATACCATGAAAGTCTTAGGCCGAAATACTTTTGTAGTGGATTTTTACAATCTTCTCTTGATCCCAATTTATTAGCAGTCTGGAAATTTTGCAATGCGAGAAAAATGTGGTAATCGCTTGGTGCCAGGTCCGTACTGTATGGTGGGTGCATTAAAACATCCTCTCGGAATTGTGTGGCCTTACGATGTCCTGGTAAAACACAACGTCTTTTCTGTTGACCGATTCTGGACGTTTCTGGTCGATCGCTAGTTTCAAACGGTCAATTGTAGAGATCTGAATTTCGTTTATTACACTCAATTTTTTTTTTAAATTAAAATTAAATTGCACGTGAGAACATAAGAATATGTCGCAGTATCGGCACCATAAACACCACTCACAATTTCAGCGGCCTGGTGTGCATTTTCGCCTTTATAAAAGAAAAAGTGTAAAATGTATCAAATTTTCTCTTTGTTGACTTCCATTGTTAACACCCTGTAACTCACAACTGAATGGAACAAACGAAAACCAGCAAAAGATTTTTTTTAGTGTGAAGCCTTTACAACGAGCCTAAATATGAAATTGTATGATCCATATTAGGCGAGATATTGATCACTAAAGCCAGCTACCGAGAAAACAATGGATAACTTTTTCCCCAACCTAATATTTCCACTGAAGCTTTGTCATTTCAAAATGTGATCGTTATCACACACAATTTTTGTTCAAGATTCCTTCATTCCTTCGCTAATATCTATCGAAACTTATGTTGTCCAAAACATAGATGGATTTTTTTTGCAATTTTGTTTTTAAAATTAATCCGTCAAATTTTGCACAAAAATAGTATTTTTCACCAGAAAGTTTAACATTGTATGTAGGTGGTGTAGATGATATTGCGATGCGATGTGAACATATTGTGAGGGTAAGACGAACAGGTTATGTAATTTACGAATCATACAAGTTAATCGTTCGCGAGAGGAATAATTTTGATGGAATCATTTCGAATGTTCGTTAATTGTTGAAAACTGAACTAGTCTACCTAGAACTGATATTCTGTATTCCTCATATATTACCATATTGCCCAAGCAAGCCATTCTGACTGCTTTTCAATATCAATTAGGAAAATAATGATGACACGTTATGACACAATTTATTAAAAGGTCACAACGTTTTAAAAAATTTGTCATCATTATTTTTTTTTATTGAAATTTAGAGCAGTCATTATGACTATTGGGCAATCCAGATATTTATTTATTTTTTTTTTTTTATTGTCGTCAATCTAAATTGTAGACCGATACATTCTTAATACTATTTAAAACTACTTACTTAAAACTAAAAATCTAAAGAGAGATGGCTGGATAATTTATTCGTTTATTTTAAAAGACGATTTTAACAAGTTACAGAATCAATTTTTTTTTATTTATTTATTTCGTCAAACCAGCGTAGACGAAATATGCTTCCCAAATATTACAGTGAAATTTAACGATATCTTACGCTATTCAGATAGTCTTTGAGCATTGATCTTGACATGGTTACATCAATTGTTTCACTGTGTTCGTTACAGAGGCTCATCATACGATTAATAGGACTATATTTGGCATAATTCGTTCTTCGATAATCTATGTAAAAAATGTTAGGGTTTCTCAGGTTCCTAATCGGTGCGTAAAAATTCAGGTTTCCTAATATTTCTTCTGAGTCCACTCGTTGTGATATGATATCAATAATAAATAGAATCATGGCAGAGTTCCGACGTTCTTTTAGGCTTTTAATATTGATTAGCATACAGCGTGCTTCATATAGAGGTAGATGATATGAAGACCAGCCTAGTTTACAAAGTGCAAATAACAAAAATTGTTTTTGTACAGATTCAATTCTGTCTTCGTATGAAGTTATGTAGGGGGACCATACAATACTACAGTATTCGAGAATTGATCTGACGTATGTAATATACAATGTTTTTATTGTGTACGGATCGTGGAAATGGTAACTAAAGCGTTTAATGAAGCTCAACATATTATTTGCTCTATGGATGATTGTATTATAATGATCCACGAAATTTAGTTTCGAATCTAAGATCACACCTAAATCTCTTACTCGTTGACATCTACTGATGGGTTGATTACCCAGTATAATACCATTGTTCAATGGTGTTCTTCTTCTTGTAAAAGTAATCAAAGTGCATTTCCTAACATTGAGCTGTAATAAACTCATAGTGCACCAATTATAAACTATGTCAACTTCATTTTTGAATGTTTGAGAGTCTTCTTCATTCTTTATTTCCATATACAGTTTCATATCATCTGCGTAGATAAGTGCCTTAACACTGTTAAGAAAAACGCAAACGTCATTAACAAATAAAATGAACAAAAGTGGTCCCAAATGAGAGCCTTGAGGAACTCCGGATGTAACAAATATTGGTTTTGAAATTTCCCCATTAAATCTTACCATTTGGGTGCGGTCAGTCAAATATGATTCTAGCCATTTCAATAGCTTGACTTCTATCCCTATTTTTTGAAGTTTAAGAAGGAGTAAGGGTATATCAACACGATCGAAAGCCTTACTAAAGTCAGTGTATAGAGCTTCAACTTGATTACCATTATCCATTGCATTCAAAGTGAATGTGACAAATTCCAGCAAATTTGTTGTTGTTGATCGTCCTTTGAAAAAACCGTGTTGCTTATTTGTAATTCGTGTCTTTAGTTGTTGAAAAAGTTATTGGTTTATTATGGCTTCAAAGAGTTTTGGAATGCAAGAAATAATTGCTACTCCACGATAATTTCTTACATCGGATCTATTACCGGATTTGAATATTGGTACAAGAAAAGAGTTTTTCCATATTTTTGGGAACCTTTCTGATTCCAATGACGTATTGAAAAGCCATAAAAGTGGATGAGTGAATTCAGATGCCAAATTTTTTATAAAAATATATTCGTAGGAATAACGTATGGCAACAAAATTTTTGGAATTTTTCGATACCTCTATGCTCAATAACTAACGAGCTCAGAGAGAAATGAGAGCGTGTATGTTTTAGTAATCTCTCTCCCCACTATCTCTTCTTCTTCTTCAATGGCACTAACGTTCCTAGAGGAACTTCGCCGTCTCAACGTAGTATTACTTGCGTCATTTTTATTAGTACTTAGTTGAGATTTCTATGCCAAATAACACGCCTTGCAATGCATTCTGAATGGCAAGCTCTAGAATACGCGTGATCACAGTGCAAGTCGGAGGAAATTTCTTTGACGAAAAATTCCCCCGACCAGAACGGGAATCGAACCCGAACACCCGGCATGTTAGTTATGACGCTAACCACTCGGCCACGGGAGCACACCTCCCCCAGTATCTGTTAGTATTTTTTATTTTGTTCTAGCTTTGGGGGTCCGTGTTCGATTCCCGTTCTGGCCGGGAGATTTTTTGTCAAAAGAAATTTCTTCCGACATACACTGTGGTCACGCGTATTCTAGAGCTTGCCACTCCTAAATACATTCAAGACGTGTTTTTCGGCATAGTAATCTCAACTAAGTACTACTAATAAAAATAACGCAGGTAATACCTATGTTAAGAAGACAAATGTTTCGCTGAGAATGTTTGTGCCGTCCAAAGAAGTTCTACTTCATCTGCGAATATAAAATATAAGTTTAAACATAACTTTGAACAGACACTGTACATCGCCATTCTCGAGAAAGGTATTTCTAAGCCTTGGCTCAAGCCCTCAGTTTTGGATATGAATATCATAACGAATGTTCGAAAAATGTTGATCCCGTTTCAACAAAAACATCATGCAGATGGACATTACGCACTTTGGCCGGATAAAACGTCATCGCATTACGCAAAGAAACACAATCATTTCTGAATACTCATCCAATCTCATTTGTACGTAAAAACCGCAACCCGAAAATTTCTTCGGGATGTTGAGCTCCTTGGTGTACAAAATTAACCGAAGAGCCACGAATTGCAAACAGTTGATTGATAGAATCAAGAGATGTATTCGGAAAGTTGACATGAAGATCGTAGTGCGCACCTGTTCCGACATCAAACGTAAGCTTCGCCGAACGCAAAATCAATTACGATTTTCTTTTTCTGTTCACCTTCTCCACTTCTAACAGTTCGTCAATGTCATAGAGTGATTCAAATATCATAGGATCACATGCAGGAAGGATACTCCTTAATATTAATATGAAATTCAAAATGTAACTATTCAAATCAAACGCATATCCGTTTACCCATAAAATACTTATATAAAACCAAAATAAAACGTAACTTAAAGTGCTCATATGAAATCGAAAAACAAAAACATTTAATAAACTACACCACTTGATAGAAAATACATTTTTATAAGCAGAACCAAATTTCAGCCACTGATTTCGATTTGAATGATTTGAATCTTGCATTCAATGTGCTGTCAGGTGAAAAAAAAGGTTTCGAGAAAAACGCGTTTTTAGTTTATGGATACTTTGATGCGTTGTGATGAATTATGCACATTAGGTTCACAAACAGGTTGATTTATGTTTTTAGGGTCATTGACATATTTAATGCTAACTATAGGCTACCCGAAAATATAAAAATAAAAAAATTAAATTTTTCGATTTTCCAACTCGGGATTCCCTTAAGTCTCTGGGCATTTGATTTGAAAACCGCGTTAATTCGAAAATCCGAGTAAAAAAACCGCGTCAATTGAAAAATCCGCGTAAAAATAACCATATCACCTAATGATAGATATCAAATGGGACTATCTTTACGTAGAACGGAAGTAAAAAGTTGAAAAAAAAGTGTATAAGGTGATACAGTAGAACTAATTTTTGTTTGCAAAATTCAATTCTATTATTCAACATAATTGCCTTCGAGGGCGATACAGCGATTATAGCGATCTTGCAACTTTTCGATACCACTTTCATAGTACTCTTTCGGTTTTTCTTCAGAATAGGCCTCAGTTTCGGTAATCGAGAATTCTCTCCAGGTCTGCGAACAAAAAATAGTCGCTGGGGGCCAGATCTGAAGAATACGATGGATGCGGAAGCAATTCTGTAGCGTTACCTAGCGGTCTAGGCAACTGACTTTTCTTTTGAAATCAAGAGACACAACTAATATCGTTTGTTCTCCAAGTCAAATCCATTCATATGATACACATATCCCAATTAACATTTTTTTAAACTAATATGAAATCAGCCATATTATAGCGGCGGCTAAATCGGATTTTTCCACTCAATGGAATCGCAGTATTGTAGTAAAAGCAAAGATAAAGATTTGTTGCAAATTTCAGATCAATTAGTAAGAAGAACAGGGTCAAATTTTTATTAATGTTGGACAGAGATAAAGAGATAAAGATGTCAACAGGAAGGAGGTCAATTTTTTATTAATGTGGTACAGCGCTACAGACAAACATATAAACATACAAACATGTTACAGGCAAATAAAACCGTTTAAAAAAAGTGAGATGTTTGTTCCCATGCATACAAACATTTTGAAGCTTTTGAGACAAATAATTTTTTTGCTCATTTGATGCTTCGGGACACAAAAAAGCATTTTTTCTATCGACAATGAAATGTTTTCTGGCAACGCTAGTTTGGATGTAGCAGGGAACATTAATTCATCATCGGATCGACTTCAATTTCATCTTAGTAGTAATGCTGAATTTTCTCTCTAGGAGGATTAAACCTTATTTATGAAAAATGTCACATCCTTCACAATCCGTCGCTATGAACTTTTACACGCAGTTTATTCATCGCAAACCATGAAGATTCATCTGTGACATTATTCAATTTTAGCAGTGTCCTATTTCGCCATTCATTCTTTCCATATTTTTTGCGATCACAATTAAAAGACCAAGGATTTCTTTGCCAGTCATCCCTTTCTTGCCCTTCGGTATGCAAATTGTGGCCATCCATAATTTACTCTTGCTGCCTCCTCGCCGCCTAACGGAACAACCCATTTACTATTTACAGAACCTTCATCATTCCGTTATTTATGTCGCAATATCCGGTCCCGGAAAGCTGAAGAATACTGAGGGGTGGTGACTCTGGACTGGTCGGTGGTTGTATGGTTGTTGGTCAAAGCAAAACATTGTCAGGGGAGGGGAGGGTCGGAAAAGTGTGGCTCTGTGCGATGTTGGGATCCATCGATGGTGCAAACGATGATTTATTGGTTGAATTAAATTTAAATAAATTATCTCGCCATCGACGGACAACATCATCAATATTCAATCAATGGAAAGATGTCTCTCGATAGGTACCGTAATCGGGATGCAATTGTAAACTGTAGAACTTTACTAGTCATAGTCATTGACCGGGAATTATAAGTTAGATATCGGATTAAACAGTTGAATAATAAATCTGCTAGTCATTTCATTGACTGTTAAACTCAGTCAATGGTCAGTGGTGATTAAGTTGAACATTGTTACGAGAAAGTCACGATAACTGACCCACACTGGCAAGTTTGCACATTTATCGATCAATGTGCTTCCGAGGTGAATATACTTTCTTGGTAAATTCCACCAACAGAAACAAATACCAAATCAAATTGAGTTTTGACACTATAATGAATATAGTGTATGTTGCTGCTTTCTTTCAGGCTCTATACACTGCTTTGCAAAGGTCACGGGAAGCCATCATCATCACCGACGATTCCTTGCGGACACAGTACGCGAACCGGGCAAGCGAGAAAATATTGAACATGAAAGCGGTATATTACCTCGCCAATTATTCCATCTATTGTTCTGAACACTCAAATCATTCTTTCTATGTTCTTTAGGACGAAATTGTTGGCAGATCGTTCAGCGATTTTGTGTCGACCGATATTAGCAGCATTCTATCTCACACCAGCAGGCACAAGAATTACGAAGGGTTCATCAGCACCCGACGAAAATCGCAGGATACTCTTCACGTCCACGTCCGCGCCATACCTGTGTCGTGCATTGGGAGGTTTGAGAACCCCACTCCCCCAGTCTTCCCAGATAATAAATTTTACTTCATTCCACAGAAATCCCACGCACCTAGTTTTAATCCTGGAGTCCCCATCCGGGGGAGCAACGCTTTCCACGCTGACAAGCGATGCGTTACAGACGCTTCCACAGAGCAAAGAGGTGGCACGTGGGTCGTTGCATTCGATCCGACGAGGCAGCTTCGATGTTCGCTCGATCGCTTCCGATGGCTTGCGGCGCACCAGTTTGGCTAAACTGACCCAACTTCCACTGGAGGCACCCATCACGAAGGTTTTGAGCTTGCTCGCCCAGGTCCAGGAAAATTGCTCCCAGGAGGAGTCAAAACTGTTGGACCGGGTGATGGAGTTCCTCAAACGGGAGGGCCTCTACAGTCCCCAGATGAAGGAAATTCGAACCGAAGACCCAGTGGCAACGGATCTGATAGGAGCTTTGCTGACGGTAATAATCGATTGATTGATTGCCTTCAGTATTTTGACCAGATGCTTCTCTCAACAGCAAGGACCCACCAACATTATGTCATCACGCCGAAGTTCGAACGATTCAATCATCCGGGGCGGGGGTCGCCCTTCCACCGGCAGCATCGTGTTCACCAAATCCCGGGAAACTTCACAGCTTTCCGATCTTCTCAACAGTGCGCTGAACTGGGAGTTCGAGATTTTCAAACTGGAAGAACTTACCGACAAGCGTCCGCTCGTGTGCTTAGGTGAGCTATTTATAATCCCCACTTGAGGCTCCACTTCTAACGCCAAGTTTGACCCTCATCATGCCCGTTTCATCTCATTCCAGGATTGGAACTTTTCCGGAGGTTTGATGTTTACAACACATTCAACTGTGACGAGATGACGTTCAAGCTGTGGCTGATCGAGATGGAAAAACATTACCATGCGGACAATACATATCACAACAGCACCCACGCAGCGGATGTAATGCAGGTAAGTTCGCTGGGGCCAAGATTAATTGGGATTTTGCTGGTGGAAAACGGACGCGACCACGCCGAAAATGGTTATCTGTCCACCGGTGCCACTGGATGCTATGAATATTCAAGTGCGGGAAAAGGCACTTCAGCCTTTTGCCTTTCGACGCTTTCGACGCTGCACGAGTTGAGTGAATAACTCAATTAAAGCTGAATAGAATGCTTTTCCCGCACCGAGCTGAGAACACTTTCGAATTAAACAGGAATTATATCTAGAAGAGCACTTCATGATTCTTTTATCCGAGGATCATTTTATCATTTCTCCTCCGCTTAACCGGGAAACTACTTTTGTGCCACCGGTTTGAGAAAATGAAACGGGTAGCTATATTTGTTCAGCTTCTTATGCGACATATCTCCTAAATGAAATTATGACTATTGCTAATGCTTTCAACTTGGGCGGGAACTCACAAAAGATAAGTCCGTTTCCAGCATAAATTTCGACATTTGCGTTTTACTATATTTGCTTCATTAATAAATCCGCATGAACGGGGCCTACCAGTTCAGATGCAGTAAAGTGAATAAAGTGAAACTTATATAAAAACTATAAAACTAGTGTTGAACGAATCATCAAACTTAGTGTTTTATTTGGAATAAGTATTAATTGTATTTATGAACAGAAGATATTATAGATAATATATTTCAGCGACAAAGAGAAAAATCGGTTTTCATAATATTGGGTTGCCCGAAAAGTAGTTGCCGATTTTTGTCATTACAAATAAAATACATTTTTTTACACATAGAATGAACGCATAAGAATGGAATGTACGTCATTTTGAAGATTAAACTCTAATGTTTTGAATATTTTACGAACAATCTTTTATCTTGGTGTGTATAGGTGAAGTAGAAAAAATCGAAAGGAAAAAAAAACTATTTATTTCAAAGACTTTGTGGACTAACACAATTTTTTGCCAACTAATTCAATAACACATCCCATTTGCCTTATCAACCAGCTTTTATCGGGTTGGTTATTCTGGTTATTCTATTACGTTCTTGTACGACCTTCCAATACAGAGATATTGAACAAATGAACAATTTTCCCTTCGTCTTTCATGATCAATCAACATATTGTGACGCAGTTCCTACGACAAAATCAACAGAAGCGGCGTGAAGCAAAATACATTCACTTGCGAAACGCTATCATGAACAACGCTGACACGGCTTTTACCAGGCCAAAACGCAATGCACTGTCATGACATTACAACATGTGTGCTCGAACAAAATATGACGTCTTTAATGAGCTTCAAGACAATATTACACGTGTTCGGTCAGCTGGGCTCAGTTGAATGGCAAAAACGAGGAATACCTCATACATACATTTTGAGTTTCGTTAGTCGACGAAATACGACCTCGGAAATCGGAAGTGCAATTCCCCGGGAAATTTCAGATTCCTTTAATGATTAACTACTCACCCGTATCTTTAACGCTTGTTTCTCATATACCCATCTATATATATATATATATATATATATATATATATATATATATATATATATATATATATATATATACCTATCTCTACGAACACGCGTCATTTTGACGGCCATTCCATGCTAAACCGATATAGTGTTTCTCAGAATTTCGTGAAAATTGATAGTTTTGTTTCTTATCGCAAAATATTAGACCCGTATTTTTTTATTTTTTTTGTTAAGGTGACCCTTTCGGTTTTTGGGTGATCCGAAAAATCAGTTTTTTTTCCTAAAATGAATTTTCTTCAAATAGTCATATTTTTTGAACTATTGGACCGATTTAGGTGATCGATAACTTAAATTAAAGCCAATTACCTGGTCTGTTTCAAAATAATACTTGCAGAAAATTAAATTTTGTTCTCGTAATTATGATTGTAATTTAAGCTGAGGTTTTTTAACATAACATGTCGGAAAATAAGAGATGTGTTATTTTTCGTTTGAAAGTTATGATTTTTTAAAGTTAACATGTTTTCAGTCTTCGTTCAATGTTCCTATGCGACTAGACTAGATCTATGCGAATAGAATCTAAGTTTTTCGAATCTGTAGTATTTTTCTAAAGAAGACTAGCATTGACTTCAATTCAATATGTACATTATCTGAATCGGTTCAGTAGTTCAAACGTTATGATTTTTTGAAAAAAGGAGAAAAATGATTTTCCGGACCATCGGTTAACTTTGAAAAATCGTAACTCAGAACCGAAAAAGAACACATCTTTGATTTTCGGATATGTTATGTAAAAAGTCCTCAAGAATCCTTTCAAGAAAAAAATATAATAAAATATAAAACGCCCCTAGTCCCGAGTAGCGTTGCCGCACGTACAGATTTATCTGGAAAGATACAGATTTATTCGCTATTTTTGGTACAGATTATGTATGGTACAGAGTACAGATTTTCGTCAATAAGTACAGATTGGTACAGATTTTTCCGTGTGTGAAATTTCTTACATATGAACGAAGCAACATTAAGGAACATGGCGACTTTTACGCCGCAGTATCGCATGGTGCTACTGATCATAAACGTATTTACAATCCAATAATTGATCAGTTTCATAAGGACGGAGTTCCTTACAAGGATCGTCTGAAAGTATTCGCGTCGGACGGTGCGACCGTGATGATGGGGGTTTCAAGTTCCGTAATGCACTTGATAAAAATCGATTGCCTAGATCCATTGGATATAGTCGTAGTAGTCGTCAAATACATGCCATTCGCTGGCTAATACGAGGTAATACAGGAAATTTTGGAACTCCAGCCACCTCAAATCCTAAACCGTAAACTCGAAGAGTTTTAATTCTCTAAGAACTATGGGTAATTTTCGACCAATAATGTAAAATTTAGATAAAATTATAATGAAATTTTTTTTGGTAGAGATGTATTTTTTTCCCTAGTTTCAATTAATAATTTTGAATATTTCAGTGGAATTTCGACTAGGTTTTTAAATTTCTACCAATGAAAGTTGAATAAAGGCCAGATTTCAATTACTTTTGACATAATTTTGAGCTAAATTTGAATATATTTTCAACATGTTTTTTTTATGTACATATAAATGGTTATACTTGTTTGTAACGTTCTCACTATGCCTCACTCTTCGGCAATTGTCGAGCCATTTTTCCTGAACATAATCAGAGCAAAAATAAGTTTCGAAATCGGCTCAGCAACGATACGATGAACGCTATTTTGAGATCAAAAGATTTGATTAAACATCTCGAAAATTCTAATAAATGATAGTATGAAATCTAGATTCATAAAAACTATGTATAAGCATCATCAAACACTCGAATGACTTGCAAATGTAAATGTAGTATTTGGAGTAAATAAATTAGTATTTCTTCATGCTAATAAAATAGATTTGTCTCTACAGCGAATATTTTCGAAGATACAGATTTTTGAGAAAGATTTTTAACCCCACTGGTACAGATTAAAATGTGACAACACTGGTCCCGGGTTTTGGCAGGCCTACTCCCACTAAAAGATCGCTTCAATTTATTATCTCTTCGGTTCTTCATCCGGTGTAAGGTCATGAACCTATTGGTGATCGGAAATTTTGAGCGGCTAATCGAGCTAAATTTTCACTCCGGATTCATGAGTTCATATCATGAATTCATCTCCATGCAGGTTGATTCTTCTTCGTATATTCCCAACCGTGTTTGTTTCCCTGACTACATCAATTCCTCTGTGCATTTTGATCTGTCCATGAAGCAAGATATCCATGGATATTCAGATTACCAACGATCGAGGATCGCTCCAACGATCTTCGATGAAAAATATAGGGGTATCAATTGTGATAATATGTACTTTACTGATGGGTCCACTATAAATGAGTCCACAGGATTTGGAGTGTTCAACGAATTTTTTAGCACCTCACACAGTCTTCAGAATCCTTGCTCAGTGTATATTGCTGAATTGGCAGCAATTCATTGGGCGCTGGACAGCGTCGCCTCACGACCTGTTGAACACTATTACATTGTAACGGATAGTCTTAGCTCTGTCGAAGCTATCCGTTCAGTGAGGCCGGAAAAGCACTCGCCGTACTTCCTTGAGAGAATACGAAAAATTTTGAGTGCTTTATCCAGACGCTGTTATGTCATTACCTTTGTGTGGGTCCCTTCTCATTGTTCAATTCCGGGTAATGAGAGGGCTGACTCATTAGCAAAGGTAGGTGCGATTGAAGGCGATATTTATCAGCGTCAAATCGCCCTCAATGAATTTTACTCTTTAGTCCGTAAAAGACGGGTGGGTAATGTCGGGGACATAACCGGAGTGACGTAGGACTATACAAAGGGGACAGCTTTTGTTAAATATATATTTTATATATTGTTTTATTTTCTTCTCCTACGTGAATACCTACCTATCTAACTGAAAAATGGATTAGTTTACTGTTTACTCTTTATGAATATGTTGAGGGTTGAAAAGAACCTTTGGTGTTGTGTTTTTGTTATCACTCGATTTTCCCATCTTGTTCGGTTAAACCTTCCTGTTTAGCTATTGCGTTTGCCACTCGCCAGAGCTTTCACAGTTGGAAAATTTCTTCGTATCCAGCTTGTGACATATTGTTCAGTAAATTACATTTAATGCGACGTGCCGGAGAAGCACTTTGCCACTCACTGAAACTAATTGTTGCCTTGATGAGCGCCGAACCGAAGCTGCTCTGTTCTTGATGCGGGTTTTCTGATTGTCGTGAGCAGCTTTGCAAGCCAACTCGAGCACTCCGACGGCCGAAACTCTATAATCGCTGTTAGGTATACTGGTGCTCCGGCACCAATCCGTTCGGCCTAGTTACCCTTGCGGAGCAATCAGTGAATGCGACCAACAGGGAACTGGAGACCTGCACGGTTCGAGTGAGACTTTGCCTTTCCCTTAACTTGTCCTCCTTTGTTGCGTCCACGATGCCGATGCCGTACAACCACACGGGTTTACGGTTTGAAAGAAAATAAGATATTTTTTTGGGGTCCGCGTGTTTTATACTCTAGCGGTACACACTCACAGGATAGAGACAAATCGGCAGACTCAGCCAGAGGGGCGAGTCCAACGAGACGAACGAATGAGCGTTAAAAGGGAGCGATGGCAAAAAAATACATTCATTACGATTTGTTCGCTCGTTGGATTCACATGCAGGCTAAAAAGGGTCCTTTTCAGGATCACAAAATTATCTTCAATCTAAAGAGTTTATTGTTTTGTTGTCACTCGATATCCCCATCTTGTTCGGCTAAACCTTTCTGTTTAGCGATTGCATTTGCCACTCGCCTCAGCTTTCACAGTTGGAAAATTTCTTCCCATCCAGCTTGTGACATATTTTACAGTAAATTACATTCAATGCAACGTACCGAAGCGCCACTCAGTGTCGCATTGGAGGCGATTTTAACCTGTAATTGAACATTTGCGATGACAGTGGTACAGTGTCGACTTTCAGTGTGCGGTCATAATTTGGATCTCTATGTTTACAAAAATGTCCAACTAAATAAGTCGCATTACATGTCCGTCCAATTAGCTAAATGTCGAACTAATTGTAAATTACTGTACTTTCAATCTGGAAACAATTTAAGAGTTGGTGAAAATTCAATAATCTTGAAAGTCCCCAACTATCAATAAGCTCAGAACTACTGCCAAATTCACATACTCATCAGATCCTGGCAAACAAATTATGAAAACATCAATTTGTGTTTTATTATTATTTTGGATAATGTTTTAGAACGCATTGAACTTTATTTCCTAAACTTTTTTTTGGAAGGTTTAATGGCCCTGAAAAGCGCCTTGTTTTATGGAATGGTTCCAATTTAGAAAACTTAGTACTCGTGGTTTTGAAAAAAACCATTTCGAACGCCCTTGATGCCGCCTTGTTCTTGATTTGCCACCAAAGCAGATTGTAAAAAGAACAAACTTTTTTCTTCTGCTACATGCTGCCGTTTTGCGATTGCGTTTGCCACTCGCCACTCGCTGCAACTGCCTGTTGTCTTGATGTCCACCTAACCGAATGTGTTCTGTTCCGAATGCGGTTTTTCTTATCGTCGCGAGCAGCTTTACCAGCCAACTCGATCACTTCGGCGGCCGAAACTATATAACGACGGCTAGGTGGACTGGTGCACTGGTACTAACGCGCTCGGCCTAGCTACCCTTGCGGGGAACTCCATATCAACACGGTTCGAGCGGGATTTTGCCTTTCCCTTCACTTTTCCTCCTTTACCATGTCCAGACATGGCTGCTTGGGTTGGTTTGTTGATGTGTTGTGATGCGAACCGATGTGGTGTACGGTTTGAACGAGAATGATCGTTACGGCAGCGGAGCGGGGATTTTTAAGCTGACTGGCTGGCTCGAGAATTACGCATGTGTGAGACGGCGACCAATTTTTCGTTCATTTTTTTCTTTTTCCTTTCCAATCGTGCTTCATTCTATTTCGCTGCTGCTCTGGTTGCCCGTTTTGGTCGGTACGATTTGAGGAGCACAAAATGAACCAATCAAAAATGGGCACATAGTGAATTTTGAGAATGCTTGATATTTCACAATTATTCAATTATTTATCTCAAGAAAAATGAAATGTTATTCGTTATGATAGATGCGTAGATATATTTCCTATCAATTGATGCAAAAACCTTTGCGATCTATTGAGAAATGCTCGAGTTATAAGCGTTCCAAATCTTGCATTTTTTCCTACTTGTTCAGTGCCTAGATTTCCATTTCACCCCCTATATCTTCCGGTTAGACGTAGTCCTACGTCAAAAATACCATCGCTAACTGGCAACGCAAATGGAACGAAGATGAATTGGGCCGGTGGCTTCACTCGATTATCCCTAAGGTTAGCCTCAAACCATGGTTCAAAAGTCTGGACTTGAGTCGGGACTTTATTCGCACATTCTCCCGACTCATGTCCAATCACTGTTCGTTAGACGCGCTACTCTTTCGTTTCAATCTGGCCGGCAGCAATATCTGCGTTTGTGGCCGAGGTTACCACGACATCGAACACGTTGTTTGGTCGTGTGAGGTGTATCTTGATGCCAGATCGAATTTAGAGAACTCCCTTCGGGCTAGAGGAAGGCAGCCCAATGTGCCGGTGAGAGATGTGTTGGCTCGGTTAGACCTTGATTACATGTCCCAAATATATGTTTTCCTTAAATCTATCGATGTTCGTGTGTGATTATCCTTATATCCTTATACCCTCCATTTCTTCCTTTGTGAGTAATTGGTCCGCTTCCTATAAACAGAAGAATGAAATGTAAATTCACAACTGATGTACGAATAGATTTAAGAATTGAGTGTGTGTGATTATCAACATTGTAATAATTTCCTTATACCCCATCCTTTTCCTGAGAAAATGTCACCCTTTTAATCTCGAGTCCACCACGAGTAATCGGTTTCCCACATTACTAACCATAGATTTAAGAAAATTGTTCATATATATAGTTTTAAAAATATATTTAAGATTTCGGCTCCTTTAAACTTATGTAACTGAGCCTGTAAAAATAAACGAATTTATAAAAAAAAAAAAAAAACACTGGTCCCGAGACCATGCAAATTATAAAAAACACAAATACAACCAATGCACTGGCCAATGAAATGAAAACCTAAACACAGAACATGCAGGAAAAACGATTCCGAATGGTCATAACTCGAACATTTCTTTATAGATCGGAAAGATGTTTGCATCAATTGATGGGAAATATTTCTACGCGTCTATCACAATTAATAAAATGTTATATTCCATTAGATAAACAGTTGAATAACTGTAAAATGTCAAGCGTTATCTGAACGCCCTAACTACCAAGTTTTGATTTGGCCGATTTACGGGTTCCCCTACATAGACTTCAGAATCAATGTACCAATGGGGATCCGCTTTGAAAATATACATGCGAGTAGGGGGTACTTTTGTTCCCACCGAGCTGTGTTTCCCTAACACGGACTTCTAAATCAATGTGCCTGGGGGAATCCGCATTGCAAATATATGCAAGCTGCGAGTACTTTTGTACTCGCTTGTGTTTGTGCAGACCGGAATATGTTTCCCTAAAACGTACTTCTTAACTGAGAAGCATGGGAAAATCGCCATTCCAGATATTAGAGGTGAATGAACATTCGCAGATTCCAGAACTACGTACACATGAAAGATGCAATAATTTCAGAGAGAAACGTCAAATACAATGATCGTTTGACAATTCTTCCGCTCAGATAGTTTGGTAGTCCTAGGCATCATATCAAACGTAAAAGAACGGTTACAAATTTACTTGTAACGAAGAACATAATCTATTACAATGCCTGAATTGTTCTTACATGGTAACTGTTCAAACTTTTTACTTACAAAGCAATTATGTTGAATTCAATTGAATTCGAAAATTGTTTCATTCAATCGAAAAATTTAATCAATACAATACAAATTCTTACAACAACAATTTAAGGCAACTGTAGTCCCACGTCAACCTTGCGGTTATATCATAGATATAAGCCACCAATTTTTTTTTCTGCTACCTGCTGCCGTTTTGCGATTGCGTTTGCCACTCGCAGCTTTGCCAGCCAACTCGATCACTTCGACGGCCGAAACTATATAACGCCGGCTAGATGGACTGGTGCACTGGTACTAACGCGCTCGGCCTAGCTACCCTTGCAGAGCAATTGGCGGATACACCTACGGGGAACTGCAGACCAACACGGTTCGAGCGGGATTTTGCCTTTCCCTTCACTTTTCCTCCTTTGCCATGTCCAGGCATGGCTGCTTGTGTTGGTTTGTTGATGTGTTTTAATGCGAAACGATGTGGTGTACGGTTTGGATGAGAATGACGTTACGGTAGCGGAGCGGGGATTTTTAAGCTGACTGCGACCAATGTTTCGTTCATATTTTTTTCTTTTTCCTTTCCTATCGTGCTTCGTTGTATTTCGCTGCTGCTCTGGTTGGCCGTTTTGATCGGTACGATTTGAGGAGCACAAAATAGACCAATCAAAAATGGGCACATAGTGCATTTGGACAATGATTGATATTTCACAATTATTCAATTATTTATCTCAAGAAAAATTAAATGTTTTTCGTTATGATAGATGCGTAGATATATTTCCTATCAATTGATGCAAAAAACATTTGCGATCTATTGAGAAATGCTCGAGTTATAAGCGTTCCAAATCTTGCATTTTTCTCACTTGTCCAGTGCCTAGATTTTCATTTCACCCCCTATATCTTCCGGTTAGACGTAGTCCTACGTCAAAATTAAGAAAAAAGACTTCAATATATATTTAATAAAAAAAATAAAATAAAAATGCAACCATTTTTCGTAATTTTCCTTATTAAATTCGAAATGCGTCAAAATGAAAAAAATGAAAATATGGTGAGTAGCACCATATTTTTATTTTTTGCATTTTTACGACAGAGGTGTATGTGGTATTTCTATTCACTACAAAATGTATGCAATTTTTCATATTGACATAGGACTATGTCTTTGATTTCTATATTACGATTAAAATGAGTATGTTTTCTTCCGATCGCGCTAACCACTCGCTTTCCTCCCCGACGCAACGAGCAATCTTTTTGCGTATATACGGGCGTTAGCTCACAATGTGAGTTGATGCGTAAAATGAATTATTCTCTGTTTACCGATAATAGGCATTTATCAGCTATTGTATTATATGTTGCCCAACCAATCCGTGCTCAATTCACTTTTTGATCGTGTAGGTCTTGCTACTAACAATTTATGTAATTGTGGTTCAGGATGTCATAATATAGAGTTTGGTTATGTAAAAACAAACAATGTTCCGGACAACGTGACAACGAAGAATAAAATGCTATTTTCATCTATAATATATTTGTGTAGTCATAGATTTATTTGCCTTAGGTTTATGTTTATGTAGATCTTAACTATTTAGACTTGCGTTTAAAAATAATACATGATGACTTTTTGTCTTCTTCTGCATAATTGAATAAACAGAAACAAAGGGTAGTGTTGGAAGTCTTTTAAGGGTAATAGCTAAAAGCTAAGAGGATTTAATTTATTTAATAATTCATTTCATATTATTTCATTGACCTCACATTGGTTCCTAACCTCCTTATTTTCTTCTTTTCGGTAAATTTGGTGCCTTAGTGGCCTTTATCTATTTAATAGGAAAATTCATATAATTTTCAAAATCCTGAAGTTGATGATTTACAACATACCTTACGAATGTACTTTCCGTGCAAATTACTAAATTTTCTATAAATATTCCCAATATCTCATCTACCCTTGCTTCTTAATTTCTCACACCTTTCTACAGCTTCTACTATCCGTTTTTTCTCTTATTGTTCTATTTAAGCACGGAAAGTACAACTCGTCAAAAACATTATTTCATTTTGCCGAGGGCAATGCGGATTGATTATTACTCTCCGCAACAGGTAGTAATGACTTTAATGGTATTTTTGTGTACATTTTTCGAACAGAATGTGGTTCCGGATTCTACCACGTTATCTCATGTAACCCGTTTAAAGGATACAAGTTCTTACAGGAAACGGTTTTTTTCAGGGTTTTTTCCGTTTGATGTATCAAAAGAGAAAAATTATAGAAGGTTGCGTCCAAGATACGAACGCATTGTTGACGTAGAACTACGCTGTTATTTTATAGAAGTCACTTGTTTATAACTGCGGATATTATTTTATAATGCTACAAAATTCCAGAACGACACTTACTTTCATGGTGACTAAATAAACGAAATAATATTATATCTTTTTCTGCTAATCTCAACAACCCCGACAAGAGTAGCATTGCTTCATTATTATCAAGATTAGCGCAAATGTAATCCTTGTTGAAGGCAGTTTTGCGACTGGCACGCGAACCCAAGTAACTTATAACATTCCAGCACGACATTCAAGATGCTTGGTATTCCCCAAATATTTTTTGGAGCACAACCTTAACGCCTACTTCGCCATAGCGTCAGTTCAATGCATTGATGCAATGTCAAAGGCACCAGCGAAGCCTTTATGATGACGGAAAACGAACAATGTTAACTGCTTGAAAAAAGACTGAATATTTACCCTAGCGCAAATATTTCCCTCCCGCTATCTCCCCTCCAAGCTTATATTTATCATTATGGCTGCACACGGGAGCAGATACAAATGGGATTTCAGCGTAGCGAAGATAAACTATTTTTACGTACGGGTTATGAAGCACGCACATTCGTACACTTATATCCTTTTTGCGCTCTTCTCAACAGAAGCCCTTTCCATTGATATTGTCTGTCTAGATTAGCTTAGCTGTCATCCTTGGTGGAGAGCACGTAAAAAGGATACAAGAAACGTCCAAATTGAACCCCTAGTGAACTGACAGAAGCCAACATATCGAGTTCCCCACTGACATTTTCCCTTTGTTTTGCCTCGAATTGGGTTCCCCACTGACAGTTCTACTTGAGATTTTCGTAACGAACTTAGCATCAATCATAGCACCCGGCTGGTGGTGAGAGTCTTGCTACCGTCAGGCGAAATCAAATAACAGGCACAATTCCAGAACAATTATTTTCTTGGTGAGTCAACGATAGCCTAGCTTGATGATTCCCCACACAACTGTGTAGCTCAAAACATTGATGCAATGGCGTCAGTTCGATGCAATGATTGCAATGCCAGAGACATCAGCGAGGGAGTAATTTGGTCGCGTCCACAGCTCAGTCTGAAACGAAGACATGGGACGGTGTAAAACAAGGAAGAACAAGCGATGTTCATTGTTTCGTGTCTAGAATGATCCTCAGCGAGATCCACTGTTTATACTCTAGGCAAATATTTCCCCTTCGTTCTTCTTGTTCTCCTTTGTTCACGGAGACTTGAAATCTTAAGATTTCCCCTTCGTTGCTCGTCGATAAGCTGCTCGTTATTGACGGCACGGGTAGAAAAGCTCACAAATCAGCAGAACAAATGTATGGGAAAATGGGAACGCTTATAGTTTTCATGAATTTTAGCCATTTACACACAAGGGGATTGTAATGTACAGCATATCAAAAAAATCTTAGGGAAATTCCGGTTCGTTTGGTATGTTAATCGCCAAAATCCGTTCACGGCCAAAATAGTTATTAACGTTAACTTTATTTGATAAAACCATGACCTGTTTTGTGATTTGGCACCCTTAAAGAAAGACGTAGTTCTACGTAACTCAATTCAAATACATTTAGTATACATAATCAGAGTCCTATGTCAAGATCCCGTCTGTGCCCCTAGGCTCAGACCCATCAACTTTTTTTTTGTTGGGACTCAACCTAGGTTCCATGAAAGATCATGTTTAATAATGATTCCATCAGAGAAAACAATCCCGACATATTTCAATTTTCACAAACAATCCGATAATCATTGTCACGATAAAACGAACGCGCAATAAGTCAAATAATGGATTGAAAGTAACGAAAACATAACGAACCAATATGCTCTTCCGTTAGAAGATTTTTGTTTACCTAATTCATGAATCATCCTATTTTCCTCAGAAGTTTTTTTCTGACAAACAGAAAGTATATAAACATGAAACAGAACTACCCAAACTGATCTCAATTTCGCATTCTATTCGACACTTTGATGTAAATTGCCCCTTAAATACGGATGAATTATATTGACGTTCGATTTGCGACAAGGCGAGGTTGCAACATTTCATAACACGATTGAATTTTAAGTCGGACGGATTTCAGAATGCAAAAGTCGATTTCAATCGAATCGAGTTTCAAATCAATCGGATTGCAAACATGATGAACATGATTAATGTCACTTCGAAAATGTACAAAGCGTTTTTCTAAAAATTTCACAAACGACAAGATCACAAACGAATCTAATATATCAACGAAGAAATTCAGACAACACAGAGATTGACATTAAAAATCGTTGGGAGGTACCACATTCGCCCTAGCTGAGCAAAACTTTCAAAACTGATATTCACGTTGAGTTCTGAAGTTCGGTGAAGAACAATAAATACAATTTCACTTCAAGGTTCATCGTCACTCAATAATGTGCGTCTCATCTTTCAATTCCATGCAGGCTCATACAAGCTGAAAATAGTGCTACTTTTTCTTCACGCTGGATAAAGAGAATGTCACTTCACCTTCGTACAGTCTCGTTTCGTTTCAAGTTTATTTCTTTCGCTCTTAACACTGAAGCGAAGTTATCAAATCGTCAAGTGAAATGAAAATTGAATTGGGCATCGAACCGTATTCATGGAAACTTGTGCAAATTACAATATGAAAGGATTTGCTAGCAGGCGTATTCAGTGGCTGTGAGCCACTGTGGTTGTGTGACTTTAGCGCTATGATTACACTATGATTATGTGCACTGATTACGCCTGCTGGCACATCCTTTCATATTGTCATTTTCATAAGTTTCCGCGAATACGGTTGAAACTGACATACAGCCCATTCGAATGAAAATGAATATAACCCATTCGAGCAGTTGACGATTGAAGTCAAATAAAAGCGTCTGTTTTAAAATTCAAAGGAAAAGACAGCACAAAAGAATAGAATTGAATCGATGTATCAATATGCGTTGTGAATACACATAATCGGAATTGAAATTAGCTGAAGAGAAAGGAAGAAATAGAAAAGACATTTTCCTCTTTAAGTTTCGAGTGGTTGACAAGCCCTGTTTGTAAGTTCGTCAATGAAATAAGTAATAAAGCTGTATTTCAACTTCAGAATAGCGATGCGAGTCGATTGAATGACAACGACGCAATGATGAGCAACCAATACATTGACTACAATGAAGTTCCTGGCGAATCATTTGTTCCCTATTCGTGAACGGTAAAGCAGTTATAATAAAACCGTCTTGAAAACGGCAAGTGCATATTTGTCACCAACGAGACAGCAATTGAATGAAATTAATATTGATCCTCTTATTTTAGTTTTCTAATTTGCGACAAAAATATATTACTTTTTTCACTTCATATTCAATTTGAGGAAATCGAGCATATCATTTACATCAATGAAACACATTGAATCAAGAAAATTAATGTTTTCTTTATTTTTTTAAATTTTATCGGCGATCATTGTCTATATCACACTTACAAACTATAGACGTTCACATTTTCACACACACACACACACTTATTCCAAATCTTTTCATTCATTCGAATGTTTTCAAAACTGCCTTTCGATTTGAAAAGCGATCATTATTTGTTGAACAATTGATCATAAAAGACGAAGGGAAAATTTTTCATTCGAACAACAATATCTCTGTATTGAAAGGTCCTACAGGAACTTTATAGAAATGAAATGGAAGCTGGCTGATAAGACTAATTGGATTTGTTATTAAATTAGCTGGCAAAAAATCTTTGAAAAAACTGAATGAAATCGATCTCTTATTTCTACCCAATTTTTCTTCCCACATAATGTACTCACACCAAGATAAAAATTTATTCGTAAAATATTCCAAAACCTGAAAGATTAAGCTTTAAAATTATGTAGGGGAGGGGGGGTAAAACGGACATTTTAAGAAGAACTTCATTTATATCTTTGGAAACTTATGTTTCGCAAAACTTTGATGCAGTTTCTTGCAACTGAATATACTGTTTCCTACCTAATTAGCCAAAAGTTTTACAAAAAAGTGTTTTTCAATGTTTTTTTACTGAAATTAAAACAGACCGAAAAGTACAACATTTTTTTCAATGCGGGTAATATGGACAGGTTTGTAATGTATGAAGCGTAGAGGTTGATCGAGAGGAATAATGTTATTCAACCAAGGCTCATCACGAATGTCCATTAAATGATTAAAAACCGAATAAATCCACCTAGAAGTGATATCGTGCTTTTCAGCAGTATAAACGGACAGACCCACTCAAACTACTCAAAATGCTTAATATCGAAGCAGCTAAAATTACATCCACACCTGGAATCATGTATGATTTTTGGTTTTTGTTTCCCTTTTCCACTTTTGATCAGTATTCATTGTCATAGGGTGGCTTAAATATTATAGAATAACATGCAGAAGGTGTTCTCATTGACAGAAATCTGAAATTCAAAATGTAACTATACAAATCAACCACCTGTCCATATTACCACCACTGTCCGTATTACCCGCGGTTCCCCTACACCCCATCTTTATGTACTAAAAAAATATTTAATTTGTAATTAAATAAAAATCGGCAATTACTTTTCGAGCAACCCAAAAGTTTTTCATCAAATATCAGCCATTCGAAACATCGAATAAATTGCATTTTAGCTGCTTATTTTGAGGCCTGAAAGTTTTGTTTACACTCTGGCACAGAACTTACAAATGATTCGAAAATCGGCTTTTACCAGCCATAAAAAAATATCGGCTATAAGTATTGTGTCGAGTGATGAGACGCGGTGCTTTTTCGGAAACGGTATACCAAACTGCAGGTATGAAATCACCTGAATCACAATAAAGCTAAGGTGTTCAGCACTAGTTAGAAGATTATTGGGGAGAGAACGCTAGTTCATCGGTTGTTGAAGGAATGTTCATGCGATGTTCATTGTTTCGTGTCTAGAATAACACCACCGTATATTGCCAACACTGTACACACTTTATCCTTCTCTAACCCTTTCAATGATTCCAATTGCCGGACCAAGGAATTACACTTTTACCTCACCGGGATAACGGGAGAGCTCCCCGTGGAGAATTAATTTCCAGGACCCTTCCAATTTCCATTACGAATCTAATCCCTAACTTCCGCTGGCAATCCTTGCGCTACTGATGAATAGCACTGCTGCGGAGAACGAGAGGAAGAAGCTCCGAAAGGACCACCAATTTAATCTGATGGCCGCTGTCGGCACCACACGAGTATAATGATTGTGTTCGTTTTGTGTGTGTTCAACATGTGGATTTCCGGCAGGGTAGCTGTTGTGCACGCTGAATACACAATATATATATTTACAATATATTTACAACCCGGTTCACTCCAGTTTCCATTCAGCGAGGAAAATTAGTTTTCCTCTTTTTTTTGCCTTACAAAACATTTCAAGGCACCATATCCAGGAGAACCGATTCAATCGCATACGTTCAATCAGTGTGGGATGTCAGCCCGCCTAAAGCCCACTTCCATTGGCAAACCCGCCCGGGGATGTGAAATTATAACCGAAAGGTGAGCGTTATTATTTTGTGTCATACGATGCCGTACGGGTGAAATTCAGGTAACATCACACCGCCCATCTACAAGGCAATGACTGTTACCATAATTGTTGATAATTAACCCATTTCGTGCGTTGCTGTCGCACGCGCTCTTGATGCGTATAATAATGTCAATAATTATGATTTTTTTTTTCTCAAAATATATTTTTTATTAAGGCACATGTGGCGTTAGCCTGACGGGGCCGGGAGTCCAATATTTTGACAATTTTTGTCTTACAACTATGTTAGCAATATGTAACCGATTACTCGCGGTCGGCTCGAGGTTAGTATTACAAGTGTTCTCGTAATTGGGATGTTGCTGTCTCCAATGCTCTGTACGTGTGCCCGACACGGGATACTTCCTATTGGGATGCAGCTGACCATTAATCAGCAACGCCCCCCTAGTCTGTACCTCATATCTAGCGTGGTGCGTCTTTCTCGACTCGAGGAATCCAGGATAGAATGGTCACTAGCCGGCGCAATCATCAGCTTGTGTAGAGTTGTCATGAGCGATAAAACCTTTGGCTCTTGTTGAATCATCAGTGGACTGCACAACCTTCGGCCCGTGTATCTGTAAAGAGTGTGTGTATGTATTGCCGCGTAAAAGTTTATCGATCGGATAGGAAGGATATGAAACAGGGACACAACGAAGGAAACATCATTAAACGTTGACATCGGCGTTTCTGAGGAACAGGTATAGATGAAGCAGAAGATCAGGATCACGGCTACCTAAGATATCCCGGACGGGGATATCCGATTGTCTGTCTTGTGCTCTCAGTGCTCTAGAGAGCTGAGAGCGAGCAGCATGGAACCGGATACACGACCAGACAACATGCTCGATGTCGTGGTAGCCATCGCCACAATCACAAAGATTGTTTGCTGCGAGCCCAATGCGATAGAGATGCGCGTTTAGGTTGTAGTGATTGGACATGAGCCGAGATATCACGCGAATGAAATCACGACCTACATTCAATCCCTTAAACCAAGCACTCGTCGAAACCTTAGGGATAATCGTGTGTAACCAACGACCGAACTCATCTTCACTCCACATGCGCTGCCAACTAACGAGTGTGTCCTGACGAGGAATGTGAAAAAATTCATTATATGCAATTTGCCTTTCAAAAAGTATGCCTTCTGAAGCGCCCACCTTAGGCTAGCGAGTCCGCTTTCTCATTCCCCGGAATCGAGCAATGAGAGGGAACCCATGCTAAGGTAACCTTGAATAATTTTTCTACCAAAACACTCAATAGATGTCTTATTCTTGTTAGGAAATAAGATGAGCGTTAATCAACTTTCATTGAGCGGATTGCCTCTATTGAGCTGAGACTGTCTGAAAAAATAAAATAATGGTCGATGGGCAGTGTTTCAATGATCCCTAGAGCATAGTATATCGCACCCATTTCTGCGACATACACGGAACAAGGATCTTTGAGTTTGAAAGAGGCACTGGAATTTTCATTGAAGATGCCGAAGGCAGTGGACCCGTTTATGTATGAACCGTCAGTAAAGAACATTTTATCAGATCCAACTTTCCCATATTTTTCCGAAAATATCGACGGAATAACATTGGAGCGTAGGTGATCTGGTATTCCATGGATTTTTTGTCGCATGGACAGATCAAAAAGGAATTGCAAAAGTATGGGAAGCAAACTTGGTTGGAGATGCCTGGTGAAGGGTGCACTTCATGGGTAAGGTACTCATGGTATAAAGACATAAAACTTGACTGAGGAGTCAGTTGTAGTAGATTTTCGAAGTTATCAATCACCAATGGATTCATGATCTTGCAACGAATGAGAAATCTGTAGGATAATTCTGTGAACCGAAGAGTAAGCAGGGGTACTCCTGCCAAAACTTCGAGACTCATCGTATGTGTCGAATGCAAACACCCCATGGCTATACGCAAGCAACGATATTGTATCCTCTCCGGCTTGAGCTTGTATCCTCTCCAGCTTGATTACAAATATGAAAATATGGAAATGTTTCGAATGCACGCCTTATCGAATTGGTCTTGGAATCAGCTACAGGGTTGTGTGAAACTTTACATATGTACAGACAAATATTCATTGATCAACATTTCGATAACAGCACCTACATAAACATTATCCAAACTGACATAATTTTCCTAATCGAACTGAACATAAATAAAAGGAAGGAAAATTAGTGAAAAACATCATACCGTACTTCTGTGTACTTATATATATACTAGCTGACCCGGCAAACTTCGTCCCGCCCACAATTGCTTTTCTGATTTAAATAATTTCGAACACTCACGCACTCATATTCGCAGTATATAATTTCTTTCTTGACATATACACCTGACGCAGACTGATACACATCAATCTTGATACTGACCGTTGCTGCGTTCTTGAGTCAAATCGTGAGGAACGGACACCAAATCGTTTTTATTTATAGGTCTCATAAAGGTCTTCGGTCTTCGAAGTGAAAGGAGCTGAGTGGTATTCACACAACTGGAAAAAAATAGTATAGTTTTAGGGAGTAAAAACTTGAAAATACTGGAAAAATAAAAAAGTTGCATTAAACTGTGGAAATAAATAAAAAAAATGCTGAAGTTTTTTTTCCCTTTCGCTGGTTTGCTGGTATGTTCGAAAAAAACTGATAATATACAGGAAAAACTGGAAGGTTGGCAACTCTGATCATGGCACAAACGAGAACGATAGAAGTCTGTTTCGGTTAGTATTAAGTGTACTGGCTAGCAGTGAACCAAAACGTCATGATCGCTTGCGGTGCTCGAAGTTTTTATTCTTCTTTACCTCTCATTGGTTACATTTCAAACCAATTACCTGCTTCAAACACCATGCAATCAACAGGCATCGTTTCTAGCTTTGTTTATTCACTTGGTGTAACAAAAGTGAGGAAAGTAGCATGACCCATTGTGGTTCATTGAATGTTGACAGATTTCCAAACACTGGTACGCTTCAGACGAAGGTGATTGATTATTACTGAGCACACTACTAGAAAACAAGTTTTCCGAGTCAAATTCAAGCTCGGATATTGTAGTAGTGTGCGTAACCAGCGGAATAAGATCGTCAGCTCGAGATGAAACTGCACGGAATTGTGCCTTTCCATAAAGTTGGGTATATTTATCGCACAACCAGAACAAATTCTGTTTATGCATCAGCATCGCACGCGTAACACCACAGGAGCATGACTCATGCGGAAATTAACACCAGAATAACCACGAGAGACAACATATTCATAGCCCGTGATTCCACTTTGTAAGTTCACCGCCTTTATCCTCGGAAAAACTTGACCTAAACTATCGCCCTTGAGAAAGACCATCTTGGTCGCCGCCACCGACTGGTTGCGATTTGGATGACTGTTAAATCGTGAATAGATATTTTGGCGTGTGTAACTTTGTACTATCAAAATTATGTTTGTAATAGGGAATGCATGTTCATTATCGAGCATATTACAGTATCTTGAACTAATAATTATCTATTACGATTCAGCAAATACATGGAAAGATCCACTGATTCATTCAGAGGATCTTTTCGTGTGTTCTCTAGCAAAGCGTTCGTTACGAATTTACTTTCACTCGTTCGTTCCCAGCTGAGTTTAGTTCGATGCGCAACTCTTACAAATCTATCCTTAAGGTAAATGTACCAACAGTTGCGGGAGCTAACATTGTACCTATATTTGTGGTATCCATTGATCTTCAGTTGTACAACGTCATCGCACAACTTGTAGGCACAAAAGGAAAAAGATTCAGCACGATTCAGGGATCACGCTAATTTGGTAGTCCTACGGCAACTTTGCGATTGTATCTCAGATATAACCCATCTCTAGTTTTTTTCTTCCATGTAATTATTTATTGCTATCGCAACTATATTATCACTGGTTTTGACAGCCACTTTTGACGTAGGACTACGGCTTTCATTAACACTCCTATACTCGCGCATTGGTCTGTCAGACCGAGAAATCAATAATTCGTTCATTTCTCAGAAAATATCAACACTACGACTTTGCGATTCTCTCTAGCTTCATTATGCGTCGTTCGTCATCGTTTAGCGTATCGCATGTGTTGGAACAAAGGGGACGTGTGCCACTTTTCTACCACTTTCGGTCTGACACACCGACGCGAGTATAGGAGTAACTTTTTTGGACAAGTTGATTTCAGTTCCTTTTTGTAACTGGATTGAACGGATCCATATATTAACTATTCGTCGTTAGAGTCATACGTTCAAAAGCAAAATATAAATGTTTGACTTTCGTATAGTTATTCGCTAAATATAATGGTCATACATATACACACTCGTGAAAGAATTTCACTGGTGGAAGAATAGTAAACAGTAAACTATAAACTAATCGGTGACTTATGGTAATTTTGAACAGTTACAGTTTCGGGGATATTTTTTTATAATGGACAATATCAACAAGAAAACAAGAAAAAGAAAAGGAAGTTCCTAGAAATCATTTCATATCATCTTTTAATGCCCATCTATAAAAAGACATTAATTCTTAGTTTACCAAGGATACAGAGACGAAGAATATGCAAACTTTATATTCCAGAACCTTTATCATCTGGCAATTATCTGGAAGGTCGTTATACATTCTTCTCTTCGATAAAAGACCCGAAAAATACGCAACAACTGCATGAAATGTATAAAATATGTTTGTTACGAGTATGCAGTATGCTATGTATGCACAATCGATTCATACGTTTTTATGTTATTTTATAACTCTTTATACTTCCATTAATTGTATTCAGTTGCTTACTTTTGATTAATAACAGTGAAAAATTTGAATTTCGTTATTTGTGTTGGAGTATCGAAAATTACTCTGTTTTGAGGAGGCTGAATTAGAAGACTATTAAAACATAATAAAGACGAAGGAAACATATTTTTTTGAGTTTTTTCATTCAATCATACCTTCTTCTTCAAATAAATGTCAATAAAGCCTGAAAAATACACAATGTCAACATTACAGAGAAGTTCAATTTTCGGTCTGTGACACCGTGCGCGAGTATACGTGTTATGATTTTGCACGCGAGTACAGGAGGGTTAAGGGTGACAAATCAGAAAAAAAGTCACGTTTTCATGAAATAAAATTAACGTTAATAACTATTTTAGCTGTTAACGGATTTTGGCGATTTGAATACTAATCGAATCGGAAATTCTCTAAGATTTATTTGATATGCTATACATTACAATCCCATAGTCTGTAAATGGTTTAAACTGATGAAAAGTGGAAGCATTCCCATTTTTCCATACATTTGTTCTGTCCACTTGTGTGCTTACCTAACCGTGCTGTCAATAACGTGAAACTTATGCAGCCGCGAGAATAGAAACAACGAAGGGGATAACGAAGAGAGAGTATTTACGTCGTAAGCTCCACCCTTGCACAATAATTACGCTGTCGCTAGCGTATAAATATTGCATCTCCGCTGAGGAAAGCTCTCGCTTCCCGTTTGGCAAGCAATATCGTTGCCGGCGAGCGTCGAGCGAGAGTGAATCGTCTTTCTCATTCTGTGTTATCTTACTTTCCCCTCAAGCTGTGGAGGTGAGCTCACAATAGAAATGGTTCTTCTGCTGGAATACTATTTGTGATTTAGTTTCACGTTTCAATCGCAAAACTGTCTCCACCAAGGATGATTTTTTTTCAATCAATTTATTTGCAAGTCTCAATCGCATAAGCTTTGCGGAGCCGCTAATTCAAAACTTGTTTACAGAAAATTTCATTTTCATTCTATAATAGTAGGATTCGATCGAATACTAGCGGTTTACTTGAGGTTAGAAGGGCAACATTTTTTGTGGAACAGGTCAGGTTAGGGGTATGGATAAGTGGTACCGTTATCTTAACCGAGGGCTGCCACACGTATTGCAGTATTGTGCATAATGACCAGAGATAGCATTTGGTGTTCGACTGGCTGTCAAGGGTGGGCAACCGGGAGATGAGGGGATAAGGATGACTTCTACGCAATACAACTGCAAATGCACCCCACCAAGCAAACGTCTCTTCTGGTCAATAATACTAACAAAAGGGTTAATTTCGAGAAGAGTGCTAAATGATTAGAGGTGTATGTATATTAAGTCGCTTCAATCCAGTGTTTGGCTTTGGTTGTACGGCGTCGTGCACAAATTACGTAACGCTAAAAATCCGGATTTTGGAACCCCCTCCCCCCTCCCCTACGTAACGCAATTTCCTATCTCCAATACACAGAAAGTAACGAAAGTAAGTTCACCATTTTTGATTAACAAAATGCACGCGCTTTCTGAAATAAACCACGTTAAAAGTTATGACTTTATAGTTTACTTTTTCCTCCAGTTCAATTCTGTGAGAAAAAATTACCGGAAAAACGTGCTTTAATCAACAAAATGTATGAATTTGTTAAATTTTATGAACAAAATGCCGTGATTCTGCAAGCTATTTTATCTGTGTAAGTCATTTTCGTGTACGATACAAAAAATCTGGCACACCTGTAGTATATGTCAAACCACGTTGACAACACCCTAGATTTTTTTTTGCAAATGCTTATAGCGAATTCGTTTTTAAACCTGAGTCAGTTCCAAACTGACTCTATAATAAAAAAAACGTTTTCAGTTTCACGAATCAGCGGTTTGTTGGTGTGCGTTATATAGTCTGATTTGTTTATATTTGTGATGACAAATGTATAGTTTCGACGTCTGATGGCGATATTAGTGCTTGGGAGGTAAATTATTCTCTACCAGATCAGAAGGGCCAAGTGCAGTGTAAAAATATAAAAGTTTGAATGAAAATTTCTACTTCATATTGTTTGATTACCTAACACAAGTAGTACTGATACTCACTTAACCTTTTGTCGATGTGTTTCCTGTTTGTTTCACAAATAATTGCTATTATAATATAAAACCATCATCAGACACAGTTTTCGTCCAATATGTTTTTTGCAATTTCGGAAAAAACCTCTTATTTTATCACATGAAATGAAAAACTGATACGTTAAAGTAAATTTTCATTCATAACATTGATTTTGAAAGCATGTTTTTTTCCACCTGAATATACATCATTATTTTCGCCTCCCAATAAAAGCACACGTAGCTTAATGCCGTCTACGCGAATATATTCTTCAAAATCAGAATCCGAATTGGATTACGATTCCAATAATACAAAAGCAAAAGCAGCAGGTTTTCCATTTTCATAGTCTTTATTTTTAGATTTTACAAAACAATACTCGGAACTTGACAGTTCAGTATAGTTGTATTGGTATACCCAGCCGGGTGCTATGATTGATGCTAGGAGCGTTAGCAAAATCTCAAGCAGAACTGTCAGTGGGATACCCAATTCATATGAAAACAAAGGGAAAATGTCAGTGGGATACCCAATATGTTGGCTCCTGTCAGTTCAATGGGGGTTCTCTAAAGACGTCACCCGGCTGGGTATACCCGAGCGCGAACCCGAGAAACATCTCAGTGCGAAATTAAAAATTATGTAGAAATGAAGTCTTTACCCCTTTACCCCAAAGAATGTCAGTTTTCATTATTCAATTATTTATAACATGAAAGTTTAGTAATTTTACATTTAAAAATGAAGTGTTCGGAATTTGAGACTGTTCAGAATTTGAGACAAAACGGTACTTAGATATAAAGATTCAACTGTTATTTCCACCTTTTGTTCTCTATTGTGTAGGCCACAGCCTGCTATATTCAGCAGCTCTCGTCGCGCGAGATCAAGGTGATGGATCGTCTGGACGAGGCCACTGCCCTGATTGCCGCAGCAACCCATGACATAGACCATCCTGGCCGCTCGTCGGCCTTCCTGTGCAATTCGGACAACATGCTGGCCCTGTTGTACAACGATATCTGCGTGCTGGAATCACACCATGCCGCTACCACCTTCCGGCTAACGATGGGTAATCGGAACGCCGGTTTCTACCTTCAACTTGTGATATATCATATTGCTTTCATCTTTCAGATGACGACAAGATCAACATCTTCAAACATTTGGACAGGGAAACGTACAAGCTGGCCCGCTCGGTCATCATCGATATGATCCTGGCGACGGAAATGACTCGACACTTCGAGCATCTGGCCAAGTTTGTGAGCGTCTTCGGGACGGAAGTGGACGCCAAGGAAGCCACCCATGATAACGACGACAATCAGATCCTGGTCCGACGGATGCTAATCAAATGTGCGGATGTGAGTAACCCAACCAGACCGCTCAAGTTCTGCGTCGAGTGGGCGCGCCGAATAGCGGAAGAGTACTTCACCCAGACGGACGAGGAGAAGCGAAGGAACCTACCGATCGTGATGCCGATGTTCGACAGGACCACCTGCAGCATATCGAAGAGCCAGATTGGATTCATCGAGTACATCATACACGACATGATGGACACCTGGAACAGTAGGATCGATTTGAACAATGAACACAGTTTGCACAACTCTAATGTTCTGATTCATTATCGTAGGTTTCATCGAGATGCCAGAAATCATCCGTTACATGGAGCAGAACTACTCCAAGTGGAAACTGTTCGAAGAGCAGGGCATCAACACGCTGACCGACATCAAACGGAAGCAGCTCACGCTCAACAGCGAGGCGGCCGGTACGACCTCGGTTGAGGAGCTTTAGGATTGTTTTCTTGAAGGAATGTGGATGATTAGGGTTAACGATACATTTGTTCATTTTTAAGTTTCAGTTCATGTTACCTATAAACCCTCTGTGTAAACTGTTGTGAAGTGTTGCAGTCGAAGACTATGCCGAATGTTATAATGTGTGAACTCAATTCTCTATTGAAAGGCATATATTTAAATGTTCCGATGATTTAACTACGTCTTTGAACCGTTTACTTTGACGAAGGATGTTAAGTGTTATCAACTATATCTAAGGGGCTCAAAATAAAAGGGGTGTAAGTGACATCATCGATTTCTCTCCATCGGCTCTCTCTTTTGTTCATAACTTAGCTGCAAACACATTCTCAGCTGTATTTAACAATGTGAAAGATAGGTCAAAACCAGAGATGCCAGGTTTAAAGACATGTCTTCAACAATTTTGTCATTTGACTTACTGGAAGTCATTTGACTTACTGTGAAGACATTTTGAAGACATTATGAAATATGTGAAGAAATTTCAGAGCGATAGTGTACATAGATTCTTTGGAGATATTAGTTCCATCAAATGTCAACTATTGGCCGAAAATATCGTCAAAAAAAATTAGGACTTTTGTTTCAGTGTCATTTGCGCTCGAGAATTCGAATGATTGGGACATTGTATTTCTATTATTTCGGGCCTATACTATACAATAGATTAATTTAGATCTTTCAAACGATCACTTCACAAATCGAAGGTTTTCCGGTTACATAAAATTTCAATAATTAGTTTCATAGATATGGTTTGAGTTACAACCCAAGCTGAACCAAAGCTGAGTTATAACCAAAGCAGAAATACACGAATTGTGTTTTTACAGTTCCGTTTTTGTGAAAAAACTGGAGCTATATTCAATCAATTAACGGTTTATCAAGCCAATTATCATTTCGAAACTCATAAAATTTAGTTCACAGTTGATGATGATTGAAATGAACCTCAAAACTTCAAAATAAGTTTAATGAAATGCGCTATATAACAACACCAATTAGAACAAACATTGATTAAGCTATCAAAATTTGTTCAAAAGTAAGTTATGAATTTTAGTTCCGATAAGATGGTGAAGACATTTGAAGACACTTTTTCGTACCATTTGAAGACATTTGGAAAAATCACCTGGCATCCCTGGTCAGAACCGAGATGGAAAATGTAAGGTGGGAATGTTTTTGAATCTGTAACGTCACAGATTTTGTTTATGTGTGTTACTTTTCTTATAATAGCCCACTACACGAGATAAAAATTGTTATTAATTGTGAAAATAATCAGATGGAATGAACGAACCAGTTTTTTTGTTTAAACAATGCTAGCGTTCAAAATCATAAGGGCCCAACTGACATTTCAGCAGAAACTGAAATTTTAGTATTATTGAGGTGGTCTAAACTTAATTTCAATTCAATTTTACTTCTCATCACGTCGACCAAAACCAACTTCTTTCAACGTTATTCGTTGACACATTCAATTTTGTATCATTTGAGTAACTGACTGTTATGCCTGCTATGTGAACTTCCTATCTTCCTGGTTACTAATGCAATCAAAGTTTAACACAACCGAAACCAGTGAATCTTCCTACCTTCTATTCTTCATCTCGGGTCAGAGCCTCATCTATCGTATTCTATAGAAAACTCAAATTGGATCGTTTTTGCAGTAGAGTTATTTACTAAAGAAAAAGTTGATGAAGGTAAATCGATCAAGTCACTTACACCCCTTTCCTTCTGAGCCCCTCGACTAAAGAAGAAGTCGTTGCGAGATAACCTGTGGTCACATTCAACAACTACTTTTTGTATTCTACACTATCACTGAACTTCATTATCTAATGCTTAGAAAGCAAACGCATAGGAATGTTTCAAGTTCGATAACCACTTGATCGGAAACCGGTTCAAACAATGGGGCATCGGTTATATGCTCTCAGGTTGATCATACTGACCACGAGAGGATGCTAATTTATCTGGCTAGAAGCCAGAAAAAATCAGCGTTTCAATAAGCCTACATTATAACCCAAATCTACAGCTTTTTCGTCTTCCAGTGATGCTAACGAACGCATCCGTCTTTGAACAACTATTTATTTTAAAAGATGCCTAAATCCACCTATGGAATGAGTGATGTCGCAACTGTTACAATAGTTAAATGTTAAAATATATGTCATTTAGAATGAACACACAATATTAGGAAATGTTTACAGCAGATCTATCAAAAATCAAATGATTTTAAATTGCCGTATCAATGAATTTCTCGGCAGCCCCAAAAATGTGGCTGATTGAATGTTTGCAGGGTCTAAACTAATTATACATATATACTACACAAGTGTACTAAGTGGCTTATTCACTGAATTAGAAGAAGAAGAAAAAATTACCGTAAAACCGTTCAAAAATGTGTTTGATGAAACTAATATGAAACTAGGAATCAAGAGTTAGAAGAAGAACAATTGTCGTTCTGTCCAATCACTTAGTGTAGAATATGTTTTAAATGTCTTACTTTCTAGCTAACAAAACCACAACCTTGAATGGTTGACAACAATGGTTTCTCAATCAATCCATTAACGTGCAAATGGAAATGAACAAACAAATGACACACAAAAAAAACACGGCATAGACTAATATCTGATTACTACTATTTACGAAGAATAGAACAAAACCCATTCACACTATCTTCGATATGCGGGCCATATCACTTTTTTTTTTACACTAATCTTATTGTATTCATTGATTGAGCAGAATAGGAGAGCAAGGAAGATAGCAGCAGCAGCATTATCAAATTTCTAACGGAATGTTAACTGATTATAAGTATACACGCAAATACGTAACGTGACGTCACGCGAATCAATCACTTTCACGTGAAGGTGAAGGCAAAAAAAAATGTTCACTTAACAATCGGCCAACTCAAAACTTCATACCCACACACACAAACACAAATATAACTATAGTTTACTGTATTCAGAATGGATCGTTGTAAATTAGATACTAATATTTAAATTATATTTACCTACTGTATATTCGACGGTTTTGGAAATTGGAACCGTGTGGGCAACCAAACGATGGGACATAGTGAGAATATTAAATGTTAAACTGAATCTGAAATCCAATTGAAACCTAGCTAACATTTACGGGGCAAAGAAGCTACACAAATCGTAGCAGAATCAATGCAAAACCAATGCTGTCGGATGTTACACTGAAGTTCTGAATGAAGAATGACAAACAATGAAGTCTTGGTGGAGTTGAGAGTTTAATTCTTAAAAATATCACCATCCGCCTTCTACACCGATCAAAGCGCTCCGGTTCAGTACTCCGCCCAATACCTCTCTATCCGATAGTTGACCAGAATGTAACTGGAACATCATAGGCAGGGTTGCCAATAATATTTTTCAAAAAACTGGAAGATTGCTCTTAAAAAACTGGAGGAAAACTGGATCTGTAAAACCATTTTATTTTAGGAAGATCGGCTATGATTTATCTAAAATGATTTTTTTACCCATTCAATGCTTGAGAAATAGAATTTTCCTTGAAGCTTCGTGTAGTGTTTATATGTAGTTCATAAAACTATAACTGTAATTACATTCCATTCTTTGTTCTACGAGGCTTTAACATTTGCAGTTCATTCGCCTCTAGTAACTGTTATTACTGTAAAACAATATTTTAAGGACGGTTTTTTACGGACATAACTTGAAGTGTCTCGTATTTATAGCTTCATGTCCATAAAACCGCTGATAGAAGATCGTCGCAAAACTGTGAATAGTTCGATATCTCAAAAAGATACGAATTAGCATGAGATACGATGTAAAACACTAAAGAAAAATAACATAAAGAACTTCCCACAATATTTTTTCAATACTCAAATAAGCACATTCAATGCCGAAACAACACTGCTCAAGTATTACTTTGGTATTGAAATTATCAAATATTTGTATTGAGAAACTATTTTTCTCATTTTTTTTAAATTATTAATTGGTAATTTACTTCTTATATCAGACTTGTCCAAACCAAATTTGGTATCAAGATCAAAATATTCTTAAATATTTCCTCCTACTCGGGAAAGTATGTTTGAAAAAAAATATACAATGTATGCTTTCTTGCAAACTAAGCATTTTACCAGTAGTGGATGAAATGATAGATCAATTGATCTGAACTTCAGAATGATTTGGAGGACCTAGAACATCTGGTATTTATATAATTTAAGCACAGTGTAGCACATTGCTTCTTACGATTGGGTGGGTAGGCTGTTGAATAAGATAAAAATGGAGTGATACCCTGTTTTGAAGTAGTTTGATAAGTTTCCAGCTTTTGGAAAAAAAAACTCTTTGTTTTGGCATTTTCGATACAACACCGACGAATTGAACGAAATGGGAAGAACCAAATAACAACCTCGCCTGTCGCAGAAGTCCATAAGGTATAACACGACTGAAAAACAGTGTATTTTCATCACATGCACTCCGCGCTGACCGTATTAAATCCGGAAGTGTAAGCAACACTGAGTTGACTGTGTAAGAAAAGAATGATCGATCCAAATTGAACGATAAATGGCAAAACATAAAATTGCTCAAGGCATAGGAAGGTAAAGGGAGAGGTAATATTTTTCATTGCAAATTTATTTTACATAGAATGGTTAAAACTAGTAAAACATATAAAAAAAATTGATAAACTGGACAATATTCCAAAAAACTGGGAGATTTTAGGGTTCAGCTGGATGACTGGATCGAGGAAAAAAACTGGAAGAATTCAGTTTAAACTAGAACATTGACAACGCTGATCATAGGACTTCTTCTTCTTCTTCAATGGCACTAACGTTCCTAGAGGAACTTCGCCGTCTCAACGTAGTATTACTTGCGTCATTTGTATTAGTACTTAGTTAAGATTTCTATGCCAAATAACCTTGAATGCATTCTGAGTGGCAAGCTCTAGAATACGCGTGATCACAGTGCAAGTCGGAGGAAATTTCTTTGACGAAAAATCCCCCCGACCAGAACGGGAATCGAACCCGAACACCCGGCATGTTACTTATGACGCTAACCACTCGGCCACGGATGCACGGATCATAGGACTTACTGAAGGTTATAAATCGTTTATTGAGGCACTCTTATTTGTATACTTCCAAATTAATGATGTTATCCGTTACAAAACGCTGATTCTCTTGCCGAATCATGAGGCTTTTCGCGAACTTATCCACTTGAATCTGCTCGGAGCCTCGCCGCGAACAGATGTATTATTTAACGACCGGGATTGGTTTGGAAACAGTTTTGGCATAAGGTAAATGCTTTATTGCTTTGTCCAACCGAAAATATGATCATGGTTTGTCCACTTTTTTAAATACTCTAGTTCAGCGCACCTGTGTCAAATCAGGTGGTCAAATGTTTCCAAACATATAAATAAAATAGTCTTTATCAAGATTTACAGTAGTTTTATAGGATAATTTAACGGATTCATATGTGTTAAAGGTTTATAAAGTCCACCTTCTATTGGTATCGAGGCGTCCCTCACTTGAGCTAACTTTTAATCAACCGCCAGATGATTGTTTGGTACGTATTCAGACCTTTTCTGGATTATAACACTTACAAATATTGTAAACATCATTCTTGCACACCATTTGGGTCAGATTCATACATGTAATTAATGCATCTCGATGACCTCAATTCTGATCATGGTTTGTTCAAGGCGCTGATGTTGGTTTGTCCGCATTGTCCGCATCCGCTTGGCGCGCTGCTGTTTGTTTATGTTGTCCTTCGTGCAGAAATAAAATGTTCCTGTGTTGAGTGATGTTCAAAATGCCCAAGAAAAGGCAATATTCTGAAGATAACCTGAATTATGAATGGATCAATATGATGGCAGTAAACTCAAGTAATGAGAAATGCAACATCTTCCTTAAAATTGGAATTTATTCATTCAAAATTAGTGATTTCTAAAATCGGACAAACCATGATCATTTTTTGGACAAATCATTATCATAATTTCTCTTTCAAAAACCTCGTTATAAAACATAAAAAAATAGATAATTTGAGTGCCTTATGGTGTTATCAACAACTAGAGACCTGGGGCTTTTCAACAAACCCAAACTTGTCTTGATTATATGTAATTTTCATTAAGAAAATCCGATTTGCATTTACAAGTTGCGTGAAAACACCCTAAATCGCACAAACCAAAATCATTTACCCTATGTTTCATCGTCGATCAAGACACATTCATCGCATTTCGTCAGCACCTGTCTATTTGGTTCGTTGTTTGAGGCTTCGGTTAGGGTTCCCAATTGCTCGGTAACGCGTGTAGCCTTCCCGAGACCAATACACGCACAGTATATTGATCAGCATTTGGGTTTTGCTCCAAATCATAATACGAGACGTTAGAACCTCGACTTCGGAATGACTCACTACCGCAGTTGACGATTAACCCTTATATACTCGCGCATACGTTCTGACAGACCAAGAATCAATGAGGTGGCTGAATTAAATGACTATTAAAACTGAAGAAAAGTTGAAGAAAAAACAGGAAGTGGGTTTATCTATGGTATAACCGCAAGGGTGACGTAGGACTATCGTTGATTTAGAGATCATTTGTTTGAAGTTGAATCTAAATCCATTCTGAATGAATAAATAAATGAATATTTGGGGGACTTTTTCGAAAACGACAGCGTTACGTTGGAGGCACAAGGTTCTATGCATCCAATATAGGATACGAAAAACCTTGTTCTGAAGAATAATCTTCAGAAGCTTTCCTGCTAACTGCACTTGATTGACAAATCACAAACCCAAATGTATTATATGGATATTTTATGGATAGAAAACATTAAAATAAACTCTTTCGCTTGAATGTAATTTTCAATTCCAAGGGAAACTGGCAGATTAGTTTTCCAGCAACGATTAGATATTTCCACATTTTCCTCGATACTGGAAGCCCACCAGTGGTTAATACTAACTCGATAACCACCTGTTAATAGTACATGATTGAAAAATATTTGGTCACAGTGTTACATGGATAGAACACATTCAAATAAACTCTTTCACGTGAATGTATTTTTAAATTCCCAGAAAAACTGGCAGATTATTTTCAGTAACGATTAGATATTTCCACATTTTCCTCGATACTGGAAGCCCACCAGTGGTTAATGCTAACTCGATAACCATCTGTTAATAGCACTTGATTGAAACATATTTGGTCACAGTGTTACATGGATAGAAAACATTCAAATAAATTCTTTCACATGAATGTATTTTTAAATTCCCAGGGGAACTGGCAAATTATTTTCAGTAACGATTAGATATTTCCACATTTTCCTCGATACTGGAAGCCCACCAGTGGTTAATGCTAACTCGATAACCATCTGTTAATAGCACTTGATTGAAACATATTTGGTCACAGTGTTACATGGATAGAAAACATTCAAATAAATTCTTTCACATGAATGTATTTTTAAATTCCCAGGGGAACTGGCAAATTATTTTCAGTAACGATTAGATATTTCCACATTTTCCTCGATACTGGAAGCCCACCAGTGGTTAATGCTAACTCGATAACCATCTGTTAATAGCACTTGATTGAAACATATTTGGTCACAGTGTTACATGGATAAAAACATTCAAATAAACTCTTTCACATGAATGTATTTTTAAATTCCCAGGGGAACTGGCAGATTATTTTCAGTAACGATTAGATATTTCCACATTTTCCTCGATACTGGAAGCCCACCAATGGTTAATGCTAACTCGATAACCATCTGTTAATAGCACTTGATTGAAACATATTTGGTCACAGTGTTACATTGATAGAAAACATTCAAATAAACTCTTTCACATGAATGTATTTTTAAATTCCCAGAGGAACTGGCAGATTATTTTTCAGCAATGATTAGATCTTTCCGGAACTTTCTCGATGCTGAATGGCATCCAAACGGAAAGAATTCTGCGCGTGTATGTGTCGATCCTTCGCCGTCCACCTCCTCCAGCACGTTAGGCAACGATGTTGTCTTGTCGATGTCCTCACGAAAAATGAATGTGTCTCACCACCAGAATATCGCTTAAGTATGCTTTTTGTGTGTGATTGAATCGAGAGAAGGTGTGGTTTACGATGGCAATTTGGAAGGCAAACTAGAAGGGAATGAACTCTCTGAGCTCTAAACTTTCGGCGACTGAGCAATAATCGATTGCGTACGCATACAATATTGGATACGGAAATATCCTACTGATGGGGAAGAATAATCTTCAGAAGCTTTCCTGCTAATTACACTTGGTTGAAAAATTACAAAATCAAATGTATTTGATCGCTGTGTTATATGGTTAGAAAACATTAAAATAAACTCTTTCACATGAATGTATTTTTAAATTTCCAGAGGAACTGGCAGATTATTTTCCAGAAATGATTAGATCTTTCCGGAACTTTCTCGATGCTGAATGGCATCCAAACGGAAAGAATTCCGCGCGTGTATGTGTGTGTAGCGATGTCTTCCCGGGGAACCGTTTGTGGCATCACTCTCCTCCTGGTGGATTCCTTTCTGGCCTAGGGCGCACAAACAGGCTCTTGGTGACACCGTTCATCCGCGCTTTCATGATAAACGTAGAGCTTCACCACAACAGCGACAACATGCGCCAATCGCTGTTGAATTAGAACTGAGTGGATTTCCGAGTGGCGCTCGCTTATATACCGATTGGTGATTTCGATAGCCTGTTTTGAAAGCAATTTTAAGACTATTGAAACAAGTTTTTGGATCAAAAAGTAACAAGTATAGAACGCGTAGACATTTTATCTTTCGAATGAAGTGTTTATCATACCATTTCGTTCAGTTGTTTAGGAGCTATTAACGCTCAAAATCTCGGTCTCCGGCGTAACGCTTTCGTTTTCGAAACTTTGATTTTACACCCCGGTATAGAAATGAAAGACGTAGTCCTACGTCAAAAATTTTCTGGAGTGTTTTCATTCAATTATATTTTTTTCTTTAAATAAATGCCAATAACAATACCAATACCAATAATACAGAGACACGCACAGTCCGTGAGTCTACTAGTACAGGAGGGTTAAGAAATCCACTTCGACGCTTTGTTTGCTCTTTGCGGGCAGTCATTTTTATCAGCTCGAGCCACATTGTTACCAGCCCCCGAGTTTGTTTTACCCCATTTGTATATTTATTTAGGCTCATTAGCATTTAGCTGTAACAGAGCCTGATTTTAATCGTGTACATGTTACATGTTACATCGTATCTGTAAATTGTACATTATACGGTGGCAATTTTCAGGCAAAAGAATATTCCTTCTGTACCATTGCATATGATACGTTACATAGTAGCCATTCAGGAGTATGAGTATTCCTTCTGACCATTCCATCAATCAGTTAGACCACCGGACAACGGAGACAGTTGATATGATCATTGTTGTGTTATTTATAGCACAACAGCCCGACGTTTCTTGCAGTACAGAGTAGTTGTTTGAATGCACCGGTTATCATTCCACCATAGAACGATCTCCTTCACTGATGATTGTTGCGTGGACGTAATTATTCTATAACAACACAAAGATGGTTAATTGAGGGCCCTGAGTTTTGAACTCACGATCGATGTTGACGTAGGACTACGTCTTCAGTAAGGATCTCAAATCAAAAAAACAGATCAGGTTTTTACGAAATAATGGTAACGTTAATAATTATATTTTGCTTCAAACGTATTATGATATTTGCATACCGATCGAATCGCATATTCTCTAAGATTTGTTTGACATTCCATACATTGGAATCTCTTAATCTTTTAAATTGATTAAAATTAGAAGCCAATCCAAAGCCAAGCCCAGCAAAAAAAAAACAGAAGCCAAGCAACAAACCATTCTATCCTGGATTCCTCGAGTCGAGAAAGACGCACCACGCTACGCCACGATACGGGGTACAGACTAAGGGGGGTTGCTGATTAATGGTCAGCTGCATCCCAATAGGAAGTATCCTGTGTCGGGCACACGTACAGAGCATTGTAGACTGCAACATCCCAATTATGAGAACACTTGTAATACTAACCTCGAGCCAACCGCGTGTAATCGGTTACATCATACTAACATAGTTGTAAGGCCGAAGTAAGTTGTCGAAGTATTGAACTCCCGGCCCTGTCAGGCTGACGCCATATGAGCCTTACTAAAAATATATATTTTGGAAGAAAAAATTAGAAGCATTCTCGATTTCCCATAGATTTATCCTGCTCATTTGAATGCTTACCTATTTATACCGCAAATAAGCGGAGAACAAACACTGACACGTGTGGTCGGAAACTGTAGAGAGAGGAAATATTACAGTTAGAGCCCCGCCCTATGAGTATAGTGAGTATAGTGACTTTCAGCACATTCAGCTGGTTCGTCACTTTACTTCCATTTCGGAAGAATGTCGAATGTCGAAAATGTAACATATTTTGGAACATGAAAAGTTTGGCATAATAAGGTAACAATTCAAAAATTGAGCCATGTGCTTAGTATACGGACGAGTTCTGGTGAGTTATTTTCAATCCCACCAAATAAATCGGATAAATTTTATCTTTACTTGTATTTTTATATGAACTTTCGTCGTTCATACGTTTGACGATTCATTACAGCAGATAGTTCTAAAAGTAATCAAAAGAGCTCTGGTTTCCAAATTGATCTGAATTAATTCGGGTGTTTCTGTTTGGAATGCTTTGTTCAACTTATTAATCAATGGCAAAGCGTAGTTAAAAAAAATACCACTTTGTTGACGTAGAACTACGCTGTTATTTTGTTCAAGGCGCTTGTTAATAACTTCGCTCTTCTCAACTGAAGACCTATCTATTAATATTTCCGGTCTCGATTAGCTTAGCTGTCGTGTTTGGTGGAGATAGTTTCGCTACTGTCATGTGAAACCAAATGACACACCAAATTCCTGAACTATTATTTTCTTGGTAAGCCGATGATAGCCTAGTTTGATGATTCCCCACACAATTGTGTAATTCAGAACCTTAATGAAATGGCGTCAGTTTGATATAATGATTGCAATGCCAGAGATGTCACCGAGTAAGTAATTTGGTCACGTATACATCTCAATCCGGTACGAAGACATGTTATGACGCAAAACAAGGAAGAACAATGTTCCAAATGTTCATTGATTCGTAGCTAGAACGATATTGAAAGTTTGCCTCAGCGAGATCCAATAGTTATGCTCCAGGCAAATATTCCCCTTCGTTCTTCCTTTTCTTCTTTTCTCTGTTCACGGTGACTTTAAATCATTTCCCTTCGTTGATCGCCGATATGTTGCTCGTTATAGACGGCAGGGGTAGGGAGGCTCACAAATGAGCAGAAATGTATGGGAAAATGGAATTGGAATTCATCAATTTAAACCGTTTACATATCAGGGGATTGTAATAGCATAAAAAAACAAATGTTAGGGTATTTCCGATTCGTTTGTTATGTAAATCGTCTAAATCCATTCGCGGTAAAAATAGTTATTAACGTTAACTTTATTTCATAAAAACGTGAACTGTTTTCTGATTTGGCACCCTTAATGAAAGACGTAGTTCTACGTTAAAAAAGGAAAATAGCTTAATTCATCAAGTGGTTCAAATGATTCAAAATTCACTATTTGGTTTCGTGTTTAACTTGGACGACGACTTGGAGCCATCTTGATGCGGACGAATTCAGAATTTCCAATTGTTTGAGCTCTAATGTATCCTAAATTGAGTTAAACTCATTTGTTCGCTTTGGACTGTGCGAAAACAATTATCTATCAAATCTATTTCTCAATATATTTCAATAAAAGTCCAATGCAAAAAAGAATTTCAGTAATTTGACCACACACAAAGAAGTTCGGACAACTTTTCTCGGAAAAATGAAACGAAATTATCTTTACCCATCATGATTAATGCACCGTGAGATGAAAAGCCGCACAATCGTAGTTTATAATCTATTCCATTCGCGAAGAATTCACAAACAATCGCATCGTAGGTTGATTTGTGATCTGCGTCGTGCAACTCAGTAGATCTATAGAAAGTATATTTCAACTAGAACCTTCTTTTCGCCAAAAATGCAAACTACAACAGCTGAAATTTGTATGGTTCCTAGTTCCATTTTCTTAATCAGTTTATCGTATTGAATTGCTGCGATTACCCCACTAACGAAAGAACTAACTTTCGTTCGGCCTAGTCCTATCATTGGTAAAACTTTTGAATCGTGGTTGAGCGATTAAAAAACATGAGCCAGCTTTCTGCCATACAAATGAAACACAAATTACAGGGGTGCACAAACAACAAACTTCTGCATAACTCGAGAACTAATCAAGCACAATTTGGGATGTGAGGCGTTTAGGGTTTGAGAAATGTTTCTATGATGGTATGACACCCCTCCCTCCTCTGAAATGGAGAAGGGGTCCCGTTAAAATAATACATATATTTCAACCAAACATATTCCAACCAAACATGACAATTGAATTTTTTTTAATGTGATTAAACGCACTCCTACATCTTCTTCTATCTAAATAAATGAAAATGGATCACTGAATGTGTTGATGACAGCATAACTCGAGGAAGGAATTGTCCGATTTAGGACTGTCTTTATTCTATCATATTTTCTGTATAAAAAATTTATTCCATGTAACGGAGAAACATGTTATTTGCAAGTGATTGAAAAATCGTGAACGAGAATTGTATCTGAAAATAATCTGATATTATAATGATGAGTTTTGTTAGAAATACTAGGAATTTTATAGCAAAAGGTAAATTCAACGGGGTCGATTAGAAGATCAATCAATGAACAGTTCTGCGATTGGACCCATGAACTTGCTCATAGTAAGAAAACGTGAATGTTTGAAGGTATTGATAACAAAAAACAAATTTTGAGCGGGACGAAGTATGCCGGGTCAGCTAGTAAATTAATAAAATGTATAGTATAAACATTAAAAAATATGGTTATGATTTTATAATTTTTCTACACATCCAGAGATGCCAACATTCCTGATTTTTCAGAATTTCCGACACTTCTCGGCACGTTCTCTGATATCCTGACAAGCACTCCGTTTTGCCTGATTTTCCTGAAATGATTCTGATTTTTCCTGATTTATGTGTTTTTCTACTATATCAGAATAAACAATATTAGCAATGAATATACTGCGATCCCTGAAATGATTTAGTTTAGTGATAAGATTCAATTCAAAGCAGTGACGAAAAATTCAGAGAATTTCTGTGTATTGGTTTCTTTGCAGTTGACTGTAGTGATGCTGGAGGTTTTGGAGGAAAAAAAGTTACAGGAGGGTTGTGTTCAAGACACGACCGCAGAGTTGACGTAGGATTCCGTTAGGCTATCTGCTGCATGCTGATTTTGGATATGTTTGAAGAATTACATTGTTAAACTCTTCGATAATAATTTGGGTCTGTTTTGTCTGGTTGTTAGGTATTGTTTGTTCACTCCACCAGTGTCCATAACCGAGTGATAGTGATAGGAGGATGGTGAATAGTCATTAGATGGTGCGTATCACGTACCAAAGCCGCCCTCTGTTGTTCTGGACGAGATGGCTCCTGTGTTATGTATGGATGAAATAAACGAAAAAAGGCTCATCAATGTAATAGAAGATAATTATCATTATCGAACACAAATTTGCTCACCAGAAAAAAAAGGTTACTTTAGTATAGAGAAAATATATTTGAAATGGAAAAGGTAATTTCATTTATAATTTTTTATTTTCTGGATGTTTATTCAATCCATTTCCTTTTCGCTTTAAACCCAACGGAACACGATGCCACATGCCTCATATGCCATATGTAGAGCATATGTGAAATCACTTTTTCGAATACTCCTTCATTTTTCCAATTTTGCTCATCGCAAGAACTATCTTTGGGGAAAATATAGCGTTTCAAATTGCAAGTCATGTTAAAACAATAGCTAGCATATACAATTTTACACTTACAGTTGTGCTAAAAGTTTCACAATAAATGATCGGTCATTAATATGAAATTTCACGAAGCTACCAACATAAAAGTTCCAAATTTACATTTTATCTATATTCTATCAAGCATAAGTTCTATTCAGTTCGTTGAAACATCATTAAAAGATTCTTATTGGAACGAAAATAACAAGAAAAAAACACTCGTTCATTGCTCCAAACTTATTCGCCAGCACGTATGCAATCAGCAATGTCCACGCTAGTTACAATGAGCACTATTCATTTGTGCGCGTCGTTAGGTAAACTATCGACCACGAGGGTATACATGCGGATTTCACCCGACACCTTGGATTTGAAATCTCTGTTAGGGAATACATGTCGGTGGGGAAAAAAGCTCACCCTTCTTTCATGTATCTGTAATGCCGATTTCCCTCAGGCAGCTTGGTTTTGATGTCTCTGTTAGGGACCCGCCGCATGTGTCGACAATTTGACCAATCAGAAGCGGGTATTTCCATTATGATAGGGGTTGAGATTTTTCAATTGTTCGATAGTTAGTTTCATGACATATATTATTTTATTCAATGTGAAAAATTGTTATGAAGTGTCGAAATTGATTGACGCAAAAATCTCACCAATCCATCATGAAATGACTTAGCAATAAGCATTTGAAATTGGACAATTTTCTCGGTGCGTTCGATTTTCGATTTTCAATTTGTACCTCAATATGTTCCCGAAAAACGTAATCCTACGTCAAAATATAAATAATCAATAGCTCCGGTGAAACACTGGATTTTCCTCTTCTGCAAGCGTTTATACGAGGGTCACTATTTATATTTCGGGAATTGGCAACACTGATGTCATGTGAGTCCATCTGACGGTTCCATCGTAAAGTTTGACATTTTTGACGATATACGTACTCAGAACATTTTGTCATACGAACGCTATTTGTTTATTTTATATTTAGTTGAAAGTTTGGTCTCGGCAAAAAAATGGAACTGAATCGTGAACATTTATTTATTTCATCTTTATTTCATCTGACTATTTCGTGCGATGATTTTTTACGACTTTCGACGTGGATTATCACAACAAGAGTGCGTCAATCAACTTAATTTGACTTTTGGCGATGAAGCTCCATAAAAAACCACTGTGTATCGCTGGTATAGTGAATTCAATCGTGGTCGTAGTTCGCTGTCCGACGAGTTTCGTGAAGGTCGTCCAAAATCGACTGTAGTGCCAGAAAACATCGATGCTGTGCACGAAATGATTAAGCAATATCGTCATGTAACCTATTGTGAGATTGAGGCATCCCTAAGCATTAGTTCCACCAGCAAATATGCGATCATTTACATGAACACTTAGTTGTGCGAAAATTATGTTCACGTTGGATCCCACATAATTTGACAATCGCTCAAAAAAAAGGCTCGTGTCGATTGGAATAAATGTTTTGAAAATTGGTTTAAGCGCATGCAAAAGTGTATCGGTCATCGTGGCGAGTACTTTGAAAAACAATAAAAATATATTCGCAGCTTAACTATTTATTTTTGTTCCTATTCCCGAAATATAAATAGTGACCCTCGTACCATGCTTATGATTTATTTCACATTCCTCAGCATAAGTAGAATTATTTTTTACACAATTCAATCTTAATAAAACAAAGATCAGAAACAGACTAGGAACGGAAAAAATGGGAGAAATATTTACCAACAACAATTATTTATAGCTTATAAAGAAGATAGATGTCTCGTTATAAAAACAAACAAATGCAACAAGACTGC